>NC_081207.1:8094728-8429371 GCF_902713425.1 Acipenser ruthenus | reverse complement strand
TGAAAACGAGTACAAAAAACAAACAAACTATTATGCTTTTTATAAAATAAACATGGTTGTGTGCATTTTTGTGTTGTCTTTTCAGGCGTGTCTAGTGCACACCACTGAAACAATCAGGGTGAGATACTTTATGGACAGGTTGCTGGAGCGAAAAAGGCCTGTCATGCTGGTGGGAAACGCAGGCACTGGAAAATCTGTACTGGTGGGAGACAAACTGGGATCCTTGGATCAAGAGGAGTACATGATAAAAAATGTCCCTTTTAACTACTACACCACGTCTGCAATGTTGCAAGGTAGGGCACATGGTGCAACTTTGGTTATAGGTACAGTGAATTCTGATGCTAGTCAAGTCTGTTTCAGCCAACAAATTTGAAAATGTTCTTAATAGTGGAAACAGGCATGCTTTGTCCAATGTTAAATACCTGTGTGATTTGACCCACTATAGTATGCCCTTTGTGTGTCAAAGTGTGTTGCATATATCTGTGGGCTTGATTGATCTACTTGCCACCAAAGTTGTGCTTTGCCAGTGGTGTTTGTGATGCCAGCGTTGCCATTCCAAGAACACCCTGGAGGCTGTCTTGATGGACCGATTATCAAGAAGTCCATGAGAACCTTCTGCTTTCCCAATTATTGTTGCTGAAGAGTTGCACACAACTCTCATACTGCTTGGCCTAGCGGATCACATGACATGACCACATACATTTTGAAGATTAAAACATTTTCAATATTTTTTGTATTTTAATTATATCCTCTTGGACCAGTCAGTGTAATTAATGATCGACAGAAAATAAGTTAAGTAAGTTATTTGGTCATTTCTAAATTTTTTATGTTGTAGGTCGAGGTAAAAGTGTAGCAAAGTAGAGTAAAGCATAATGCAGGCTTTGTAATGCACAGGGGTACATGGCCCATAACATTGCATTGTATGAACCATAATGAGTCAGGAAATGCACAGTAGCTGAAGATATCACACCAGACCTGTGAAGATTTCTTATCTATGTATCTTCTTCTCTTCTGTTGTCAAGCTGTCCTTGAAAAGCCTTTGGAGAAGAAAGCTGGTAAGAACTATGGGCCGCCTGGTACCAAGAAACTAATCTACTTTGTTGATGACATGAACATGCCAGAGGTAGACACCTACGGCACCGTCCAGCCTCATACTCTCATCAGACAGCATATGGATTACCACCACTGGTAGGGCTGCCTTTGGATATCCTTAAAATGAAACCAATATGGATGAGTTGCACTGCTACCCAGAATGTTGCCTTCTGTGTTTTTAAAGGCTATCTTGATGACTGAGCCTTTATTCAAGACAAATGCCAATATTAAAGTGGTTATAGCTTACAGAATCATTAAATACTCTCATCTGTCATGCACTTTTATGTAGGCCTCAGATGTGCAGTTTTGAAAGAAACAAACATCTTCATTTTAGAAAATCTGGATAACTGTGCTCAAGAAGGCTCTGTTTGTGTGCCTTACTTTCAGGTAGTTTTGCACCTTCTAGGTCATTGTACAACCTTTTTTTGTTGTCCATACAATAATGTTTAATATTTAAGAAATCATTCTAGATCTTTAAAAAATAAGACAACAACAGCCATTAATCATTTCACTATAAGCAGACTTGAATTTATTCGAATTAAATGAAAATCAAATCATTATATAGACACTTGAAAATTGAGCTAATTTCATCTACTAATAGTATATGAGCAAATCAAATTGGGCCTATACGAAGGCCAAGAAAGATGTTCTATAGCATTTTCTATATCTTTTAAGCATTACTCATTTTGCAGTTAAACTAGATTTGTCTAGCCTTGTGTGCCGTAAGCAGTTGGTTGGCTGGTCTAGCTGAAGAAAGTTCATGTAATAAATAAAATATGCAGAGTAATACCTTATTTTCTATTGTGAACAATTCCTCTTTGATGTGTTATTTAAATCCAGACCTATCTTTCTACACAGACCGTATTTATGCATTGGTCTTTAGACCATTCTGAAATGTTGTAAACTTGCCTTGTAAATGTATTCTATCATTAAAGGTATGACAGAAGCAAGCTGTCATTGAAGGAGATTCACAATGTGCAGTATGTCTCCTGTATGAATCCTACGGCTGGTAGTTTCACCATTAATCCAAGACTTCAGGTATCTTTTGCTTTCTCCATATTTATTATGAAGATTTATAACTGAGCTTGTGGGGACAGTTCAGGAAAGCTTGGAAAACACGATAATGAAAAACACGATATTGTGAAACCCTTCAAAACGTAATTTCATTTCTAAATCGGACACCTGGTATGCGGCATTAAAAGAAAGTAAAACGATAGCCAAAAAAAATAGTTCTGTACAGAAGTGTAGAATGGAAAAAAAATTGATGTATTTTACAATGGACATTTATTCAATTCCCCCTTAATTTCCATTCAAACTATGTAAATAGCATTCTGCAAGCCCTCTGCAAAAATAGTCATCAATATTGAATCTATAGCAGTTAAAAAATACTTACTCATTCCAGCAGTGATTACTTTGACTTTGTCCTTATGGAGCAAAAAAATAAATAAATCAATTTTGACTGCAGGGAGGCTAAATGTGGTAATTCACCTTTGAAAGAAAAACTTTTGATGCAAGCAGCATTACATATAGACCCTTTTCCTCTTATGTGTTTGAAGCGCCAGGTGACAACCCTTATCAACATTTTTTGACATACAAATCTCTACACCGAATTTATCATCTTCATAATGTACCCCTGTAGTGCTAGGTACACATTTGTCCATTAGTACTCTTTGTTTATAGGCGATGTTCTAAAAGTTTACTCTGTGAAAGTGTTCTAAATCCTGGTATGATAAAGCACAGGCAAGCATGGCATATCAGGGTCAAGCATAGTCAAAAAAAAAAAAAAACTTTAATACACAATTAATTTTTTTGTGTTTTAAAAAAGGGCCTATAATCATTGAGTTGGTTTTTCACATACTTGAGCCTGTATGATTTGAAACTGGATTCTTAGGGATCAGTTTATCTGGTTCCAGAAGCACTATTTAGATCTACTTAGAGTGATATTGTAAGGTTTTAAGGGGGATTTTTTTAAGCATCAGTAATCAAATGAAATGTTAAACGGCCCATTGGTCCTATGAAGGAAAAACTGCTCTCCTCATTATATGGTTTAAACAAAGTATCCAGTAGCAATTGGAAACTTATGTGTAACTTTGAACTGAAGCTGACTTTGGAACATGCCGTTTGACAACTGTTTCATTAAAACATTATTGACAGAGGATATGCATGCTACATACATAACATTTTAGGCTATATTTGAATACCTTTTCAAAATTAAACTGCTAGATTAGAGCAAAATTATATACACTGAAGCATTATCACTGTATTAACTTAGCTCCCTTGTGTGTAATTTGCAATGTTCTTTGTCTTCCCCCCCCCAAAACAGCGTCATTTCTGTGTGTTTGCACTTTCCTTTCCCGGAGTGGATGCTTTGGCCACTATCTACAGCTCCATCCTCACGCAGCATCTGAAAGTGGGGAACTTCTCAGTGGCTTTACAGAAGTCTGCCACGCAGCTCATTAATCTGGCCCTGGCACTGCACCAGAAAGTAGCTTCAGTCTTCCTGCCCACCGCTATCAAATTCCACTACATCTTCAACCTGAGAGACTTCTCCAATATCTTCCAGGTATCACATTGTTTTCCCCCTGTTGGTTCATATTGTCACATAGACTATTGCAAGCAAGACTGTCACTTACTTACAACTCCCATGATCCAATTCATTTGTATTTACTAAAATATTATATGAATATGTTTATAGACAGCTCAGGATCTTTCAGCCAATCAGAGTGCATGTTTTGCCTTCTGTATTTCATGAAGAAACCCTATCCATGACATGAGCAGTGCCACTTTCAGTTTTTACCGTGCTGTATTCTTGACGTCATCTGCTTTAAAAAATCATACCTGAGGCACCTCTCAGAATTCCATTCAACTGCAAAGTCCATTCAAAATGGTGACATCACAATTGACTGTGTACCTCAACCACTTAACAGTATTCTCTTCATCAACCTTTTCCCTCTTTTCAATGAAATTGACAATGGACTAAATAAAAGTTGGCATTGATTCAAAAGCAAATAAAGCTGGATCTGTAACTTGTGGATTAATAGTGCAGCAGTGTATAACAGATTTATAGGACTGTGACTGTCTGTGTATGGGTTAAATCGGCAGCCTGTAAATATACCTCTACTCGTGTCAATATTACCATGTTCTCCGTCCAATAACCCTAAAATATAATGATCTCTGTTTACTACATTCACCCATAGGTAGTTTTAACTGCCTTCCTTCCTTTGTCAGTGTGTCAGTTGTCAGTCCCTTAACTGCAGTTTTCTCTCTGCTCCCAACTCTGCCCAGCTTCTCGATCTCTAGCCCTCTTTACAATGTCCCACTGGCTTAACGCATCAATTGACAGTTTGTTTTTTTGTTGTTTTGTTTTTTAACCCTTTGCATACTGGGTGCTCCCAACATACGAATGGGACCATTACACAAACTTTAACAAGGTTTCAATTATTCAGTGTTGCACAACTCATGCATTAATGCATGGACTATACATTTTTCAATGTACATTTTAGAGGAGGAAGGCAGTTCACTCAAGGCTTCCCTCATGCTAACCTGTTATAAGACTAGCACTGCCACTGCTACTCTTTCAAGCTTTTGTGCAATATAAGAGAGGACCACTCACCCAATTACATGCATATTTGTATATTTTACTTAATACGAGTAACTTAATAAGGTGACTATTGTGTGCTCGTTTGCTATTAAATATGTATATAATCTTTATTATACTAAAGAATAGTATGTGGTTGTGTGATTGAATGACCTAATGGAGGAATGAAACCCATTAATCAAATACAGACACAATGATAACTTCAGGAAATGTGTGACTTTATTTGCAGCTTTTTCTTTTCATGCCTGCCAAATCTCTGGCAAACAACCAAAAGTAACTCTGTCGAAACAACTTTTCAAGGAAACAATTTGATAATTTTGTGACTGAATAGAAATGGAAATGCAGTATTGCAAAACAGATATAGAGAGAGGTGTCACAGAATCTGAAACCTGTTCATCAAACTGTAGATAATGACAGTGATTTTTAGTTCAAACTATTGTTGAAGTTGACACCCTGGGATCCTTCAAGAAGCTGCTTGATGAGATTCTGGGAACAATAAGCTACTAACAACCAAATGAGCAAGATGGGCTGAATGGCCTCCTCTCGTTTGTAAACTTTCTTATGTACTTATGTTCTCTTTTCAGCTAAGTAAGAATTGGACCTGCTTGATTAACTTTGTAAATTTTACTAGGGCTTGCTTGCACGCTTAGACATATTGTAAGATATGCTTGTTAGTCACTGAAGAGATATGGGGATTGTAATATGCAGTCTTTTCTGAGGGTTTGCATTTTTTGCAGACTGACAGGTAAGATCAAACTGCAGAACAGGGCAACAACAGCCCATTATACTGCTTGTTACTTTATACTTTCCATGTTTCACAATTCTCCAGAATACAAAGAGACTTGGTGTCAGGCATTATATCATTTGAAGTGTTGGCCCTACTTATTCTTTTATTCTTTCTGCAGTAGGTTTAACTGCCTGAAGTACAGATTGCATAAACAAATTGTCCTTGAAGAAAAGAAAACCCCCCTTTTTTAGTTTTATTTTTTATTTCTTAGTGTTTACAGCATTATTTAGCATCCACCTTCTAGACGTCAAAGCCAGTGACCCTTAATAAAGAATTAAGCTAGATTCTTTCTTTTAAAAGTGCACCTAATATCGAATGACAGGTAATCTCTCAGAAACATTGTTTTTGAGATTCAGACATTCAGAATTTATTAGAATGTTCGATGTCCTTGCCACGGGTTCCACCTTTTTATTCATTTTCTTCAACATAATTATTATTTTGGCGGTTAGGAAATAGGTTCGCAAATTGGCCAGTTTGGCTTGAGACAGTTGCGTTCTAAAAATCCCACGAAATCACATGAAAAACTTCCTCGGGACAAATTGTTTTTAAACATTCTCAAACCTTTAATACTGCTAAAAAAAAAAAAAAAAAAAAAAATCCCTGTTCGATAAGGGTAAAAAGAAAATAAAAATAAATAAATAAATAAATAAAATCATATGCGGAATTTTAAGGTAGCTAGTGCTTTTTTTTAATCTGTCTCTGTATTGGACTGAGTCTCAAAAATATAGCTAGCAGTGTCCTTCTCCAAAAAGCTGACTTCAGACTAAAGTGTTACTTGCTGTAGGGTTGCTATCTTAAAAGAATGATTTGCCTTGTGTCACATACAGCCCTCGGCAAACCCCAAACCCCTTTAACCCATTAGCAGCTACACCGTTTGGTTGCTATTTACCCTATGTTTCATTGTGCTTTACATATCACTATTCCTTTACTATATTGTATTGTCAGTTCAAACTACATTTAACCGAGTATTTAATAATAAATGAACATTCAGTGACTGTTCAAACTCCTACCTCCTGATAGATTAAATGATGAGCTTAATTGAAAGTAGTTCTGAAATGGATGCAACACGTGTACATGTCTAATCATTTTTAATTGTTGCCCTTTGAAGGCTGTTTATTTTTATTGGTGATTTTAATTTGTCCTTGTGCTAAGTTACAATTCCTGAAACTACGACATTAAGATCACAATGATTTAGAACGTCGAGGTTCTTTTATGGCTGAGAGTTTTAGCTAGGACTCGTATAAAAGTGTAGGTCTCAAGGTTATGATGGTGTTAAGAAAGTAGGACATCTCCTCCTTTGGGATGTTATTGACATGCTGTGTAAAGCCAAAAAGAAGCTGTGCTAGAATTAGAAAATTAGCAGGGTTCTTTAAGTTTACTGTATGTGTGAAGCATAATGAATTTAGTGATTTATAAACAAAATGAACTGTGGTTGGGAGTTTAGAAAAAACAGCAATATGTAGCACATATTGGGAGGCTGTGTGGTCCAGTGGTTAAAGAAAAGGGCTTGCAACCAGGAGATCCCCGGTTCAAATCCCACCTCAGCCACTGACTCATTGTGTGAACCTGAGCAAGTCACTTAACCTCCTTGTGCTCCCTCTTTCGGGTGAGACGTAATTGTAAGTGACTCTGCAGCTGATGCATAGTTCACACACCCTAGTCTCTGTAAGTCGCCTTGGATACAGGCGTCTGCTAAATAAACAAATAATAAAATAATAATAATAACATGCTTTTGTGTAATTGCCCCTAGATTAATTTACTATGCAAATGACTCGCTGTAATGTAATGTTATTTTGAAGCAGTGTTGTCTTGGCTATTAACAGTGTCATAGCAAGTTTCTCATGTCCAGCCTCATTCTAAAGTATAGGGGTTGAACAGCTACTAAAATGACAGAGTTGAATAGGTCAACAAGTGTTTGTGAACTATATTTAAAAACTGCTTGGATTTTTTTTTTAAGTATTTATTAATGGACATGCAATTAGTCTACTAGCAGTTGCTGATGTCACTGTTGCATTGGAGTAGTTGACTGATTGATTTTAAACCTAATACAATATTTAGCATTTTTACTTTTGCAGTAGTATACAATAATAGTTATAATACATGCAATTGAAAGGGTCTGAACTATTAAGAGAACATTGGATTGCACATTTATGACTCACCTTGCTCCTTTTTGTTCAGGACATGGTTTTATATTTCACTCTTGTTCTAAAACTATAGTGTAGTGCCGAGCTTTACGGTATTCATGCCAATGCAATACCTCAGGTATCCTTTGAGAGCAGCAATACATGCTATACGAATGAATGTGTTTATGTTTTATCAACCTGTGAGAATTTAAAAATATATATATATTACATTGTTAGGACCCGGTTGAGGTTAACCTTGTGTAAATTAATTTACAAACCATCAGTCAGAAAACATAGTTTATAATGTAACACCACCAACTCAAATGACACTAGCCAGTCACTGCAATGTATTATTGCAGTCAAACAATAGAAGCTTGTTCTTTGTGTTCTCGAGGGGGTTCTGAATTACTGTGGTGTGCAGTATGAAATTATTTATGGGAACACAGTATGTAAAGAGGAAGGATTTTCTTTTGTCAGTAGTACGTCTATATATACAGAGAGAGAGAGAGAAAGCAAAATGCATTAAGGAAATCACAATATAATAATGCCTTTACATTCATATTGAGTTGGAAAATGTGATCAGAAAACATCTTTTCCAGTTTTTTGTCCAACCTTTAGCAGCATCATGGCTTTAATGGAGAATCTCCAGTGAATCGGTGCTTCCTGTGAGCCTGTTGTAGATTTCGACAAAATGATTTAGACTGAACTTTGGCTTTCCCTGTTGCTTGGCTTAACCCTAAGGCACAATGCAAGCATCTTCAGGTTGGAGGTTTACAGGTTATTAAACTTGTGTAGCCCAACTCTTGGGTTTATAGTCATGTGAGCTCTGTTATGTTAGCTTTTCATGGGATATTTTGCCTTTTCTAATTAACTAATGTTCTTTTTCAACCACGGGGGAGTGCAACTGTAATTTCTGCCCCCAATGCAACCATGGCAACTGTGTGTTAGTAAATCTTTATACAGTCACAGTTGCAGTAGGGCTGAATTACACCTGCACACCCCTGGTGGTCATTCCTAATACCTCACTTCAGAAAGTCAGCTTTTAGAAGTCTTCTATTTTGAAGTACATATTACAGCCACTTTCCAAATAGCATTCTGTGGAATACATAGACATTACCGGTATATGTTTGTTTATTCAGAACTGATCCATAAACCTTATGCACGTCTATATACAAATTCCATCAGCATTCTGAATATGGTACCTTTTCATGTGAATATTGGATTAAAAATGTATTTTTCACGTAATTCCGTATTCAGGTTTGGTATGTGTAAGCATTATGCTTCCTGTATGGCTTCCTTATGTAAACAAACCCACCTCTCATCATGCATGTCTCTGTAATGAAATGCTGTAGCCAAGCAACATGTTTCCAGAGTTGTTTGACATGTTTGACACAAAGAAAATAACCTTTCAAAAGCACTTTTCCCATAATCTGAATACATTCTGTTTTTTTTCTCATCTTATTTTTAATCATTTCTGTTCCTTCCTGTACTTCACATCACAATGGCATCTGACCCAGAGGGTTGCAATATATCTGGTCAATTCATATTTGGTGTATTCCTCTTTGCTCATATTGGCGTCAATATTAATCCTCTCACCGCACACCTCATAATCAAGGTTATTACTTGCACCATTTAACAAAAGATTCAGATGGCAACACATTTAATATGGGACAAATCACCATTAGAAGAAGGCTTTCAATAACAGTTACTGTTACTTTTCAGCAGAAGCCAATAACTTAGTGTCATTTTCATCACACTTTGACATTCTCTTATAAGAGACCTTAAAGAATAGTAAAAATAAACCTATAGCTGTAATTCGCAAGTTGAAGACGCATGTGGTGTGGATGGAATGGAACTGCCCCCTGCTATCTTAATTTCATGCTTGGTTGCCATGTAATCATCCCAGTGGGGAAATGACAGGTTTAAGTCTCCCAGTGGAAATGTAACCAGAGATGAATGATGTCAGTGACCCGCTTAATTCGCAGAGCCTGATTTCTAAGCATGAAAGATTGACAGAGTCCACTCTATAATGGTGGCATGTAATGATTTGTTGCAGGTTACAGTATAGTTACAGTATAGTTTGTTACTAATGATTTATAACGTGTGGAAGTCAAGCACTCAGGATTTTCATTGAAAGAGGCACAAATCTTTGTATGTCTTGGGAGGCAACAACAGTAACTACATGGACTACAAGGCCAACCAAAGTTAAAGGTTTTTTTCTTGTCAGTTTTCTTCCAATTTCTATGTTGTGAGCTGGCACTAATACATGTGGGGAAAGAGTAGCTTGCCTCCCAACAGCTATTTCAAATTGCTTGTTTTGTACTGTTTGTAACACAAGCTTTGACACAATAGCAACAGTATATTTGATACTGAAAAGTTTGGAGCATTGCACATTTATTAAAACATTGTGTTTTCTGTAGATGTTTGGCTTACTGGCTGCCTTCTTGTCAAAATGGTTGCTATTTGAGTCAGCGCAGCACGTTCTGTGCTTTTAGCACACAAAACTGTTGTGATGGATTAAAGCTTTCATTGCATATGCTGTTTATTTATTTATTTTTGTTTTTTGTTTTTATGTACAGTATATATGTTAAGAAACCAAGACATCATAAAAAGCTTAGCATTTGTAAAAAATAAATAAATAAATACATAAAATAAAGCTGAATGAAAAAGGTAACTTTCTGTATTTAAGTCCAGACTTTCACATTCATAGTTAGTGAGGCAACACTGATTACCCTGGCTGATGTTTGTAATATATTGGCATAAGAACTTTTGAGGTGAAACTAAAGGTTACCTATTTCATAACTTTGATGAATGCATTAGGGGGAATGTTTGTCATCTTCTTGGTGGCATAGTATTTACTCCAGTCTTCTGTTTTTTAAAGATGTAAAACATCTGCTAATTTTAACTGTTAACTAACAAGAAGTTTAAGTTCTCCTTTTATGCACTCTCACATCATTGTATTCTGTTTTGTGAGAAAAAAAATAAAGTAAATTAAATATTTAAATAAATGCTTGCATAAACATTTTTAGAAGTATGCAGTTCTTCATGCTTTTACCTAAGAATTAATGATTTCATGTCTGTAATGTATTGGTAGAAATGCTGAGGTGAAACTATTTGACTGAAGGCACTAGCTGAAACATTTGTCTTATGTTCTCTAGTTCAGAATTTATGATTGCATGTTTTTAAGATACAGAGAGAAACACACCTAAAAAAAACTCCATTCTAGATTCACTGAGCTGCTAATACTACTTTTTGGAATCCAGCTGAACAAATATTGGAAGGAATGGAACTGTAGTAACTACATTTCTTCTTATGGTCCATTTAAGGTTGCTGTCAGCTGATAGAAAATGACACTGAGAAGAACATTGTGCCATTATGATAATTATCCACTCATGTATCTATTTAGAATTGTCTCACTAGCCAGCCATCACACTCCCCCAGTACTGTGTCAGTCTGCAGTTCTTAATAACACCCCCATGTGATGATGCACAGTGGGGGCGGTGTGTGTCCTACCTGTAGGGGGCACCATGCCCTGACATTCCCGTTGACTTTTTTAATGGGAAAAGAAACATCTTGCAGTATTCACACTGATAGTCCTAACAGAAAGATGATAGCTTGGCAGGGCTGGGAGCTGAGGGAAGACACAGGGAGCCCACACAAGTTGTTGCTCTTGCGATTATTGCAAGCTAACAGGGACAGCTGCTGGAACCACTTATGCTAAATTACGCACATTTGTGAGATGCAAGCTGGACTATTTTTAAAAGTATTTTTTCGATGAATACATTGGGTGAGAATGAAAAAGAAAACCGCTATCTAATGTCTTCTTGTTTAGAATTACTTTGAATATCATTTTCTGTGTCAGTCATGGCATCCCTGGGGACTTTCTAAAAATCTCCCTTGCCCCTCTTTTGGGTTCTCAAACATGTCTTCTCTCCAAGTAAAGCTTGTATACCAGAGTGTTATCCTTAATCTGTCCCCCTGCAACACTCTGCCCAAAGTGGATGTAAGAAATACATCAGTAAGAAATAGCACATTTCTTACACCCATTGGGGGCAGTGTTGCAGGGGGACATGTTAATGGTTACACGCTAGTATACCAGCTGTGCTTAGATAAAAGATATGCTGAATTGATAACTTTTCAAAATAGATAAGGTCAAAGCCACCACACCGACAGCAAAATATTATGCTAAGCTCCTGAGAATTACATGCTATTGGAATATTCCAATTCTGTTTCTGCCTTCATTTCCTTATTCCTTCCTGATGCATTCTTCCTGTTCATATAGATATTTCACAGAATGAGATTGGGTTGGTAAATTGTATCAGGCAGGGTACGCCAAAAAACCTCCAGTAATTTAGGAGTGTTTGGTAAGTGGGTTTCTAATTCTGTTTCGATAGAGAAATAAATCAATGTGATAAGACATGATAAGAAATGTGGATGCCTGTTGGTCAAGTGCAGTGGTCCTCATAGTATGGCACAAGGTCAAATGAGAAATTGAAGTTCACTCTTAAGAGAATATCTCATTATTGTAACTAAATTATATATTATTGCTGTTGTTTTTCAGGGCATTCTTTTCTCTATGCCTGACTGCCTGAAAACTCCCCAGGACCTGATGAAGTTATATCTACACGAGTCCAACAGAGTCTACAGAGACAAGATGGTGGATGAAAAGGATTTTGGGGTCTTTGATAAAATACAGACTGATTTGGTGAAAAAGTTTTATGAGGTGAAGACTTTAGTTTCATTATATTGAAAGCAATCACTTGGAAGGATTGTGGACATTTTGAAGCTATTTGCTTAAATTGTCATTGCAAAAATAAAATACCTAAAAGATTTGATTGCAAAACAGCAAGAGTTGCCAGGTAGTTTTGTTCCACAAGAGAATGTTGTCCCCATATTGGTGAGAGATATGAAAAGTTTTCTCTTTTGTTTGAAGGATATCGAGGGAACTCTTGAAGAGACGATGAAAATGAACATGTACTGTCATTTTGCTGCCGGCATCGGTGAGCCCAAGTACATGCCGGTTCAGTCCTGGGAGTCCTTGAATAAAACCCTCGTGGAAGCACTGGACAATTATAATGAAGTCAATGCTGTGATGAACCTCGTTCTCTTTGAAGATGCCATGTGTCACATGTAAGATCTTTTCAAAATGCATTAATAAAGATGCTCTTATAAAAGTCGACCATGGTAAAAGATGATCAAAATGTAATAAGGCGTAGTGAGGGCATGGTAAAGCATAGATAAACATTGTAAATCCCAGAAATATACAGTAAAGCATATTGAATAGTATATCCATGGGAAAACTGCAAAACTACTGTGAAAATGTACTGTGGTAAACTTTCATAAGGGCAGGGAAACATATAAACAGCAACTAAGTTTATTTTAGTACTCCATATTTAACAGGAAAAACAAGAACTTTTTTATACATGAATTACCGATTAAATGTTTTTCTCTTTTGCGCCTGTAAGTCAAGGTCAATGTTGCAGTTGGACAGCTTTCATCAAATTCATACAATTAGAAACTGTTTCCTGGAAAATGACATGTACATATTTTATTTAATCATCATAACAAGGCAAAAACAACAAAAACACATTTAGCTGTACTGAAGTAGTGAGTACTTGAAGTGCTTGGATCAGGAATATTCCAGGCCAGACGGAGGCCAAGATCAAGGCAGTCAATTTAAGCTGGCTTTGACTCCAAAACTGATAGCTATTTACTCCAGCAACAGCAACTTGAGAGTGCTTTAGATACCTTTGATTACATTACTTCGATGTTTGATACTAATGTTGTACAATCAATAATTGTTTTTCTACTTTAGAAAAAGTTAATTAAGGATTGGAGAAAATGTGGCCTTATATGTGTTTGAAAAAAAAAAAAAAGTCACACACAGGATTACACACCATCACTAAACTTTGCTTAGTTAGCCCTCAGGTGCTCACTGCAGATCCCTCAGTGCAGTGGATAGTAGTCTACATAACATACACAACACATACTCTTACACAATTTGGACAGGACATCTTTCAAGTGCTCCCGAATATAGTAATATATGGACATTGGGAGTAAACTACTTCCTCCCTCACCGTATTCCCTCACAAGCTGTTCCAGGACTTGCCTATCTTTGGCTCCCAGATTCATCTATTTATGACCTCTCTAAAACCCCTTGCCATCTTTTAACCTTTACATTATTAGTAATATTATATCTACCTCTCTTTCAGTCTTATTTCACCTCCACCGTATCTCTGTCTGAAACTACTTGTCAAAGCAATGTATTAGATTTAGCATAATCAAACAGAGGGTAAGCCAGCTCTTGATTCAATCCATAAGTACATACTAGCTTGGTATTTATAGTCTCCCCATCCTTGTTTTTTAATCTTCTCCTGCTGCCGGTGTAGCTGTCGTATCAATCGCATCCTGGAGTCCCCCCGGGGAAACGCTCTCCTGGTTGGAGTAGGTGGCAGTGGCAAGCAAAGCCTGACAAGACTGGCAGCTTCTATAAGCTCCTTGGAGGTCTTTCAAATTACTTTAAAGAAAGGCTACAGCATTCCTGACCTTAAGGTAAGCCCATGTATAACCAACGTCAGGAATTGATTTAAGGTTTTCTCTGAATCCCTTTTCATATTGGAAGGTCTCCCAGCATATTAAGGAAAAGCAAGCAAGTGTATGTTATGGTTTTTTTTTTAAATGCATTTATTTTTTTTATTTTAAACCCAGCAGTGCCCACTTCTACTCCTAAAAAATACATTATGACATTATGTAATGACAAGAGATTATCCTTAAAGGAAATCGCCATAGGAATATTATAATATACCCTAAAAACTTTTGGCAAACCATTTTCTTCAGAACTCTGGTCCTGGAAATGTTAGCATAGTACTGCAATAGTCTGCCAGTGTGGATTTAATGAATACAAAAAAAAAATAGAGAGAAAGACAGTAACGCTAAACAGCAGAACATAATGTAACTATTGAAATATTAAAACAAATATTGTTACTGTGTTAAAGATGGCAAATCAAGCTTGGTGAATATTATGTTTTCTCCTCTCTAGACTGATTTGGCGACCCAGTATATAAAAGCCGGAGTAAAAAACATTGGTACTGTATTCCTAATGACTGACGCCCAAGTATCAGATGAAAAGTTCTTAGTCCTGGTCAATGATCTCCTGGCATCAGGTAAGGTCATGATAGATATGCATAGCTAAATGAAGTAAAGCCACCTGCAGAGGGTATATTAGAATTATGAACTGAAAAACAGAGCTACCCAGTAGTCCAAACTGACCTACAATCTGAACCACGCTTTTATAATGAAATGCATGCTGATAGCAGCTGTAGAAACTGACCAGCTTCGATAATTCTGTAATGAGTGTGTGTCTGTATCTTTAGTTTCAAATTATTATTGATCGATCACATATACCTTTACAAACCATCAAACAAATAATCCATAATCTGAACAGGGTCCTTTTCCAACATGTTTGGATTAGCAAGTCTGCTGTACTGTATTGTACTGTTTCCTCAGTGGAATACCTGTGCCTCATGGAAGGTTCTCATCTACAGATACTTTATATTCAAATATACAGGCACCATGCAGGTTACCGATAGTTGCAGCTCAAATGTGGATCTTTGAAAATGTTATCTGCAGAATGAGCAACTCCAATAGATGTGTACTGTAAATGGATTGGAATGAAGATAATTCAACATTCTGTAACCAAAATTGCCTCCTGCTAACAAGCTTTTTCAAGGCTCCAAAAGTATCCAAAGCTATTCTAAATTGTTGCCAAGGAAACCACATGTGTATTACACTGTTTATGCAGTTATCTTGGAAACTGTGAGATAATATTGAAACAAAAGAGTAAATACTGTCCCAGGCAGTTTCAGAATTTGTGTGAAATATACAGTATATGGAGTTCAGTGTCACATTTGTATGCTCATGATACAACAATTTAAATGGACGATACTTGTATTGGGATTAAAACACTTTTAACAGCACAATAAAGTGTTGAAATGATAACTTTTGTGTTCCAAGTTTCCATTATATATATATATATATATATATATATATATATATATATATATATATATATATATATATATATATATATTTTTTTTTTATATAAACTGTACTGACTTGCCAAGTGAAAATAGATTTCACCTGCACTTGCTGTGCCTGGAATGGAAAAGTGGCATTTGACATTTTTACGTCATAAGCTTTTAAGTAAGAATTCAAGCCACTGCGTTTTGGGATTGTAGTATGATTGTATTTATTTTTTTTCTATATTTTATAATAGACTAAGCTCCTCTCAGGTAACGTCAGTGCTGATTGCCCGTGAACGCTACAGCATTTTGTGAAGTCCCCAAAAAGAGGAGCTCAGTGGGGTGTGAAAAGGAATTGTTGAAAAAGCTTTCAGAGATTTACATTACCAAAGAGAAATAGTCAGATTCCAAATTTTTTTCAATCACAGGCTCGATAGGATTACGTGTGTGGTACTGTGCTCCAAAATCATTCTATTTCTAGGAGCCTGGCTCACATACAGCATGCACAATTTCTGTAGCAGACTTTACTGAAGCAGTACATAGTTTGATGGAAATGAGCATGTCTGCACAAACAGGGAGTGAAAAGCATGTGAACTGTATTTCTTTTTACTAGATATGTCAATTCTGTTGAAACTGCCCACATGAGATAAAAGTGGTTCATATGTGGAATCAGTGGCCGTATTCAAAAATATTTAACTCCTGAGTTATTTAAAGTCTGTTTAGATGAAGGAAAAGTTTGACTTTCAACTGTTTTAGAGGGAGGTAAAGCTTTGTGAATAGGATCGTGTTTCATACAAGCGCTCATGTGACTGTCACTGCACTTTTACTAATAACAATGAAATACGTGACATTTACTATTGTGTGTTTCACTAACGTGGTTTAGGGGTTGGGAACTGTGTTATTTGAAAAACGGAATATACTAAATAAAACCATGTATTCTTGAGTTTCAGTACCCGCATAGATGAAATGGTGAGCCCATTGGCAGATGCACAGCAAACCATTATATGAGATTTTGTACTGACTGGCATACATGTTTTCAAACTTTGATCTAATTAGCTGTTTTCTTGTATTATTTTTCTTTCCTTTTCCACCTTTTGTCCTAATAACCTCATAAACAAATGATTTCTCTGGGGAAGAACAGTCCCTAAGACATGATTAATGTCAATCGCTCCAGCGTTGCCTCACAAGCACATTGTGTTTTTGCACCTGTAGGAGAAATCCCTGATTTGTTTCCAGACGATGAAGTTGAGAATATCATCAGCAGCGTGAGGAATGAAGTGAAGGGCCTGGGCTTGATGGATACCCGAGAAAACTGCTGGAAATTCTTCATAGACCGCGTTCGAAGGCAGCTCAAGGTGAGACAGCAAAAAAAGGGATTTGTTGGCGTTGATTAATGATCTGTCTGCGATTTCATTCTTAACATTAATATCTGGAGCATGCAGGAGAATAATAAAGAATTCACATTCGCATGTCGCAGCCCCCTGACCAATTTTGATCGAGACTCATTTCATAATATATTCATCACTTATCGTAATATTCCTCATGCTTGCCACCACACCCCCCCTCTCCAGTTATGAACAATGTATGATCCCGGGGGCACTGACATGCGATGATATAGTATTATCAAAGAGGGTGAAATTGGGAAAAGCCACGCTGGCTGGTATTGCATTATTTGTTGTTTTCATTCATAGTTTATGCAACAATGGAAATAGCTTATCACCCTGTTTAATTTAATGCATGACTTTTTTTTTTTGTTTTTCTGCCGATTTTAAAATATAATTTAAATATGTTGTTGACCAAAACAATATTCGGAAAGATTCCCCATGTTTTCCCTTTTGACAATTTAAACATCTGTATTGCTGTGCCTTTTATATACACATAGAAGTATATGTATACTCATTTGCTTCAAGAATATGTGGTTGGTTAACTTGGTCGTTCCTTAGATGTAAACTGGGATGTTTTATAATGTACTGCCATTCCAAAATAGAGGAACATTTCTTTCATTTCTTTCCGTTTGTTTTTTGAGAAAATGTCAGTGCTCAGTATTTGGAGTCGACCTTTATTATGAGGTCAATTCCAAATTTTTTTTTTTTTTTTTATCTACAAAAAAGGATGGCTTTGAATATTTCATTTACATTTTTTAATTTTTGTTTTGCTTTTACTATTTTAGCAAATATTCAGAGGAGTTCTGTTGTTCCAGTATTGAGTTACTAAGTTTGCCTTTACCTGACTTCAGAGCAACAACACCCAGAACCACTTAAACTGATTTCAAGCAACATACAACAGTACCAGAAATGTAAAAAAGAAAACCTATTAATTACCTTTTGAAGCTACTTGCTCTTTAATGTTACAAAACTAAAACTGGGCTCTTTATCATTCAAATTGAAAAGCTGTGTCAATAAAGGCATTCTTATAATTTATGTGTATAAAGTTATGGGTGAAGTGTTGGTTAAGACTCTGTGAGGTATGTAAGCCCCATTCAATTCCCATTACATTTAGTGTAGTTTGTCTGATTTTGTTTCTCCTCATCGCTCCAGGTTGCCCTGTGCTTCTCACCCGTTGGTAACAAGCTAAGAGTGCGCAGCAGGAAGTTCCCGGCTGTTGTCAATTGCACAGCGATAGACTGGTTCCACGAGTGGCCTCAGGAAGCTTTAGAGTCTGTCAGCTTGCGTTTCCTCCAGGAGACGGAAAACATTGAGGTGAGGAGCTAGCGAGTTACTGATGTGATTGGAAATTAGCTGACACGCTGCAACTGTGTTAAGCCCTGCTGGTTTAAAAGACTTGCTGTGTTGGATTCACAAGTCTAATGAAATGTATACAGTACTGACAGATCAGAGAAATTTGACAATTTGTGATTTGTAATGAAAACTGTTAGTCGTGTCTTGCCACAAGGCACAAGAAGAAACTTTACTATAACAATAATAAAGTATATTGTTATACTTATAGTTATATTGTAGTTCCTGAGTACAGTCTTTGTTTTTGTGAGTTATTGTAAGTTTAATAATACACATTTTGATCAGCCATAAACGGTTCTCCCATCCAAACTGTATGATCTGATATCTCTTTCACGAGACACACAACATATTGACTTATACAATACTTTTGATGGATTTTTTTTTACATCTAAACATCAGTTCTAGTTTGTTCTTCACTGTTCTCAATATGTAACTACAAGCATCTGTCATGTTTTCTATTTAGCCCACAGTAAAGGAGTCGGTCAGCAAATTCATGGCGTACATTCACACCAGTGTGAATGAGAGCTCCAAAGTTTATCTGGCTAATGATCGTCGCTACAACTACACCACCCCCAAGTCCTTCCTGGAGCAGATCAAACTGTACCAGAACCTGCTAGGAAAGAAGAGCAAAGAGCTGACAGCCAAGATGGAGCGTCTAGAGAATGGCTTGCAGAAACTCAACAGCACGTCTGCACAGGTCAGTGTTCGAAGGGTCTGGGTTTTGGTGAATTAAATAAAATTCATATTTATGAAACATGTCTGACAGTATGACTCGTACCTGAACAGCAGGGTTTATTGTTAAGATATATAAAGCTTTTGATTAAAAATGGTTGGGGCTGTGGACACCTGACCAGAGGGTCGTGGGTTCATTCCCAGGTGGGGGACACTGCTGCTGTACCCTTGAGCAAGGTACTTTACCTAGATTGCTCCAGTAAAAACCCAACTGTATAAATGGGTAATTGTATGTAAAAAATAATAATAATAATAATAATAATAATGTGATATCTGTATAATGTGATAACTTTTGTAACAATTGTAAGTCGTCCTGGATAAGGGTGTCTGCTAAGAAATAAATAATAATAATTTCAGCTCTATGTCTGTCTTTACATGACTTTGAGCCTGTCTGGAGAATCCGAAGTGCTGGCACTGAGAAATCTTATTTTTAAATCATGTGACATGAGGAAGGCTGCTCAGTGCGAGAACTCAGAGATTCTACAGACAAGCGCAAAGCCAGGTCAAGGTAAATGTACAGATAAATGACATTGGAGCAACAGATCCCACAACTAGAAACTGATCGCAAGCACCATAAAATGAGAAAGGTTTGTAAATTACCCATGGGGGGAATGCCAGCTGTAATAATACAGGATTTAGATCGGAAGTGGCTGTAGCTGACAATAATTCTATAATGCTTACCAGCAGTCTCTTCTGGCTATGATGCACTCTCAGTGAAATTACCAAGGAAGTGCAATGCTGCCTGAAAGCAAGGCTTGCAAAAATAGATTTTTTTTAACCTAGTAGTGTCAGATGTGTTTTATTATTATTATTATTATCATTATTATTATTATTATTATTATTATTATTATTATTATTATTATTATTATTATTATTATTATTTATTTCTTAGCAGATGCCCTTATCCAGGGCGACTTACAATTGTTACAAGTTATCACATTATTTTTACACACAATTACCCATTTATATGGTTGGGTTTTTACTGGAGCAATCTAGGTAAAGTACCTTGCTCAAGGGTACAGCAGCAGTGTTCCCACCTGGGATTGAACCAACGACCCTTCGGTCAAGAGCCCAGAGCCCTAACCACTACTCTACACTGCTGCCCTAGAACTTGAAATCATATCACTGGCTTTTCTTGGTTTCATTGCTTTTCATTTCTTTAATTTGGGATGTGTAGTAGCTGTGTCATTTTTTTTTTTTTGCGGAGTGAGCCATTCCAGCTTTGTTTCGAATTCCATTTAGTTTTAATAGAGAAATATACATTTGTAACAAAACTGCACCTTTAAATAACTGTAGCTGGCTAAATAATCTCATACCTGATTTGAACCTCTGTTAACTGAGTTGGTCTCAATGTGCAGTTTTGAAAGAAACACATGATGTGACACACACACGTATTTTCATTTTAAAACTTGGATATCTGGTTCTACTTTAACTTTCATGGCCATTTCATATCAGCAGTGTCTTCAGGGTACATAGCATGTTACTGGCACGTCAGTCAATAGGGCAAAAACATAACTGGTTAGTTAATGACTGGAAAGAAGCCAATTTCACCCTCCAGGTGAAATGACCAAGCAAGTGCAACTCTAGTTGAAAGCTTGGCTTGCAAACAGAGATTTATTTAACCAAGTGTAATACCATAGATCATGTTTTTTAAATATAAATACAAGTTTACTATAAGATGGACATTTCAGACATTGGACTATATAGTGAATGGAAGATGCCTGTGTCTCCTGCTGAAGAAATAAGAACTGTGTGAAGCCAGAGAAAACTGAACAGCAAGAGTAACCTGGGGGATAAACCTATACTTGATTGATGAAATAGCCTTTCAAATTTATCATTTCTTACCCATTAGAAAAAACACATGCTGTGCACTTAGCCTGCGGTAATAATATGCATCAGTTTGATTGCTGCCTTACAACGGTTGCCTAGTGTGCGCCGTTGATGTCAGCACCTTTCATGTTCATTTCCCAGAGTTCATTGTGGTGTTGTATTATTCCCACGTCCTTCTCAGTAATAAGTTAAAACAATCCCACTTGTATCCATTTATTAGTGTGTACATGGTCTCTAAACCACGCATCAGGTCAGAATAAACATCTGGAAAAGCAGATTAAGCTCCCATTGAAATCCATTCAACACCCAGGAGACTGACATGACATAAAGAGAAATACAGTTGCTGACTTTAATAATTTTGTAGCTCATTGTAAAACCGAAAAAAAGAAAGGAAATAGGTATGCTCAGCAGATGTTTTCTCCCGTATGTATTTTACACTGGTTCTTACTACCGTAGATTTAGGAAAATAAATGGTCAGCAAGTTCCCTTGAATTTTTACCTCATGAAGCACACCTATTTATGAAATACATTCATGATCGGAAAAAAAAATGTGTGTTAGTTAACGCTTAATTGCTTTACAAATAAGAGGGGATGACATATAAAGGTGATTTTGAGCATATTTTTTTTTTTGCAGTAATACCCCAAGTTTAGTTAGTGATGCTATTCCATTTAGTTTTTCTTCTGCCTTCCTGTTACTCACTATGCTAATGCTTTTGGTGTAGGATGGAATGTACAGTTAGGTAAGCACGACTGATTCTTTTGTTACTGATAAACAGTTTTGGTGTTTTATTTCTAGTGCTCTTTCCTACAGTTTTTTAAAGAGCCTATGACATGGAATTTGATTTTTACCAAAAATGTAAAAAATAATATTAACAGCTCTCACTTGAACATATAATCACATTCAATTTACCAAATTATGTGTAATCCCGCTACAATTAATCAAATAATACCCAGAAATACACAGAGGGTGATCTCCATTTCCTGGTTTGGGGCCAGGAGACTGTGACCTCACAGAGGGAGATACCCGCAGGCTCCTTGCATCTGCCAGTATGGCTGACAGCGACAGTGAAAGTGAAAGTAGCCTAATTGTATCAGTTGTAGACACCTCTTATGAACATGAATCATGTGGTGATGGACCTGACATAGATGGAGAAAACAGGGATTCTCCCATATCAATTCAAGCCATATGCCTCCGAATCAGAAGGTTCGAACTCGGAGAGAGACACAGACAGCACCAACGCGGACAGACCAGAGGGACTGCAGGTGTCTTTGGAGAATCAGCGTCTTGGCAACACAGAATGGTTAAAAACCCTTCTGTTTAACATAGATTGATACTTCAAATGTTTCATATTAGCCATAATTGTATAGTTATGTCAGTCCTTTAGTTAACAATATTGATACATGAATTATTGATACTAGCAGAATAAACTAACGCTGTGGATTGCTACTGGCATGTATTTAACATATCTCTCTATATATACATATGTACAGTATATTAAGGATGTGCACATTTTCGGTTTTTATGAATATTACCCCAAAATCATAATGTAGAGATGCCAACGGCTACGATTTGGCCATAGCAGCTACAATTTTGAAGGTTCTGCTGCGGCGCTTCAAAACAATCTGGCACAAAATGCGCACTACATATGTAGGTATACTTCCATGTCGACACACACCACTTTCCTCAGGTTTTTTTATTTGTTTCTCCAATATACGTTGCATTTTTTTGTCTTGGGGGAAATTATGTATACTAATATTTCGTTTTTTATTTCCCTGATTGGAACAACCAGCTACAACACAAATACGAGGCATTTTAAATGTGGCCTGGCTCTATCAAAATGTATGTATTTGTTTGTACACATTCTCCCTGTGTTGGTGCTATTAGAATGACTGCTAGCCAATTTCAATCCCATGTATGTTAGACCTTATCAGGTGTTGCCCACCTCTGGGGTTTATGGTCTCATGCTGCCAGCAATGAGATACCTCCTATAGCTCTTGTAATTGAAAACAAATGATACACTGATATGTGTGCTTATACAACACAATGATAACCACTCAGAAGAGCAGGATGCTTATGATAATGTTACACCCAATGGAATTTCACATTTTCACATCCATTGTGCATAGTGAATATTATTATTGTGTAAACTAGCTGACAAAACTAAATTAACCAGAGCAGGGATGCTGTAATATACCATGACTTTGAAATTTGAAATCTGTCTTTGGCGTACATCGATATTGTAAATAAATAATAAAACAAATAAATAAATTAAATATATTACATTGATAAATGAGGATGACATGTCATTTATGTAAAGGAAGATAATTATCTACCTGTACTTAAAACCTTAGGAAGTGCAGTTAGATGGGAAATATTACTTCAGTTATTCTGCATGATCCATCTTATAAGATGATCACCACAGTGGCTGCTTTCCAAAGAGAGTTTAACTGGAATGTAAATTTGTAGTGCAGTCAGGTGGTCATTACTCATTGGCAACACCTTTAATAATGCTGATGGGACTCAACTTTTCATGTTAAATTAACATCAGTGCACTCAAAATAAATAAAATGCAGAGGTAACTATGCATAGGATGCACAATTAAAGATTAAAGAAGAAATCACACAAATGTGAACATTGCATGAAAAGTAATCATTGAGCACATGAATCTTCTTGGGAATGTGTACACATCTGGCAACTACACAATGCTGCACTACAGTATGTGACTGAGAAAGGTAGTTCAGGTCTTTTTAAGGTGCTTTATTCTGAGTTCAGGAACTGCTTTTCAGTTTCAGTTGCCTGCCATAGATATGTGATCTGCCACTTTCCATTTGCTTTTCTGGCAATACACACATGTGCACTAGATGGTGCTGATATTTTGGCTGATGTAGCCTATGTTATTATTATTATTATTATTATTATTATTATTATTATTATTATTATTATTATTATTATTATTATTTATTTCATTACATTATTTTTTTCACATTATTTTTACATACAATTACCCATTTATACAGTTGGATGTTTACTGGAGCAATCTAGGTAACGTACCTTGCTCAAGGGTACAGTAGTGGTGTCCCCCACCTGGGATTGAACCCACGACCCTCCGGTCAAGAGTCCAGAGCCCTAACCACTACACCACACTGCTGCCCCGTGTTGCACGTGTCATAATATAAATTCAAAAAACAAAAACTGTAAAGACAAAATACACAATGGTCACGCTCTTGTGTAGATGCGCAGTGCACACTATCCTTAATGTGCCATCCATAATAACTTGTGTAGGCACTGAATCCACTTGGCAGCTCATCAACATAGCTCAGTAGTATATCTCCAGTACAGTAAGGCTTCTATTATTAACAGTTTTAAATGGCCAGTCTGACTTTCCCATGTTTGAAAAGGCCACTGATCCCCCTTCTCTTCCCTCCCCGACAGGTGGACGACCTGAAAGCCAAACTGGCGGCCCAGGAAGTGGAGCTAAAACAGAAGAACGAAGACGCTGACAAGCTGATCCAGGTGGTTGGGGTGGAGACTGAGAAAGTGAGCAAGGAGAAGGCTATCGCTGATGAGGAAGAGCAGAAGGTAGCTCTGATCGCTAAGGAAGTCACCAAGAAACAGAAGGATTGTAAAGAAGATTTAGCCAAGGCAGAGCCAGCACTACTTGCAGCCCAGGAAGCTCTGAATACTCTTAACAAGGTACAGCGTTTGTGGGACATTTCTTGAGACGACAGGGATTATTTTTATATCATCTACATTTTCAGAATATGCAATATATTGTCTCCACTTTCTGATCATTATTTACCCCTTTCCACCACTTTGGAAATTAGTTTCTTCACAAGGTTATATTTTTTGTTTGTGTGAGCTTTGTACTGTGTACTCACTCAACTTGTCCAGAGAATGCTTTACTAAGATTTCTCACTGAGAATGAATGTGCTTGCAGAAGGAGGGAAGAACAGTCATTAGGACAGCACAGTGCTCATTGAGAATGTGTTGTTTAGGACGGGGTTCATGGCAATATAGCTTATGAGTCTTCATGTCAGCCTCTTGCTAACCCACGTTGTTCCTGACTGCCAGTGTAGTATCTTGTACATTTTAGTTTTTCTACTCTTAAGAAAAAAACAGTGGTGCAAATGTTGTACTGAAGCAAAAGCTTGCCTGTGTTTTAGGGAGTATTTTATTTAGTTCACACATCGCCTGCGCTGCAGCAGTAACCTAGTTAAAAACACAAAAAAATAGAATCATGGAAGACTGTGCCCAACACCTTGGTATCATCATGCTTCCCAGTCCCTTCATACATCTTCAGGATATATTTAAAGCTACTATAAGTAGGAAAAGAAACTAAAAACACAGCTCATGAAAAGGAGTTCATATCTCCCCACTACTAACTGGCTTTGGTAAAAACTGGTATTTCTGAAAATCCTATATTAATACATACTGAAATTAATTGTGCCGACATTTAAAGGAACTGAATACTATACTGTACATCGGTATTACATTATATCTACTGGGCTTCATTGTTTTACAAAACGGTGTTCGTATCCCTTCAGTTTCAATGGTCTCCTAATTGAGCCATTAAAAATAAACTATAAGTAGGTTCAGTTCCATTTTAGTTGCTTTGAATTAAAATAAAAAAGTTAAATCAAGATCAATCAGATTTGTGGTTAAGTGCGCAGCATCTATTCTCTTTTGCTGAACATTAACCATTTTGGGGCAGCAGTGTGGAGTAGTGGTTAGGGCTCTGGACTCTTGACCGGAGAGTTGTGGGTTCAATCCCTGGTAGGGGACACTGCTGCTGTACCCTTGAGCAAGGTACTTTACTTAAATTGCTCCAGTAAAAACCCAACTGTATAAATGGGTAATTGTATGTAAAAAAAATAATGTCATATCTTGTAACAATTGTAAGTCGCGTCTGCTAAGAAATAAATAATAATAATAATAATAATAATAATAATAATAATAATAATAATTTTACGGGAATTGCATTTAAAAACAAATGAGTTACCCTTTGCCTGTGCTGAAAAGTAGGTCAATAAGAGCAGTATTTTAGTACCTTTGGTATCATACATTATCTGGACTACTGTTAAAGCCTACAACACTCTTAACAACAAAACAGACTACATTATTTAAAGCTTAGTAAATAGGACCTGGTCACTTACATGTTCTAGGAAAATGTGAACCTGATTATTGTAATGCAATATAAAATAGAAGAAAAATATCTTGCGATGTAATATTGTTTTCATTCAATGTAACCTTCCATCGGCAGCAATAATTGAGCCCCTTCGGAAGGCGGACAGGGGTGCAAATGCACCCCACATACATAAACGCAGTTAACTTATTATTTAAGGCAAAATAACGACACAAAACTGGTTTATAATAGTATTTCCAAATTAATCTGTAGGGCTAAATCAATCATTTTAGAAGTGGTACATATTTCCTACATCCCAACTCCCCTGCAACTCTCACCGCTCCCTGCTGCTTGAAGATGGAAACAATTAAAAATCATATTTTTTTTTAATACTGGACTGTACCAGGTAATAAGCAGGATACTATAAAGAAAGAAGTTATCAAATAACAGTGCTGGAAACTAATGTATTATACAACGCCCATAGATACAGTTTCATAAAAATGACTGTTGGCTGAACAAATATATATTTAAATCAATCATTTGGTTACATGATTCAGTTACTTTCTTGAACACGTCAGATTGGTTTACCAGGTTTACTTGGATTAGACGTGATTCTAAGAGCTCTATTGAGGCCACAGAGGTGATTTAAATGTCGTATAACGTTTAAAAAGCCATGATGACTGAAACTGGAAATGATGCAAAGTGAATCTGAACAACAAGAAGATTGCATTAGTTAAGATAACTCTAATATATCCCATGCATACCAAGTACTGTAACTCTTTTAAATATTCTTCTATAATGACGCTTCTTTGAAACAGATTGTGTTTAATCCTCTGCATTTCTGTAGCAGTTATTAAGTATGCTAGGATCTGTGGAGGCTTAGCATGTTGTTTATTCTCTCTGTGGTGTAAATGAAAGCCACAAAATCAGAAAAAAATCATATGGCTAGTTGTCTTGAACTTGTCAGGATTAAAAGCAGCTGACATTTTTGTTGTCATACTGCTGTTCTGAGGCAGTTTAGTGCTCCTGTATGAGAGGAAATAATCTTCCAATCTACTTTAAAACAGTGTGGAAGTTAATTGCCATTGATTGGAACTGCATTGAAAGCGGGAGGGAGACAGCTTTTTTTGTTATAAAATCACCACATTATGAATGGGTGTATTGGGTACTTGCTGATTTTTTAAATACTTCTTAAAGACAATCCAAGTATTCTGCATACCCCTACTTATGACCTGTGAAAGTAACCACAGCATTATTTTGATGTAACTGGATAGCATAACACTACACATTTAGCATGTTTATTTAAAACTGGTTAAAGATCTATATAATATTGTTACACTTTTACTGTGAAATAAACAGGTATCAAAAAAAGTGCTGAAAAAGTGAATAAGAGGGTTCAACTATTCACAGTTAAGAAGCCTTGTGAGGGTTGTCATGCTACGATGGAGTTTCATTGCATTTGATGAGACACATTATTTAAAATTCTGAACGTAGCTTCAGGCTTCAATGCTACTCTGTTTCAAATAGCTACCTCTACAGACTTACTGCATTAGTGTCTATGCGTACAAAGAAAACCCATTCATTTTATTGTAACAACATTTATCCACTCCTTTTTTTTCAGAACAACTTGACAGAGCTAAAGTCTTTTGGTTCGCCAGTCTTGGCTGTCACTAACGTCACAGCCGCCGTCATGGTGCTCATGGCACCCGGGGGAAAAGTTCCCAAAGACCGAAGCTGGAAAGCGGCAAAGGTCATGATGGCCAAAGTAGACAGCTTCTTGGATGCCCTGGTCAATTTCAACAAAGAGAATGTCCATGATAACTGTCTGAAAGCTCTCCAGCCTTACCTCAAGGACCCTGAATTTAATCCTGAATTGGTGTCATCGAAGTCCCTTGCAGCAGCTGGTCTGTGTTCCTGGGTTATTAACGTTGTGAAGTTCTATGAAGTGCATTGTGAAGTGGAGCCCAAACGCCAAGCCCTGAATAAAGCCAACGCCGATCTAGCTGCTGCCCAGGACAAACTGTCCATTATCAAGTCCAAAATTGCTGTAAGTACTGTAAAAGTGGTAGTAGCCAACAATATTATTTCTTAAATCTGTTGGGCACTTTAATTCTCTATAGAGATTTATGTTTTTTTTTTTTTGTTTGTTTTTGTTTTAACAAACATGTATTTACATTTCAAAACATGATTTCAGGTTAAAAAAATATCACATTGCAACTCTTATACAGATAGTGTTGAACTGCCTGACACTGTCATACATACAGTCTTGCCCTTAGCTAAGTTAACTGGTTTTGTTTACATACAAAAATAAAAATAGGTCTCACCTTTTTGTCACACTAATTTGGTAGTGCCTTTTGGGTGATTTGGGTTTACATGTAGTTTTCTTTTAGGGAGAGGAATTATCCTTCAAAATTCAAATGACCAAATTAATATTAAAATATGTAAGGGTATATTTAAATATATCTGCCTGGTTTCCAGTTTGGCTTTGAACGACTACAGATATTGTGCAGCTTTCTTAAACTGGGTTTACCTGTGTTAAAAAACTGCTACCAAAAAAAATAAAATAAATGGTTAATGATACAAAACAATATCTATTCATAATGGTTAGTAGACTGCATTTTCTAAATACTGATAGTAAATCTACAATAGCCTCATAATAGAAGAAGAAGAATAATTTGAAACGTTGAATAAATGGCGTCAGCAACGTATTAAACAAACATACTAAATGAAGAGGATTCTAAACCCCTTGCATGCTTATTGTTTTTCTATTTGGTCAAAAAAACTTGTCAGGGCTACTTTCAGCAGATCTTGGTTGTTAATACAGAATTGCTTAGTACAGCCCGTGGTTATAGTAGAAAGTTGGGTGATAGTGTAAACAAAGTCTATTTGTTAGAATTGAGGTTGCTCCATTGCAGTGTTTTCATGTTTGTCATTGCATGCAGTGCGTGTTAAACTGGACATGTGATTATACAGCGTTAAAGTGCAATACTCCATTTTATCAGTAGGTGTTGTAATGCTGTTCTTAACTGAAAGCTGGTGTATATTGAATTCTGCTGGTGTGTACCACTGCTGTTGACCAATATTAAGTAATCTGTACAGTATATCTATGACTGTCTCTGGGGGTGCAATATACAGTAAACTGAATATACCTATAGTTTATTCATCTTTTACATCCTGAGTTTTTGTCCTTGTTTTCACTTTGAAAGATCCTTAATGAGAACTTGGCGAAGCTGACAGCCAAGTTTGAGAAAGCTACTGCAGACAAACTGAAATGCCAGCAAGAAGCAGAATCCACTGCACGGACCATCTCTCTCGCCAACCGACTGGTGAGTTTAGAATGTATTAATAGAAAAGCATGAGAAGGTAGACTGTTTCAGATTTTATACTTACCTCTAAACATGGTTGAACCTTGTATAACTATAGGAATCAATCAATCAATTATTTTTATATAGCGCCTTTCATGGCGAGCCATTTGAACAAATTAAACAACCATCCAGACCCATTACCTGTTAAATTGGTATGGAATGGCCTTCCAGGACTATGAATGGACTCTCTTGTTCTAGGAGATTTGGGTAAAGAAACAAGAACGCAAACTAAAAGATAGCCAAAACAGTTTCAGGCACTGACAAAGTAAAAGGCAGACTCAAAGCCTTACAATAACAGACATTTTAAGCTCCTTCAGCATTGCATATCTCTGGACATAGGTCTAGGAAGGAGAACTCCGCTCCAAGCTGCAGACAGCTGTTAGTGTAAGGGACTGCAAGCCATTAAAATATACACTGTTGGAGATGGAAATGGATATGATTACTTTGCCTTGATAATGTTTATAAAAACATCAACTTGAGGAGATGATTCTCCTTATTTTTTTTTTTTATGTATTTTGGGGCTCAGTGAAGGAGCTTGATCTTCCTGTCTGTAAATCAATAAACAAGCATAACTCAAGCAGATGAGAGTTTTGAGAAAGCTTCATGCGTGCCCTAATGGGACCACTGTCTTAGTGGTTGAGGGACCAGTTAAGCCTCCATGCCCAATCAATCCGTATCTCTCTTTCATTCTTTTTTTTATTTAACACTAATTGATTTGAAGATCTTTAAAATTCTAATGAGTTTGGATATAGTTTTACAAGTCTATGCCTTGATTTATCTTGCAATGAAGCCAATTAAAATGTTGGAGGAGAGGAAGCAAATATGAACATTTCAATTACTAGAAATTGGAGCAAGGTGTTGTTTGAACTGTGGATTACTATAGAACATTTTTCCACTTGAGCCCTGTTTTCAGGTTTTTCTTCCGTTGCCACTTTTGTATAATTAGCATTCATCTCAAACCATGTAATCTTGTTTTTGGATTTACACTTTTTTGTTTAGAACTTAAGCCTGACTTTTTTTCCTAATGAAGTCACAATTCTTTCACTTATTTCAGATCACATATAAAAAATACAATCCATTATATATTATCTTGTTGTACTGTAATTCCATGTAGAGAACACATGACCACAGTTGTATGTTAAATAGTAGTACAATCTTAAAAAGAATCATAATAAATCAGTTTTTGTGATTTCTAATAAGTTAAAACGTTGTGTGTAGCTTGTCTCTTACTATAAGGGACATCACTTTGCACAATTTAAGCAGCCAGAACTACAGTATAGAGCACGCAATGACATGTCCTATACAATAAGAGATAGCCTACACACAACTTATTAACTTAGGGCTTGTCACATATGTTCTAGTTTTGTAGCAGGAATGTTATTGATTAATATTACAGTTCATAAAACAGTCCTTGCTTTCTAGGTTGGAGGACTAGCATCAGAAAATGTGCGTTGGGCAGATGCAGTTGGAAATTTCAAAAAACAGGAGAGTACATTATGTGGAGATGTTTTGCTGATCACAGCGTTTGTGTCCTACTTGGGATATTTCACCAAGAAGTACAGAGTTGAATTAATGGATGGGTCTTGGAGGCCATATCTCAATCAGTTGAAGGTAAGTCATGTAAACCCAGTGTTCAGTCAACTAAAAAAGACAGATACTAACTAGATGTAATGGGGGCTAGTATTGATCTACACCAGTGGCGTGCCGTCAGGACCTTCAAGGTATTCTCTGATGACCAGACAGTGCCAAGTAAACCGTCAGTCAAATGACATTACGTAGCCTCACTCACTTGCGTACAGTGTGCTTACTTATACTACGAAACATGCTACCCCAGTCCATTTTGTCACGGCACGCCACTGATCTACACAGTGGCAGATCTAAATACCAGTACTGTTTAAATATTAAAATACTGGCAAAGACAAACAATATACATTGTTCTAGATGTTGTTTTTCACAAAGTCTGCATCTTTTAATTATTTAAAACGTGGTGTTTTTTAGAAACCCTTTGTATCTAATCTTTTTTTCAAAATGCAACCACAATTTTCAAATGTATAGCTGCAAAACAGTTAGCATAACTTGCGGAAATCATTAAAAAGACGATGTGTAGAAGTCTTTCAAAAAGCAGTTTATGTTAATGCCAAATTCAATATATAATGCAACGCTTCATTTGTTTAACAGTTAAAGTTTTACAGTTGGCTAAGTTTTAATTTGCATTTAATTTCCAGTGTTTAGGATCTGAAAGGTCATTACTAATTTCCCTGTTTTTTCAGAAAGCTAAAGCAGAAGACTTGGCACTACATTCAAATCAGAATGCTGGAATGTTAACCTTTTAGTTTATTTAAACTTTTGAAAAAGCACCAAATAATTATATAAATGATTAAACTAATTGTAAAAAAATGTAACAAAAAAAAAAGCCCCAAAAAGTAAACCAATTTCAATTGTAATCATACCGTGGCTTTTTTATTAAGCATTAAGGCATGACCCCAGGTTAACATGAGAGAATCACACCACTAATATATTATGAATACAAAGCCTTAATGCCCTTATTCAATGTTTTAAAACACATATTTTTCAAATAGTTTTTTGCATTTTATTTTATTACCTCAATGTGAAAATATACATGGAATCTGCTGAAAAACGAGTTCTTTGAAAAAAAAAAAAATGCATCATAATAATATTGACCAATACTGTGCTGTAGTGGGAAAATGCATAATGCTATAGAGAGTGGATGTTTTCCTAATTACTTTCCATCTTACAAATGACCCACATCGTACAGAAGCAACAAAAATAACATCTAAGCAAAAAGTAGTTTTATCAAAACTGGGAGCAGAGCGATTGATGAGCCAATGTAACTAGTTGTACGTATGTTCAAACTTTTAAATAAGCAGGACATCACTGCGAAAGCAGGAAAGGCTGGGTATACACCAGTACTGTACAGTAGCAGCATTTTAGTTCAGAGCTGTTTTTGTGGCAGCAGCTGGTAGTCCACAAGAGATTCATCTACCCCTGGCATGTCGCTAACTAAGCACACAGATGCATACTCCTTTAGTTATTAATGAAATGTCCTTCAATTATGTAAAAGTGGCATTACCATACCATTTGATTTTAGGTGCCGATTCCAGTCACTCCTGAATTAGATCCCTTGACGATGCTTACTGATGATGCAGATGTTGCAGCCTGGCAAAACGAGGGTCTCCCTGCAGATCGAATGTCTACAGAGAATGCTACCATCCTCACCAACTGTGAACGCTGGCCTTTAATGGTGGACCCACAGCTGCAGGGAATCAAATGGATCAAAACCAAGTATGGAGAAAATCTCAGAGTTATCCGGATTGGCCAAAGAGGGTAAATACAGTACCTAGATCATTTGTTTTCATAGACTAAGGACTACAAATAGTGTAGTATTCATTTTTTTATGTCCATGGCAGAAATCTCAGTTGCATACGCATTGTGGTCATTTCTAAAACCACCACACTTCAATAATTCAGATTTCAGGAGGATTATCAGATGCAGCTCCTGTAAAAAATACTCTACTTGTTAATATATATATATATATATATATATATATATATATATATATATATATATACTTTAAATATTTAGGCCTGCAAATTGTCTATGCTCCTGTTTTTTTTCAAGAAACATTAAATCCATGGTTTACATCCTACATATATTAGTGAATTGCTGGCTCTAGGAATGAAGAAGCAGAGGTTTTTTATTTGTTTATTTTTTTAAATCAGTTTTATCCACACATTAAAATTCAGCACGACTTGCACATATTCAGAGATTCATGCAGTTACTTTTAACAATGGATGCATACCTTGGGGACTGCATCCAAGACAAAAAGGAAAATGCATTAGAAGTGAATGCAATGATCTCTTGGCATTCTGATTTTTCAATAGCTATCTCGACTCAATGGAGAGAGCGCTGTCAGACGGGGAAGTGGTTTTGATTGAAAACTTGGAAGAGTCGGTCGATCCAGTTTTGGGGCCGCTGTTGGGTCGTGAAACAATCAAGAAGGGCAGGTACGTCATTTCCGAAACCTTTTCTGTTTGAGTGATGTTAACCTTCCTAAATCTGCTGCGTTTTATCTTCAGACGCCGCACCATCAAGCTATTGCTGACTTACTTTTCTTATAAAAGTTGGATTTTCCAGGTTAATAAAAAAAACACACAAAAAGTAACAGGGAAATCAAGACTAATCTTATTCTACCCAGTGCTACTCTGGCAAGGAACCTGCCAAACTAATGGAAATGTGAAATACTACATTAAATATAGCTTGCACTTTGTGTATAACACACATGGATTGCATCTCTTATAACATGCACCTCCTGTTCCTTATAAAAGCACTATATAGAATACTCTTAGTGTACCATTATATAGATTATAACATCCAACTTGGTATGTAACACACAGAAATTCGATAACATGCAGTTGTTATTTCATTTCTAATAGTTGATGAGACTCGGAAGGACACTGTTCCTGACCCTCTTTATTTTCTCTCACATTCAGGTATATGAAGATTGGTGATAAGGAATGCGAGTACAACCCCAGTTTCCGCCTCATTCTACACACCAAATTGGCAAACCCCCACTACCAGCCTGAGCTGCAGGCCCAGTGCACCCTCATCAACTTCACCGTCACCAGAGAAGGACTAGAGGACCAGCTGCTGGCCGCTGTGGTCAGCATGGAGAGACCCGATCTGGAGGAGCTCAAGGCAAGTTTCAAATATGAACCAATGCGCACGTCCCTGTAGGGGTTTCCTTTAAGAACTAGAGATAAATAACTTGTCAGTGGAGTATTGACAGTAAGGAACAAAATTTAGCTCCTTGTCATTTCATAAATGGATTTACTCTACAAAAAAGCCGTGCATAAAAGCCTTGTGAGTAATTTGAAAAGATAAAGAAAGGTACTGGTTGCTTTTTAAATAAAGAATTAAAAGTTAATTGTTTTCTGTAAGGGATTTTCCCAAATAAATGCTCTCTTTTCACAAAACGTGTAACCGCTTTAGAAAAGCTGTATTTTTATGTATTTTTTTATTTTTTTTCCCCACAAGCATAGAACAATATTGTTTGATACTGGACCTTCCTTTCACATCTAAAAGTGTTTTCAGAACTACAACACAAAGTTCCCAGATAAAAAAAGTATTTCTTGTAACTTTGAGATGACTTGAGAGAAGTGGCAAGATATGTAATTACATAGATAACAGCAACATAGAGGTGACTACAATGGGGGTGATAATGAAGTATTTGCAATACGTACACCCTCGCACACCCACATTTAAAATTAATCTTCTGTTCTCAAAGCTCTAGATATGAGAGAGATTAAATCTTGCAGAGGGGCTTTGTAAAAGACCATTTACCACAAATAATTCAAAATAAATAGCCTGCTTGTTTTTTTGTGTTACATTTGGAAAAATAGCAGTGCCTTTTTCAAGTTGTCTACCACATCATATTGTTTCCGTTGAGCTTGTTAGGTCATTGGTGAATCACAGCATTTGTTTTATTTATTGCAACAGATTTAGCACAGCTGCTTTTCATTATCTTAACAACCAAGGGCTTTATTAATTCAGGTTATCTATCTCTGCTGTGTATCCTTCTCTCCTGGGGAATCAGAAATAATTTAGTACAGAACAACTTTGCTACTCGTATTTGTCAGTGGCTTTGTTTCAGAGATTTGGTTGCTGATAGTCTGAAATTTCAGTCTATGCAGGTCAGAGTGATTTAACAATGAATTTCCATTGTTCTATTCTTCTTATCTAGCCAGCCATTAAATAAATTGTTTTGGCTGATTTCATCTGAGGATAAATCTGCATTCGTAATGCCATGCGATTTGTGAATTACTGTTCCGTGTCAGTGTCCCCTCAGCAAAATTCAGTATTCAGTATTATAGTAAAGGACGATGGTCTAATTAGAGTCTCGGTAGGAGGAAAGAATAATTCTGTGCAGTTTTTTAAATCTTTTTAATTAGGCTGGAGAGACGTTAGGAGGACAACAAGTACAAGGAGTACCTTCTATAAAACAGTGCCTCTGTAATTTTATAATTGATTTGTGCATATCTCCGCAAAAACCAGAATTGTGAAATCCCAAAGTTTTTTTCAGAAAAGTTTCTGTAGGACATTATTTCATTGTAGAAATGGTATAGCATCTTCATTTTCAGATATTTCACTTGCTCATACTGAAATACGATATTTATATTTGAAAATAAGACATTAAGATTGGTCATATTTAACATAAGCCCCACAATTGTCAATTTAAATCATGTTAGTAAAATCATATTTTGTTATTAATGCTGCGCCGACATAACTTTTGAATATATAACTTTTGAAGCAAAGCTGAAGCGTCTCGTCTCCCGGAGAAAGCCGCAGCTCCTCTCACGGCAAAAAAGTAAATACATTAGGAAAGATAACCACGTAATAGGCCTAATATTTATTTAGTTATAAAACAAGTGCTGAATAAGATATCTGTGTTATAGTGCCAGCGCAGCTTTTCTTCAGTTCAGATACTGTATCAAAAGGAAGAGACAGAAACGGAAGTTAGACTGAGAAGTTGTTACAGTTTGAACACCGGTACTGTATTTACTGTAGAAATATTGCATGAATCACTAGTATAGGGAATTGGGGGACATGCTGTAGGAGCGTTATATCTGAGGCGTGTTATACTCGAGAGCCTTATAGCGAGGGAGCACTGTACAATCAGGTGGTCTGCTGCCTTACAGTAATGCAAAAACTACACAGACTGTGTGCTGTTGTTTACAAGTTGAATATTAATTTCACTGCGATCTTAGACATATGATCCTCTTTTAATTCCAATCACTGTTTGCAGCAGGTGATTAATTGATTAATTTTTGGCCTGTTTTTTTAAATGCACAGTAAGCCATTTCTAACGCACTGCCCCAGTGATTTGGATGAGTTTTGTTTTTTGTAATCAGCTCTTGGATTGATGAAATGTTACGCTTAATCATTGCTCAAGTAAATTGATATCTGCTTGTGTTTTTTAAATGGTTGTTAAAACCTTTATCTTGTGGGAATAACAAGACACTGACGGGCCACATTATTCAGACGTGTCTACCTGATTGGATTTGGCATTGCCTGATTACTTTGGAAGGTGGTTAAAAAATATAGTTGACTTTAAACATTACCCAATGGTGCTGCACTTGTATACTGATGGTGATGGGTACTTTCAAGACGGTAGTGCACCCATCCAGTGTGCCTGCATTGAGGAGCATGACAGAGACTTAGATGGATCTAATTCAGCATTTTGGTGATACCATGTAATGTCAACGCTGAGATCTGGGCAAACGGTGGCCCAGTCCGATATATATGGCCAGACAGTGCACATCCAAGGCTAGATAAAACTATCCTGACAATGAACCTAACTGCGTTCTCTATGTGTTTCCTTTGCCAAATGATTTTCATTGGAAGTGGTCTTACAATGACAAAGCAATGTTTGTTTTTTTTCATTAAGGGACAATGATAGTACAATCCAATGGCAGCTACACTGGTGTTGAATTATATTCGTGCCAGTATGCTACTGTACGTGTTCCAAATTGATTGTGTTGCCATTGCTATTAAAGCTATGGTCTGCTAATAGGACTGCTAGGGATTCTTCATTTATAATGGTATTTTAATAACATCCCAGTGGTGTTTTTCAAAATAACTCTACAGATATCAGACAGTAAAAACAAACTTTCACAGTGAAGAGGCAGGAAATATGTGATGTGATATCTAAAGGGTTAAAAACAATTATGTGGTGTTGTGAGCACTGTGTGTTATCTAGTTGTGTTCTGAGCACAGCACATTCAGCACATTTTGGTGAGAACTGCTTGAGATGCATTTTTCAAAAGATAGTTAGGTCACTGTTATGTCTAGTTTGAGGTAAAGCTGCTTAGTTAAAAACAACCCCTTATAAGGGGGTCTTCATCTTTGAAAGTTCTATAATCATGTTAATTTGCATATTTGTTGCTATGCTAATCAAGTATAAATAGTGTGCTACCTTGTCAATCATTGAGAGAGTGTGTTCCTGTAACCATTGTATTAAAGCTTCTTGAAACTGCTATTCGAGTGGTGTCATCTGTCATTTCATATTAAACGGGATTTTACCGACTACAATAGTTGCGACGTCTTTTTCTTAATTTATTTTTTATAATATCTTACTTTTTACAACATCAGTGCTGCAGGCCAGAAATCTTTAATTGAGAATTGTTTAGTCAAATATTGCACCAATTGTTGAATAAATGCAGTATTTTCTGCCAGACACTTTCTTTCAGTTTGTAGGTACAATCACCCAGGAAGGATCAGGTTGTGTTTTTGTGGCTGAACTATGGAGCAGTCAATCAACAATTTAAGTTTTCCAATAAAGACTGTAATTTTCTAGTTTGTAATACAATTTTAAATTGTCTCATTTGCATAGACTGATCAGATGGGAAGCCAGTCGTTTTAGTTATGAAATATGTCTGTACTGATAGGTTTGTTTTTGGCATTAGAAACATTACGGTATCATTCAGGCACTCAACACACATTTATATTTGTGCTTTACAGTCCAACCTCACAAAGCAGCAGAACGGCTTCAAGATCACTTTGAAAACTTTGGAAGACAACCTGCTTTCCCGTCTTTCTTCTGCCTCTGGGAACTTCCTGGGAGACACAGCACTCGTGGAAAACCTGGAAACCACCAAAAGGACGGCTGCCGAAATTGAGGAGAAGGTAAATGTGTGCTGCTTCGTAGCCCTGATACAACAGTTATTAGCGCTAACAACTATATTCCTGCTCCCCATGTCTTGTGTTGATAGTTTTTAATTCCTTATTTTAAGAGCCTAAGAAAATTGACCAATGGCATTTGGCTCATTAACGCTCATCCGATTCCTAGTTTCTGATTGATCCCCAAACTTTGTCAAGTCAGGTCTTAAAGGATCCCAATGATTCAGCATCAACAAGGTGATCTGGTAACCCATTCCATGCTCACTGTGCTGATATTTTAAATGCAGTGCTTCAGATGACAAGCTACTGCTGCTTTCTTCTTCCTGAATCACTGCAATGGTCAGATCATGTGACTTGGATAATGCAGCAGTTTAACTATAATATTGTACTGGAAGTATAGCTACACTGAATAAAGCTACAAAAAACAAGTAAAGCACCCAAATATTCTCAGTACTATAAAATGGGAACCAGTAACAAAGCTAATAAGAGGTATGGGCATTTTTAAGCACACTTTGAAATGGTATACTGAACTGTAGATAAGCTTAACCCATACTCAGAGTAAGGCATTTTATTTTTTCTAAATAAAAAATATATATCTGAGATTGTGTTTACCAGGAGCTGCTGCTAAAACACGGGGGTTGTTCAAGAAACAATTGGATACTGCCCTGCAGTTATGAGTGTGCTAGCAAGGGACAGGTCTTAATAGACAAAACAGCCTCTTCTCGCTCCCAATATTTCTTATTTGTCTTATGTAGCCCATGTAGCTGATTTATGTGATGGAAAGGTGAACATTCATTTTTGTTGGATCTGTAACACCTGTTGCTGGCTGGCTGCAGCCTCTGTAGGAATTTCAAGGAACCCAAATGAGAACACAGTACTTTCTTTGTCTCCTGGCAAGGGGACTGACTATCTCAATTCCTCAGAGAGATGTCCTGCCTAGTGGCCTAGTTTAAGTCTCGCTACTGAAGGTGAAGGTGTTGTGCAGGAGGAAGTTACCAGGAAACCAAACTGAAGAGAAAGCTGTTCTGTTGGCTTTCGGAATATTATAGTCTTTGCTTTCTATTGACGTTTGTTCCCTTGCAAAATCCACAAGTTATATTTTGATTAAAAGTATCTGTGTTGAGCAAAGCTTTTATCTCAGAATGCATTGCATCAATAGCTCTCAGCAGACTTAATTTGTGTTGAGAAGAGAGAGGATGGCTGGAACATGTAATCGATAACCTTTCAGAGTGATAGGCTGGACAGGGGGAGGGGAGTAAACATTCACTCGAGTGTATTACTTACTTGCAAGCAGTACAGTGATGAAACCGAATCATCAGGTTGGCGTTTTGGCACAAATTCAAAGCATTATAGAAAAAGGTCAGTACCGGGAAATATATCTGAAAAGATGGATACCAGAAATTGCATCATCATTAATCATAGACCATTTTTTTATAATTGCAGGAGCTTGTTTGAAAAATAGCAACACATGTGTTTAAATGTGTGCCCTGTAAATCATGGCTGTATCTCTTAGCTGCTGGTCAGTTTCAACTACGATGACCAAGAATACACAAAGTAATGTTTTACAAGGAACAGCCTCAAAAGTGCGGAGTCTACAGGCCATTCTGGATCTGCAGATTTCCAATCCAGCTTTTCTGAAGGCCTTAATTATTGAGGCATGGTCACATATCTCTCCTGAACATCTTGCAGCCTCAAATCTACTCTATCCTGGCCTGTATCTCATTGAGAATGTTATGGCAAGAGTTTTGGTTTAATCCCTAAATGTGTGTCTGTAGACGTGTGTGTGTGTGTGTGTGTGTGTGTTACATGCACAACCTTGCTAATAGGCTCCTATATCTGAACTTCATGATTTACTCTCATAGCGGATTCTCACATTTCAATTGCTTAGTGAGATGTATTCAAAAAATGTAGTGCAAACAACTTTGCATTGCCTAACTAATTAACTAACTAACTTATTTGTTCTCCCCAGTAAGATATTGATTATAAAGAAACATGCCTGGTACTTATTAAAGAACACTTTCCTGTGCTGTTTCCTTCCAGGTGAAGGAAGCCAAGGTGACAGAAGCGAAAATCAATGAGGCGAGAGAACACTACAGGCCTGCAGCTGCCAGAGCATCTTTATTATACTTCATAATGAATGACCTCAATAAAATCCACCCCATGTACCAGTTCTCTTTGAAGGTACCCTTATTAAAGGCCTACCGCTTTACTAAAGAAAGCCCCCAGTGGACTTCTCTTTGGCAGATATACTACTTTAATAAGTCATTCGATTCTGTTTTAATGCTTCTAACCATTTCCATGTACTGTGGGTTTGTTAGCTTACTTGTTTCTAATTTATTTATTTGTATTACATGGGAAGGTCTCATAAGAAAAAGGAAAAAGCTATTGATAACAAGGATCCCCTGAAGTTTTACTCAAACTTTCCTAGCACCAAAGGAGTTGTGTGAACCAGCAACGTACAGTTTAGACCAGTGGTTTTCAACCTTTTCATCTCCAGTACCAGTTTCCAGTAGGGACCACGAGGTGTACCAGTAACTAAGTGTAATCTTAAATGGCTGTTGTAAAACAGAGACCTACCCCAGAACAACCACTTTCTCACTGAAAATGTGATGCATCACATAATCATATCAAAAAATGTATGGGTTAAGTACTTCAAAATTAAATATAACAAACATTTGTGTCAGTAAAACCTTTAGGAACTTTCAAAAACGCACAGCATGTCACATGAGACTTTTTATTGGGCCACATTTTCAAAGCCTGAACTTCAGTCTTTAATTAACTCCTGCTTTTTGAAGGAGGCGAAGCATCTATTAATTTAACAAAACTAGAACCAACAGCTAAGTTACATATTTCAGGTCAGTCTGTTTATGATGCTTATGATGATGATGTAGCTGCAGAATATGGCAAATCTTTGGAAGCCTGTGAACTCTGCAGAAGCCTGTGAACTCTGCAGAAGCCTGTGAACTCTGCAGAAGCCTGTGAACTCTGCAGAAGCCTGTGAACTCTGCAGAAGCCTGTGAACTCTGCGGAATCCTGTGAATTCTGCGGAAGCCTGTGAATTCTGTGGAAGCCTGTGGAAACTGCGAAAGCTTGTGAATTCTGCGGAATCCTGTGAATTCTACGGAACCTGTGAATTCTGTGGTTTCTGAGGAATTCTCCTTTCTGCAGATTTGGACTGCCTCTACTCATCAGTAACTTTGAAAGTTTACAACAAATATCTCTCATCATAATTTCTCCTGTCTCTTGGATTCAGTGGTGCACACAGATTGATACATTATGATGGTGCGATTGAGGGAGGATTTTGGTTGAGGAATCATATGTAGAATAACTGCCGGTGCGTACCAGTTGCAAGCCTGTCACGTACCAGTACTGGTACACGTACCACAGGTTGAAACCACTGGTTTAGACCATTACAAAACTGTCCACCATGTTCAATAAGAAAAATCCATTGTGTGGCCTTTGTTGCACAAAAGCAATTAAAAACCCATGGTGAAAGTTCTCAATTGCTTTTACTTCAATTTATACAATTTGCTAGCAGCAATATCTCTCAAGGGCAGTGCAGTGGCTGAGTGTATTCCTGTTCACATGTGTGCAGCTGTTAGATATGGGCTTTCAAACACTGTCTGCGTGGCCTCCTAAGATCAAAGCATCATCTGTTGATATTTTGTAAACATGTGTTGACCTAGTTCGCCATAACCCAGAGCTGCGCATCAACCCAAATCAGTTGTCGTCTCTCCTGTCTGCGTAGCAATACGGTCAGTTTCATTGAGTTATTTTGATTTGGAGAATTAAAAATTATGATACCGCCTCCCATTTTTTTTTTTTAATAAGAAAAGAAAACAGGATCAACCGTACAATATTATCATTCTAAAAAAAACAAATCTGAGAACTATACAGACAGCAACAAATTCTTAGAAACCTTTCCTAATGTTTGCTGTACGGTACTGTTGTGCAAATTACCCAATTTTATAATCACTCTCTTTGTATGTGTTTATTTTGAATGGTATGATTAGTATTATTTTTACATATTATATAAAGCCATTTTTCTGTGTCTGACTACACCAGTGTTTCTCAAAGTGGGGGCCAGGACCCTATTGTAGTTAACAGAAAGGTTTCAAGGGGGTTGAGTGATGACCACAAGCAGACCCAATATCTATAGTTACTACCAAGCAATACAGCAGGAATTTTATAGAAAATACATTGTTTTATTCACGTTCATGCAATAAAATATGAATGTATAGAAAGCCACTCAGATAGCAAACCTTATAAAATTGTAAATTATGCCCAACCAAAGAGGGAGCCCCAGCTAAAAAGAAAATTCTAGAACCACTGAACTTCAGAGGGGACAGAAGGGAGAAGAAGTGAACTGAGGCAGGGTCTGCAGCACTGAGTGTCTGTTGTTTCTCTCGTTCTCCAGGCATTCAGCGTGGTATTCCAGAAGGCTGTGCTGAAAGCCCCTTCAGATGACACTCTCAAGCAGCGAGTATCAAACCTCATCGATAGCATCACCTTTTCTGTCTTCCAATATACAACACGAGGGCTGTTCGAATATGATAAACTGACCTACACAGCACAGCTTGCCTTCCAGGTAAATCATGCTAATTACTTGCCAACCACAAAGCTTAATGTCCAGTAGAGGGCGTTGTTCAGTGCATCTATAGTATAACTACAGTATAGTGGGGTTCCAGTTTTACTGTGGAGTTGAGGTACCCCACAATTTACTAGAACCACCCATGATAAAAAAAAATGGCATTTGAGATAAGTGGGCATACAGTGCTGTCTTCTGGTAATTGAAATTCATGAATACATAGAACATGTTCCACACATGAATGGTGCAATGCTACTGTATTTCAGTGGGGCTTTTTTTAATTCAACACTGCTATTTAGTATTTAGCGAATTATATTATAAGAGTGTGTTATATTAAAATGGTAATTTGAGCAACATTTTCCTTTAATCGTTGTTTGAAACGAGTTTGTGGTTTTGATAATCTCAGTTATTATCAAAGCAGTAATTACTGTTTTCAATACCATCGTGATTGTTTAGATTGAGTTCAGTGATATCTTCCAGAATAATTACATAAACTGAATCTGTAGCGAATCATCACGATATTGCTTCAGGAACTATTTGATAAGATATCCTTTTTGTTAAGTAAGTTACTCTCTTCCATATAATGGTACGACCCTGCACTAACTAAACCTTGTTTAGAGAGAACATGCCCTACCCCAGGGTGATGCCAAATCCAGTCAGGTAGACAGGTCCTTATAAATTGGCCAGGCAGAGGCAGTGTATTATTCTGTATATTCCACAACCTGTTATGCTTATCAACATACTGCATTTTCTACTTGATTTGTTTGAATTAATATAGTAAATAAGCAGCATAAAGATGACATGTGTTATTGTATATAACCCCTGTATATAATACTCTTTTTTATGTACTTTTTCATGCAGATATTGCTTATGAATAAAGAAATAAACGCAGTTGAACTGGACTTCCTTCTGAGATATCCAGCCCAACCTGGTCTCTCCAGTCCAGTTGATTTCCTTTCGAACCTGTCCTGGGGTGGAATCAAGGTAAAGCTTATTACATTGCGCAGAGCTAAATATGAGAGAGACGTCCAGTAAAGGGATCTATTGACCAACACTGTTTAAATCATTAGACAAAGACACAAAAAACCACCTGCAGGCACTGCTACAGTTTACAACACAAATATGTAGTTCAATTAAATAGAGCCCAAAGTTATACAGGGTCCTAACTAGGGGTCAGGGATTTCTGTAATGAACCTAGACACCAGATAATGCAATGATCAATGTAGTTACATGATCACTCCTGTAATGTGCTTGGGGTTATTTCAGTAACACTACTACTTTCCTATCCGCTGTATAATGGAGCCCCTGTCATTGATATATAAGCTTCATTTCCAATGCTTGAACGCTGTGAACAAGTGTGTTTAACATGGCTGCTATTGCTGTATGTTGTTGTATCAACCGGTTGTGTAGCTATAAATCCTGGTTTTGCAATAAAAAATAATGTCTACCTCTTCCTGTTTTCTATCCCTATAGTCCCCATAGTCACGAAACTGATCTTGCATGTTGTGAGAGTTAATAGAGCTTGGGATCAGTGCTTGATGCAGAAAGACAGCATCTGTAATAACAGTAAGGACTTGTGTAACTGTACAACCCCTCTTATCTGTCCCTGACGGCTGTCACCACCCCCCAAATCAATTAAAGTCAAGAGCACTGAACCTTCAACTGATTTGTGAAAGTTCATTACATCCCATCAACTTATTCATGGGTTATCTGGTTCCTTGAAGGGGTGGACATTTAAAGTAATAGTACTGTAAGGCTTACTTGACCGACACACTGTAACATACCGGTATAGAGAAGGGAGGGAAAGAAAGCTCCTAGACCCTCCACGAGCAGCACATGTCTCTATTTGAGAAAGTATTCTAAAACCCATTTTATCATGCTATTCAATGCACATTAATAATTCTGAAGCATAATATTGCTGAGCTACTGAGCTGCTGCACTTGTCAAAACAAGTCTTCGTCCTTATAGAATGTTAAACTTGTTTGTTTCCGTGCAAAGTCAGCTCACGTCTGGGAACTTTTTTTAAATGTATTTTTTTTTACCTTCCTCGCCATTTGTGGTCATGCATCTACCAATTACATAAACAAGGATAATTAAACACATCTTGGGGCTATATATTTTAAGTGTCATTCCTTTCTGGTTATTATTTATCGAGATGCTACCTTGGGAATAGAGCTTTAAAGTTAATCGGATGGTGAAGCATCCTCTGGTTCTTATTTAATTAAACAAGCTTCTTTGGAATGGATTTAAGTTCACAAGAGTTTTAATGCTCCGCTCTGTTATTCAGCGTTACATTATGAAACACAGTTACTGCTGGGTGTTTATTTGATGTTGCTCACTTTTCTGATTTAAATTCTTTGCTTCCACAAAAATGTGTTGGAATACATTATTCAGAAAGCCAAAACAAGACTGTAAAGGCAGGATTTTCAAAAGGTCGTAAATGATAACTCCAGTGTTAATCAAGAAATTAATTTTGGCATTTTCAAGCGGTTGTTATGCCTATTTCATTATTAAATAATTGTTCTAATGTGATTTCCAAAATTATGTTGATTTACGAAATAATGTTAATATCTTACGAGCAGGGCTTCTTGCGACTATTTCTTTTGTTTGCGTGGGAATTTAAAAGTAAATCCGTGTTAATTGTCATAATTTATCAGGAGTTAATTTGCACTTGGAAAAGGAGGGTTTTAATTAGCGAAACAATATATAATTCACCTTAAAACAGAAATTTAACAGACCGCGGCTGAAGAGAGAGAGAGCGAGAGAGAGAGAGAGAGAGAGCGAGAGCGAGAGCGAGAGCGCGAGCGAGAGAGAGAGAGAGAGAGAGAGAGAGAGAGAGAGAGAGAGAGAGACCGACCGACCGACCGACCAGGACCAGAGTTCATTTCTTACAGACAACCTAGATAATTCAATATTTGTAGTTATGAAAATATTTTAGCCTTTTCTATACTTGTGGTTATACAGGAGATTTATTCACTTGTTTTAACCATTTGTAACCTTACGGAACGTTTGTTGTATTGCCGTTATTTGCACGAAGTGTAATGTTACTATCAAGAAATTATCAATGCAACTGTAGCCTATTTGAATTATGCATACGTACATTATATGACAACTGACCTCTACTGTAGATTTTATTTGAATTATACCACTGAAATCTTGGTATAGAAAACAGCATATTAGATATTACAATAAAGTTTTCTTAGGTGATTGCTGATTTGCAATATGTCTTTGGCTTTTAACACCTTTGTCTTATCCACACAAGAACGAAGAACAGGCGTACAAGGGCACACAGATCCACTAGGAATGTGATCAAGATCATTGAAATGGAATTTGCCTAAACGTATTTAATGTTGTCAGACTCCCCCCACACTTTATGTACAATGTACACTTTCAACTTCACACGTTTGTATGCATATAAAATGTTCTTATAATACTGTAAGTGTTAGGTGGCTACTTCTAATCATGTTGAGTTTATTTATCAGAGGCGAGCAAGGAGTACCAGAGAAAATGCATGATTAGAGGAATTCACTGAACAATTAATTATAAACAAATTGTGTATTAGGTTGGGGAGTTCTATCGTGATTTTAAAAGCTTAAAAATATATAATGAAGTGTTACATACATAGTATACATGTATAATATAGCTAACAACTACAACCACAAATGGCATTTGAAACATATTTATTAATAACTTACAGTCATACATGCTAAAATACAGACAAAAGTAGATGTCAACATAAGAAAATAAATTCCAACCAATATACATAAGTGGCCTATGGAATTATTATTTTTTTTTAACCAAAAAAAGATTGCAAAATGCACATTTAAAAGAGTTCTACATAGTAAGTTCTGGCAAATATCCCCCCAAAAGAGGGTAAATGACTAGTGTTTAATTTTTATTTATTTATTATTTTTTTTAATCTGTGCTGTCCGATTTTTACCCACACGCCAGATAATCGTAAATCAGCATTTTGTATGTGAAGTTTTCTGCACAATTTTTAAATTAAGTTTACAAATTATACACAACATAGATATTTCCATTATTTTTTATTTCCATTTGGCTGCTTCTTGCTGGTGGGAGAGCAGCAAATTATGCTTCCATTAATTTTTCTTGATCTCGTTAACATGCACTTTGATTAACGAGTTCCCCTTATCAAGTCATTGAGACAGGAAGTGATGTAGGTGACTTGCGACAATTAATCTTTTTAATGAGAAATGCGTTCATTAACAACCTGATTGACTCAATTTCAAAGCATTAACGGATTGATTTATTAACACATTTTTTTAAAAAATTCACTTGCTACTAAAGCTTTCATTACTATACCACAAGTTCGATACAATAACACTGTTTTTTGAAAATCCTGCCCTAAACCTCTTAAATCTGAGATTTGGAACACATATTTTGATCAATGTGTGGAATAGTTTTACTTTAAAAATAATGAGAATTAGAACACAAATTCTGCCACCCATCAAGCTAAAAACACAAACCTCTTTAACATTTCTCTTTTTCATAAAAAAAGTATATTAAAATTACTATAAAACATTTCCTTTGACCATTAACTGTAAAATACCTTTTTATCTGGTTTCCTATCATTCAATTATACCATTCTTTATTTTATTTATTTTGTACGTGGGAATTTATTCCTGTCAAATCAGCTGCTTAAACAAATTGTGTTCTTTGGATATTTCCTAAATGCCTTTGATAAGCAAGACTTATAACCCTGGGGAAATTTCACTCTTTCGCATTTGGTTGGTCAGGCCTATAAGAAAATATTAAAGCATATGAACATGTTTCATGCATATATCAAATTTTATGTGCATTTACATACACACAGTATATGTTTTGACATTATGTCACAATGGCTACATTTACAACAAAAATAGAGGTATCTCTGTTGTTACTGAAAAAAAAGTCCCTTGACCCTGTCCTTTTTTATTTTGGCAAGGGTTTATGGCAAACGTCTAGGGGCCATGCTAATATTTCATATAGCATGCATCATAAGAACGTACCAGTAAGTAAACACACATTACATTAAAAAGGTGTTTACATTGAGTTTGTAAGATTTTAGAATGATATTACAGAAACTTTCCAATTTGACTTACCTAATCGTGGCTACCTGGGTTTACAGCAGATGTAACTGGAGTCTGTGTGGTCTCTTTTCATTGTTAACATCCTGGCAACTTTTTATACTTATATAAATTTAAAGTCTATTTCAAAGCTCTTTTAAAAATGGCTGCTCTAGTGCACTGATTGTGTCAGTATTCCCCACATTGTCAAACAGGTGACACAGCAATAACGATCCATAATGTGGTACAGAACAGAAAAGCCAGAGCACTCTCAAGTTGTCAGGATGTTAACAATGAAAATAAAAATTACAGGTATGTTATTTAAACAGCTGTAGCACCATATGAGGACGTTTAATGTTGTATATTTTCAGAACCCTGTTACTTGCTCTTTAAGCTTTCATGATCTCTTAGATGGATTGCTGAGGGTTTCTAGTTGATAGATGAGTTGAGGTAAATCACTGAAACGATTGAGGCAGCGTTGATTTGAGACTGTTTGCGATAACCATCCTGCAGGAGATGTGGAATATTAATAATAATATTCTTGTGGCAAGCAGTACTTATATCAAGGGCAAAAACAGGTTAAAAGCAATAAACACTGTTTGGCTGCAGCTGCGTGTTGAAATGATCCACTTTCAGGCTGGAAAAAAATATGCAGTCCTTAATTAAAACCTTTTAAATAGTGCACAGGGCTATGTGAAGAAAAAAAAAACATTTGCATAATCATTTTTATAGGGTTCTCTCTATGAACTGTGATTATGCAATGGATTTGCCAATCACCATTTTCTACTTACTTAATATTCAAGGATGTCTAAGGCATTAAATGGATACATATTGTTTTGTTATCTTTTGTTTAATAACGGTAGGAAACTTGTTTGTATATTTACCTACAGTTTCATCTCAAACTTTAGCGGTATTTTCCACATAAACATGTTATAAATAATTTTCTCTCATAAACAAGTTAGCAGATGAATTAATTTTTTGGGAAAAAAAACTAAACATAAACAGCTCACAGCACACACATTGTAATATCAATGCAATTAGTCATGCTAATTAGGTATAAACAAACATACTAGGACATTAGCAATTACATTTTTTCTGCTTAATTAAAATTGACAAAAATGAGATGGAGAAGTGACAGGACAAATTTAACAGGCACATTTATCTTCAACAGGCACTGATACAAATATAACATGGATGTTTTTTTTAAAAAGAAAACTTACTTGGATAATTATCTTGGCTCAATGGCAGATTTTAGTTTTATCTTGACTGTCAAAATCTGGTGTCGTGCAAAATCTAGAATTCTGCCTATATGCCTCTTTTTATAATTCAAAACAGGACATTTTTGGTTTCTATAAAGACAATTTTTCATAGTTAGAAATTACCTAATCACTATGGGGCAGTTACCACATACCACTCTTGCCGTTACAAAAATAACATAAAACCCAACAAATGTTTTTTGTTTTTGTAAAAATAACAGATGCATCAGTTTAAGCAGGTAAAAGATATTTAAATATAATTGATTGAAGTTTTTATTAAAAAGATATATTAAAATGCATGGATTTGTTCATAAAACACTATTGTGGATTTTACAGACCTTCTAATATACAGTATGATTCCAGCCCTTAGCATAATTAATTGCATTACAGGCAAAGGGAAATGTATTATTCATAAATGGTTTACAATAAACTAGTGAGAACCACAATATAAAACACCGTAAAAGAGTAAGTAGCTTCAAATTACATTTTTTTCATTCCGTGTAGTTATTGCAGTTACTCAAACATTGCAGTTATTTCCATTTCTGATATGTTTTAACCCCTTGCTAACCAGCATAGCAATTACAGTATGTGGACTCCGTAGTAGTTAGTTGATAATAATAATGAACATTAATATGATGGTTAACACACAGTAATCATGCTCAGAAATCCTGCCGTAAAACAAAGGATAAAGTGCTTTGACCAGATCTCAGGAGTAGCTCTTGAGTTGTAGTCCAGTAGCCAGCTTTTTTTGTTTCACCATCTAATGAATCAAGCTTCCTATTGTATCGCTGTCAATATACAGTAGCAGTATATAATACAATGTCATTGAATGCCGCTGGTTTATACAACTATACAGAAACTGTGTTGATCTTACCTATGTTACTTTGGTTTTGGTGGCAACTTTGAGCTGGAGAGCTCCTCTTGAATTCAGTACCTTATCTCAGATTAAGTACTGTCACACAGATTGATTTAACACTATTCGAGTAAATGCAGTAAAACATTTAAAAATGAACACTCAGAATGATTGGAACATCACAAAGAGGTATGTGTACATTACAAAATATACATGCAAATTGAATTTTAAGTTGCTCTAAAATCTAAAACTAATATCATATACTGCAGCTTAAAGAGTAAGTAGCAGAGTTCTGAAAAATTCTACATTACAACTTTTTACACTTCTAACTTTTAAAGTCTATTTCAGTCTGTTTTCTTACTCCGTAAGTGCCAACCATGAAATAAACATTCATCTGACTTCTTAAGTGTTAGCAAATGTTATCTAAGCAGAAGAAGTTTACTGTTTGTTGGTCCCTAATTATCATGACGAATGAATAATTGTGCTCATGTGTGTTGTTTACACTTCTGGTTGTTTATACCAATGCACAATCTTTGTACAATATTTTGGTCCTTGAAGCAAAATATTGAAAGAAAAATAAGTAAAACAAGAAGAAAAAACAAATGCACTCGATCAAGAGGCTGGGGCCTCTGTAGTGCCACTTATTCCCCTGAAAGCCAGTAAAGACTTAATGTATGTATTAGATATAAACTTTGTACAGTACAGAGCTACAAAAAAAACACACTACATATAACTGCAGCTCATTAAAAGCAAATCTCTCTATATTATAATGGAGAAAGATAACAGAAGTCATTTGACACTGTCACACCTCACACCCTAGGGAAATATCTGAAGTGTTAAGCCAGTAAAATACAGATAAATTGGTGAGCGCTTTCTTAAAAATGCAATAGAATAGTATCCAGGGAGGAGGTTGGGTGCTGTGTCAGCTGAAAAAAAAAAAAAAGTTTACTCCCTGTTGAAAATTGGGAAAGGAATACTGTTAACTTGTACAGTATAGCCATTGATTTTCTCCAGCTGCTGTTAGATCTTTGATAGTCAGGGGGAAGATGTCCGTGTGTTGCAGCTTAAAGCTGCAGAGTCCATTTTCACTGCACCCTTAACCTTTTATGATGTTTTCAATTGTTTCTGAGTAGTGCTTATTGAAGATACTCAAACATATTAAGATATTTTGGCTGATCTAGCCTGCATTGCTTATGTCCATGGCAGGCAACTGGAATTGAAGAGCAGCTTCTGAATACAGTTGAGCACCCACAACAGAAAAAGTGTTATTTGAAGCAACTTTCTCATTAAGAAGCAAAGCCAAACCCACAATTTTACACCTTAATGTGTATAATAATCACTCTGAAGAAAGTGTAAGCAACATGCTTACTGAATATTTAGCAGACACGTGAAAGTGCATTAATTAAGCCATATTCACATGTTAGTCAAGCCTTATGATAGTGGTAGCATATTTATGGCCTTAAATATTTTAATAAAGCAAATGTATTCATAATAGTGGTTCTTGTGTTAAACTATGTGAATCCTGGTGTCAATTATATAGTGGATACTCCATGTATATATCTTTCTGTTTTACTTGATACAATAGGTCAACTTCAGATTAAAGCAAAAATTATTCTGTTCAATCAGAGCTTACCTATATTGTACACAGAGCAATGAGTATGTGTAAATATAATCAAACCTAAAAGAATCATAACAGCCAAAAGTATAATGTGATTTTAATATCTAATTTAATGTTCAGAATCAGCATACACACATTCCTCCTGATGATCCTCCAGATTTCAACACTTGGAGGTGCAATCTAATTAATATATACGGATATAAATCAACACTTATTTCAACATTGAAGACATTGAAAACGAATTCTAGTTGAATTGTTTGCCATCGATTTGACTGAGTTTCTTTGTAAATATAAAACAGTATGCCGTGATCAAAGGGCATTTAATTGTAAAAATTCTCAAGCCGTTCCCCGTCACTCATTTCTGTGTCTGTGTTTGACTAGTCACTGTCCTCCATGGAAGAGTTCCGTAATTTGGACCGGGATATCGAGGGCTCTGCAAAGCGCTGGAAGAAGTTTGTGGAATCAGAGTGTCCAGAGAAGGAGAAGTTTCCACAAGAGTGGAAAAACAAAACTGCCCTCCAGCGGCTGTGTATGATGAGAGCGATAAGGCCTGACCGCATGACCTATGCAGTGAGGTAAAGGACTAAAGCTGTTCCATGGAGATGCCATCAGTTCCCAAGCAATTAATCTGTACACAGTTATTTAAACATTTTTCCAAGTATATCATCCAGACTTTATAATACCAGCCTATGGCAGGGCTGTTTGACTAATGCCTCTTGAGCTGTATATGGCTGTCTTGATTTAGAAGTTAACTATCCCATTTAGCCCTGTTAATGGGTTCAAAAAGACCGCAAGGACATCTGATCTTCTTTGCTACCAGTCAAAATGTGACCCAATTGAATGTTTGATGTACAAGAAAATTGTGCCGGATTAGACAGTGTGCTGGATTACAGAGTTACTGTAATCTAATACTCTACTTTAAGAAGGTAAATTATATATATATATATATATATATATACACACACACATACACATATATATACATACACATATATATATATATATATATATATATATATATATATATATATATATACACACATACATATATACATATATACAGTGCCTTGCATAAGTATTCACCCCCCTTGGACTTTTCCACATTTTGTAGTGTTACAACCTGGAATTAAAATTGATTTAATTAGGATTTTTTGTCACTAATCTACACAAAATAGTCCATAATGTGGAAGTATTGATTGCATAATTATTCACCCCCTTTGCTGTGACACCCCTAAATAAGCGCTGGTGCAACCAATTGCCTTCAGAAGTCACATAATTAGTTGAATGGTCCACCTGTGTGCAATTAAAGTGTCACATGATCTCAGATTAAATACACCTGTTTCTGGAAGGCCCCAGAGTTTGTTAGAGAGCATATCTAAACAAACAGCATCATGAAGACCAAGGAGCTATCAAAACAAGTCTGGGATAAAGTTCTGGAGAAGCACCCTTTGTCTGGGTTTGGCTTGCCAAAAAGGATGATAAAAACACCAGAATTAAATTGCAAAAAAAAACAATTTATTTATATGAAACAAAAGAAAAACAAGAGACAGTAATATGCCATGAGTCTCTCCAGCATCCACTTTCAAGGTTAGAGCTCCCCGCTAAGCATTCCAAGGCGTTAATATATAGAATGAATTTCCCATAAGGCAACTCTCATTTAAAGATACAGCTCTCATTTAAAAAAAATAAAAAATAAAAAATAAATACAGATGCAAAAATGCTTCATTAGCATCATCAAAAAAATATTTTGTCCAGATCCACACACATAAGGTTAACCATACACATATATAAGACAACAACATAAAGAAAAGTGCACTTTTAAATATTAGCTATGACCTTTAACCTCAGCAACCATTTTGTTTCTGCTGATGTGGCACTATCAGCCATCTTTATATGCTGAGGTATCACTGGCGGCCATCTTTTATACACTGCTGATCAGCTACTACCAGCAACAAGGATTTTTATACACAGGTATGAATAATACAAACTTTGGTTTTTTAATTATATTTTCTCTTTGCTTGTGTTGTTCTCCAAGAATGGGGATACACTGCAGTGATTTGGGGAAAATAGGGGAAATGGTAAGTCAGAATTCATTAATCATGCATATCACAAGCACACACACATTCATACATGAAGGGAAGTAGGAAAGGTTCTTGGAGTCAACAAACATACCTTGGTACAAAACTAAATTAAAAAGTCACCCTGTCACACCAGGTAAGGAGGGCATTAGTTAGAGAAGCAACCAAGAGGTCAATGGTAACTGAAGGAGCTGGAGAGATCCACAGCTGAGATGGGAGAAACCGTCCATGGGACAACTATATCCTGGACGCTCCACAAAGCTGGGCTTTATGGAAGAGTGGTGAGAAGAAAGCCATTGCTGAAAAAACCCCATATCAAATCCCGTTTGGATTTTGCCAAAAGGCATGTGGGAGACACAGCAAACGTGGAAAAAGGTTCTCTGGTCTGATGAGACCAAAATTGAACTTTTTGACCGTAGCGCAAAATGCTATGTGTGGTGCAAAGCCAACACTGTTCATCACCCTGAGAACACCATCCCCACGGTGAAGCATGGTGGTGGCAGCATCATGTTATGGGGTTGCTTTTCATCGGCAGGGACTGGGAAACTGGTCAGGATTGAGGGCAGGATGGATGGAGCCAAATACAGGGAAATTCTAGAAGAAAACCTGTTTCAGTCTGCAAGAGACCTGGGACTGGGGCGGAGGTTCACCTTCCAGCAGGACAATGACCCTAAACACACAGCCAAAGCTACACTGGAGTGGTTTAAAAACAAGAACCTAAATGTCTCAGAATGGCCCAGTCAAAGCCCAGACCTCAATCCGATTGAGAATCTGTGGCAAGACTTGAAAATTGCTGTTCACCAACGGTCCCCATCCAACTTGACAGAGCTTGAGCAATTTTGCCAAGAAGAATGGGCAAAAATTGCAGGATCCAGATGTGCAAAGCTGGTAGAGACTTACCCCAAAAGACTCACAGCTGTAATTGCTGCCAAAGGTGCTTCTACCAAGTATTGACTCAGGGGGGTGAATACTTATGCAACCAACAAATGTCTTTTTTTTTGTTTAATTAACTTTTGTGTCACAGTAAAAAATATTTTGCGCCTTCAAAGTGTTAAGTATGTTGTGTAAATCAAATGGTAAAAATCCCAATTAAATCCATTTTAATTCCAGGTTGTAACACTACAAAATGTGGAAAAGTCCAAGGGAGGTGAATACTTATGCAAGGCACTGTGTGTATATATATAGAATATATATTTGAATGCTTAAAAAAAGCTGTACACAGTATAATAAACACAATAATGCCTCAGCCAACAAGAATGCCATCAAAATCTTTGACCTGTTATTAGCAGGAGCCTGTTTAACCATTCCCATAGAAAGACATTTACTTGCTCGCACTGTACCTGCATGCGGGATTCAGACACTTTCTGCTGGCATTCAGGTTTTCTCCATGTTGTTTTTAAGTTGGCCTCTTTTCTTTTTCGAATTTCTGTTTGCTGAATTATACAGAACACTGGTTTATAGAGGGGCTGGATAAGACAGGTTTTACACTTGTATTTTAATATGCAAAAAATACTAATGTCGTGTCTTAGTGTGTCCTGGTAAAACCTTATCAGTACTATTCAGCTTTTTAGTTTTAGTAAACAAAAGTATTTTAGGTTACGGCCTTGTTTATGAAAATGCTTTTACAGTATTCATGTTTGAGATGTGTAATGTGCAGGGCAATGTTTTTGCCACGATTGGGCTGTTTATACATACTCTCCTCTGCACCCTATTCTATGTGTCTAAAGAATGGAATTTCAGACCAGGATGTTTTAAAGACAGCTCCTGCTGTCTGGTCACACACTGAGGAGCTGGAGTTGTGTTTTTTCTGTCACCAGATTGCTGAAGTGTGTAAACCAAGATCTTTACAGTAGATGCTGTTTATTCTACTCTTTCCTAAGGCTGTCAGCATTTTTTTTAATACTGTATATGTGTTGTTACAATATATAATTTGTGACTGACAGAGCACATCTGTCCAGGGCATCTTTTTAGGTTGGTTGTCAGGCATTTATACTGCAGTTTTCTGGTTTGGCAGAAGTTTTTGTTTTGCATCCTTATAGATCTGCCATCTTAATCAGAATGTGATACAGGCCGCCTCACACCAGGACATTTCTAATTGGCATCAATGGCCATATAAAAGGATATTGAAAACAGATCAGAACTTCACAGAAAGGAACAACTAGTTTAGTATATTTTTAGGATAGTTTCCAGAACATTATTTATGTGTTTTATATATTGTTTGAAGTACTATGTTGGTTGATGGAGTAAGGCTAGGATATGACTAGGCAGCATTTGAAATTGAAACTTTCTCTGTCAGGAGAAAGGTTGCTATGGTAACCCATCTTGACAAATACTCTTTATGGCTTTCCTTCACAGGGATTTTGTGGAAGAGAAACTGGGAAGCAAGTACGTGGTGGGCAGATCTATGGACTTTTCAACCTCGTTTGAAGAATCTGGGGCAGCTACTCCAATGTTTTTCATTCTTTCTCCTGGTGTTGACCCACTTAAGGATGTTGAGAAACAAGGTAATGTCACCAGTCCTTTAGAGAACAGACACAAAGCACTCAATTCTCAGCTGTTACTTGCTGGTATATAATTCAGATGACTATTTACTCTTCGTCTATTTCCGCACTGTTTTGAAAACCGCAACAAATATTTGCTGGCCTTTAGAATACATTCATATCAAAACATGAACTGGGGTGAAGTATTCTGACAAGTAAGTCGACTGCTAGCCATTAACATGTTTATATTGTTTTTGAGTGTCGTCTGTGATCAAATAGATTACCCTAACTTGATTAACAAATTTCACTTCCAATGAACTGCTCAAGGGCATCTCATTAAGATATCGGTTTGTTTAACCAAGAGTAGGTTTGACTTGACCGCTAGGCTTTCTTGTAATTCCAGTTGTTTACTTTCTGTGTCTGTTTTGAAATAATACTATCACCTGGGAGTGAGCAAATTGATTATCTATGCCACTGGGACAAACGCAGCAAGGTCGGCTCATACATTTAAGGATTTATGTATGTATGTATGTATTTGCTTCTGATTGAGTAATCCTGTTTTCAGATAGAACACTAGAACCAGCATTATTTGATACAGATGCTTGATAAATGACCACGGTATGTCCACAGGCAACTTATATTGTCAGGCATTTCACATACATTACTTGTTATGATTAAAGAGTAGGTAGTTTAAAACTATATTTTCTTAGTCCTTGTTACAGTCTAAGGTTTGTGTTAAGGTGCTTTCACATGAGTTTAAATGTGACTCTTTAGTTCTAGTTGCCTGCCAAAGACAAATTAATATAGACTACTGTAGGTTTGGGGTCTGATTTGCTTTTAAAGAAGCAGTTTTGTAATAATAATTATCAGTAACTGGACATGTATTAATAGCTGCTGCTTCTTTCAGGCAGGAAACTGGGTTATACCTTTGACAACAGAAACCTCCACAATGTGTCTCTGGGACAAGGGCAGGAAATTGTAGCAGAACAAGCCTTAGATCTGGCAGCCAAAGATGGACACTGGGTGATTCTGCAGGTGAGAAGGACACTATTTCAAATATGTATTACTTCTGAGAGAACTGGTTATAGTTATGGGTTCTCTACTGTATTTTTTTAGAATCTGTCGGTGTGCCCAGATAAAACTTTCAGTCAGTTTTTTTTTGTTTTAATACCATTTTTTTTTTAATAACCAAGAGCGCTAAGCCATCAATAGCTCTTGCATTATTCGTAACATGGGAGATTACAGGGATGACTGTAGGATGTACTGCAAACAAAAAAAAAAGTATTGTATGTGCAGATAAAGTTAGAATGAAACTACTCTGGTATGCCGTTTAAAAGGGGACTAGGTGGCAGAGTGGACAAAGTCCTCTTAGTTCTTTCATTTCTGGAGATCAGTAGATATTTGTCTCCACAGAGCTGCAATTCAGTGCTTTAGAGAGGCCCAGGACTCGATAGCAGGGGTGTTCATATTAGAAGTGTGCTTGCAGAATTGAGAGGGGAGATTCTGCATCACGCTTACCAGCACTGTGCCTGACTAGCAAGCCCCAAACCTGTCCCAAACACAATCTATTATCATTTATTATCACTACAGTCAGTATATTCACATGAAGTCAGGCTTTTAGTACTGCATCTGGTCTACTTATGAATCACAAAGTAATTGATCACCTGCAGTATAGGTTGCTTTTCAACCTACATTAGAATTTCCAATGAGGCGCTTGCAGAAGTGGTGTGCTGAATCTCAATGATTGATCTTGATGGCTATGGATGGACGCACAAACAGGAGAACCTGATATTGTGTATCATGCAATTGGTGAAACCGTAATATGTGCTGAAGGCCTTGGACTGCTAATACAAGCAATCCACAGATTTAAAAAAAGAGAAATTCCTGCCAACTCAGACCAGTCTAGATCAGACCAGCAAATGTATGCCTACTGTCGGATTTGGAATTGATTGCAGTGTTTTTTTGTTTTTTTTTTAAATGTAGTGGTTTCAGTTATTAATGTATTGGCAGCATTTGGGACTTTATCAGTCAATTAATTTTTACAATAGATGCATACTGTTGAGCACACTCTTTAAAGTAAGGTTTTTCTTCCAATTTCCCTGAATTAATTTGAGGCATTGCTCAAAAACAATTTCAATGCCTTGCGGACAAGTCACTTCAAATAATTTTGCTTTGAATAAGGCAACTAGTGTTTTTAGTATTTCTTTGAAGAGTAGACTGCTTTAGCCTTCAACAGAACACCTTGTGGAAGATATAATAATTACCAAAAATAACATGCCAGGTGTTCTTTTGAAGGTTACCACAAGTCCAGTCCCATGTTACTTTAAAAAAAAAAGCAATTTGTTAAAAATATACAAATACATACAGGTGTTAAGAAGAAATGTGTAGGGACACTCTTGGCAACCAGGATGGCACCGATTTGGATATGACAAGCATTGTCCTGGGTGATTACTGTATGTGACTATTTCTTAATAATTACTAACCTCATTCAAGGAATTTGGGAATACATGTGCATTCTTCCTTATCAAACAGCAGTGCACTGTGCAGTGTTGATATGGAATCACCTACCAACAGATCGCCTCTGTCAAACATTTGCTACAGTACATATTAAATGTGTTTCCAAGTATTTCTTTCTAAAAATCACCATGTAGTATTCAATAGGTTTTGATTCATTTCAGGCCTTGTTTTCCCATGAGTAGCACGTACATAAAGTATATATTGGCTCCCCACAGCACAGTATCAAAACCATTTGCCAGCTACAAATGCATCACAGCAATAACATGATTAGGTTACGGGGAATACAAACATAAACACTCTAACCCTAGGGAATATGTAAATATTAATCTTCAGCTTTCTAACAGTTTTAATGTCATTCGTGCTGTTCCCTCATGTATCCCATTGTCCATCAAGCTATGTCAGGTACTTTTGCGTTTGTGTTTCTTTAACCCGAGTGATCATCTTTTTCCATTTGTATTCTATGTTGCTTCAGTACATTGGGTTTGCTTTCTAAATTTAACAATAACCTGCTCCCCAATCTTTAGCTCTGTGTTACTTAAACTCTGGCAACCAAATTCTCCTTACACGTTCAGCCCTGTCAAACCTTTTCACTAGGAATTATTCTGCATCAGCAAAATGAGCTAAATGTAATTTCAAAGTTTTTTTTTTTTTTTTTTTTTTTTTTTTTTTTTTTTTTTTAATTAAAACGTACAACTTCTTAGACAGCAATGCTTTATTGTAATACCCTTTCAGAAGTCTGGTTGTGTGTGTGTGTGTGTGTGAGAGAGTGTTTTTTGTTAATAAAAACCTGATGAAGTGTTTTTCTTTATTTATATTTTGACAAAGAAAGTAAATTAAAAAGGCAATGCATTTGTCAGCCTTTCCATTCCACTTTATATTGTTATCCTTAAAGTTTACCTTTAAAAAAACATTAGATTCAGAAATAAGCTCACTTTGCCATACTGTCCTATCCAGTAGAGCAAATCACCTCTTGATATAGGTATATATATATATACCAGCATTTCAATTTTAACCCTTGTATGTAGCTTCATTAACAAAAATGCCACCATATACTTTTGTAGATACCAGGTGTGGCAGGGCAAAAGCCCTACTGCTGTAAATAGTGTGTGTGTGTGTGTGTGTGTGTGTGTGTGTGTTTGTGGGAATGTAAGGTTGACAGGGGGTGGAGGGGGGGATGGGGGAGTGGTGGTGTGAGTGGGTGAGTGGGGGTGCTGTGATTTTTATACTGTTTCAACTTGGTAGTGAAGGCTAATGCTCAATCTACAAAAGTGTTATTCTTTTGTTTGAACCCTTATTTTGACCCTCGTGCCATGCTTTGTTTGTTCCTGTGTTTTGTGTCACACCAGGTATTAAATGCTATCCATTAAGCACACTCTGTCTCATTTGTTCCTGCTAGAATATCCACCTGGTAGCCAAGTGGCTGGGTACCCTGGAGAAAAAACTGGAGCAGCACAGTGAAGGCAGCCACGGGGAGTTCCGTGTCTTCATTAGCGCCGAGCCTGCCTCCTCTGCGGACAGCCACATCATCCCTCAGGGCATCCTGGAAAACTCCATCAAAATCACCAACGAGCCGCCAACAGGAATGCACGCCAACCTACACAAGGCTCTAGACAATTTCAATCAGGTACACCCACACCTTCACTGCTACACAGAGATTTCGGCACAGATTAGAGCCAGTCTGAATGATTGCAAATATCATGAATAGGTAAGGGCTGTTGAAACTACTTGCTCTAAACTATAGGGTCCTGCTATCATTTTTAATGGGATACTAAAGTATGATGCTTTGGTGTCTCTCTCCCTCTATAGTTGCATATGTGCTCAGCTTCACCAAAAGGCAAGCCTTGTTTAAAATTCTGTGTGTAATGAAGTTCTATCTGCAGGGACACGTGCTTTCTTTGTCATCCTAAGACTGGTTTACAAATGACATATTCAAGCAAGGTTTACAAGTGGTATATTTAATCTCTGTTACAGCTCAGAATGCAAAATTGATATTATGATATTTATAGGAAATGTCTGCAGATTTCAATTACTTTAAAAGGTAGCAACCTTCTGAAATCCAATTTTTTCTCTCTTAAATTGTGCCCTCAGTAAAATATTTCATATGATTTGATGCCAAAAGGCTCCCTTCTTTACAATATTTCATGGGAACAAGCTTTTTGTTAGAATTCAGTTATTTTTAAATCTTCTCAAATCGTACATGGAAAAGCAACTCAACCATTGTAAAAAGGGTACTCTAATTTCTTTGATGGAACAGATAAAGAGCACATTACTGTATGCTGTTCTTCAAACACCCAAGGAAAATTGCAATGGGAACATCTCTTGATTTGTTTTGACATTTATGTTCTCGCGATAAGACGCAGTGCATAGATGTTCATTAATAATAATAAAAAAACCTCTGTGATATGTCTTGTAGTTTCTCTTTCTAAATATGTCAGGCTTGTGACAGTAATTCTGTTACAAAACTTTTGCTGCAGTACAACGTTTACATGTATTACAACTCGCTTGGTTTCCTGGTTATGTAATTTGACTTTAGCACCTCGCTTGGTGTCATACAGGAGTCAGACACCATGTTCCTCTTCATTTGTGTTGTAAAAATATATCACTGTAGCCCTGACAGATATCACATTCAACACATCTTATCGGGCAAGCCTGTGAAAACCCATTACTTCTATAGTTGCTTACAACCCATTAAGACCGGATGAACTACTAAGATTTTTATCTCTGTACATAGTGTTACATGTTATGCTGTTACAGCATTCAAGGGGACCACTTTAGGTTGTTCAGTATTAAAGCTGTTGTGCCCCACATGCTGTTTTTTGTTATACTGATAATGCTTTGCAGAAATAAAAACTACAGCTACATAAAGTACTATCCCCTGGGGACACAGTGGAGGCCCTTATGTATCTCTGACTTCACACATGCAAGGACTGTAATATTGGATAAAATATCAACTTCTGGGTTTTGGCATTAGAAAATATATATACAGTATAAATATTAGGGAAAAAAGCAAACAAAAAACATTTTACCAGACTCCTTTTATTTCCTGATATATGAAACTCTGCTTTAAAAGTTATTTATTATGTACAACATTTTATTATTAGAATAAATTTTGGAAATAAATTGGTATTCTTTTCAGTAGCATATAATGAGTTGGTATTACTGACAGCAGCACTAGACTATAGTGCTTCTTTGAACCGTATGATTTGCAGTTCAGCATCTAGTCTTTCCATTCAATTCAATGGGCTGAGACGTCAATTCATTACAAACTGTTCTAAGACTGACTTATACAACAGGTAAGTACAGTTATCATGATAATCAAACTGTACAGGTAAATACCAGTTATTGGTTTTTGGGGTGTCATCATCTAACAAGCCTGTCATTGGCGGTTCTCAATAAGTTCTGTTGCTATTGAAGGGATACAACTAAACTTATCCTCACAATTTAGAAGAGTGCAGTAAACATTTTACAGGGGGTTATTGACATGGATATTTAAACCTCTCTCTTTGGAGACTATACTGTCATTTGTTTTTATTTAACTCATTTGAAATAATGAGCCTCTGGAACTGTCAAAGTTGTGGATCTTAAATGGGCATTCAATTAGAACTAAATCCAATTCATTCATTTAGTGTCTGGCAGTCAAATGAGGAAACTCGGGATGCTTTGAAAATTAAAACTAATGGTTGTAAAAATGTTATGGGAGCAGGTTTAAATGATAATGTATGAGCTTGTTTGAATTTCTAAGTGTTGTAAATGCGGCCTTCTTTTATGTACTGTATATGAATGTGTTTTAGTTGTGTTTTTTTGGTTGAGAATGTAACCCTGTCTGTCTTTCAGGACACTTTGGAGATGTGTGCACGTGAGAGCGAGTTTAAGAGTATTCTCTTTGCTCTGTGCTACTTCCACGCCGTGGTGGCTGAGAGGCGAAAATTCGGACCACAAGGCTGGAACCGGTCATACCCCTTCAACACCGGAGACCTCACTATATCTGTTAATGTTCTTTACAATTATCTGGAGGCTAATTCCAAGGTAAGATATGTACGACAGTGTCCTGCAGAAAGTGCAGACTGAGCAAACCAAGCTCCCCTCTGTAGGAATCAAACCGAGCGAGAAGTCATTACAAATGAAATACGATAGCAATCACCACTAAGGGCCAACTCCTGCTTTTCCAGGGAATATAGAGATTTAAAATTAAATCATGTTCCATTGTTGTAAGGGAATAAATCATTCAACAGCCCATTTTAGCTGATACGTTTTTTCAATTTCAACCAAAGCTCAGAAAAGTACAATACACAGACGGTTCAGTGTTGTTTTTTTATTGTTTATTCCTTATCAGACCAAGCAATTCTTGATTCTATAATTCTATAATTATTCAAATTATGCCATACTACAGTCACAGGTTGATGGAATCAGATTTTGTATATTATGTTCCATCAATACAAAGTTGCAGGTTAAGTTTTATGAGGTCAGAACTTCCTAAAAAAAAAAAAGTAACGTGTTGTTTGAACAGTAACTTCACACTCATGGTGCTTCACAGTAACTTCACACTTATATGTATGTGTGTGTGTATATACAGTATATATATATATATATATATATATATATATATATATATATATATATATATATATATGTGTGTGTGTGTGTATATATATATATATATATATATATATATATATATATATATATATATATATATATATATATATATATATATATTCACAATACAATACTCTACGGTAATACAAAAGTTAAAAAAATCTTTGCGCCAAACATTCCGTTTTAATGGCTTACCAAAAAAGTTTCAGTAGGGGCATTCATAATTGCACTATCATCATTTTCCTTCTTCAGAAGGATTCAGTACTTAACTCCTGCTCATTTGTATTCATCAAAAACAAAGCTTCACGTGGAGTGCAGGATGAGCCCTATAGCCTGGAGATCACAGGTTCGAATCCAGGCTATGTTACTGCCGACCATGACCAGGGGTTCCTAGGGGGCGGCGCACAATTGGCCGAGCGCCGCCCGGGTAGGAAGGGCTTAGGTCAGCAGGGCAATCTGCGGTTCACCGCACACCAGCACACCCCTGTTGCTGGTGGGGGCGCATGCGGGTCTGCAGTGGAGCCATTCAGATCTGTGTTGTCCTCTGGCACTATAGGTCTGGTAGCTTCGCTGTGGATCCGCAGTGCGAAAAATGACGAATTGGCAGGAACATGTTTCGGAGGATGCGTGTTTCAGCCTCCTTTTCCCGAGTGACCGGGGTTTGCAGTGGTGATCCGGGATAAAAATTATAATTGGGCATTCCAAATTGGGGAGAAAACTGGGGTAAAAACAATTGGCGACGACTAAATTTTAAAATAAATAAATTAAAAAAAATATATATATCTCTTTATTTGTTTAAAAACATGGTCGTAAAACAGATGCAAAATGATAGTGCGACTATGGAAACTTTTTTGTTAAGCCATTAAAATTGAATGTTTGGCTCAGATTTTTTTACTTTTGTATTACTGTAGAGACTCTACCTTAACTATATATATATATATATATATATATATATATATATATATATATATATATATATATATATATATATAAAATATATAGTTATATATTACACGAGAGTGGATGTTAAAACTTCATGCTGATTTGAACTCGGCTCTCGCCAAGATAAGCACCAACTAAGACGTAGCTTTACTGTAAACTAATGTGATCCATCTGTGTCTCCATCCATTTGCGTTTCCTTCCATATGATGATGTAGATATCCTTTTGCCTGGTGTTGATGGCTGAAGTGTAATGCTGGCTCCAGGGATTAGCAAATTATATATATATATATATATATATATATATATATATATATATATATATATATATATATATATTGCAATTTATATAAAAATTGCAAAATATTTACACTGTGGGAGTGCTTAGTATGGGCCACCAGGTTATCACATTTTGAAGAGTCATTAATTGTACAGCAATACACACAGTTGTAGTCAAAAGTTCGCATACCCCAATGGAAATTTATAATTTCTCGAAAACAAATAATTATAGGAAATCTTTTGTTGCAAAAGTTTTTATTTTGTGGATGAGGAAGACAAGTTACACGAAATAGATGTCTACAATCATTTCAGTATTTTTTTTTTTTTTTGCAAAACTCCAAAAATGCTAATTCAAAAGTATTCATACCCTTTGATGCTATGATAGTATTGTCTACAATGTGCTTGAAATTTCAATATGATAATGCATCTGAAGACCTTAGGCAGAAAGTTATTTATTGTTATAAAGCTGGAGAAGGATACAAAAAGATTTCCAAGCATTTAAGTATCCCAATTTCAACTACTGTTTCTATTATCAAGAAGTACAAGACTCATTGGACAGTCACAACGGTTCCTCGGTCTGGAAGAAAGAAGGTTCTTTCACCAAGAACTAGTTGAAGAATTGTGAGGAAGGCTAATAACAATCAGAGATTGACTGCCAAACGATATTATGAAAGATATTCAAAGTGAATTGCTGCAAGTGGGACTGGGTTTTCCATTTCAAACATGGTGAAGGTCTCAATGGTCACAGGCCAAAGAAAAAGCCACTCTTAGGAAAACGTCACAAGGACAATTGCTTAAAGTTTGCAAAACGGCATTTGAATGATGGATATGAGTTCTGGTCAAAGGTTTTGTGGAATAATTAAACAAATATTGCGGTATTTGGTCATGCTGATAGTCTTTACGTTTGGAGAAAGTCTGGTGAGGCGTACAAAGAAAAGAACACCATACCTACTGTCAAACATAGAGGTGGTAATTTCCTTCTATGGGGCTGTTTTTCCTCTAATGGCACAGGAAATTTAGTTCCAATACATGATAAAATGGATTCCATGCATAACAAAAGATATTAAAAAACTTGGCTATAAAACTTGGTTTAAAGCACAACTGGACATTCCAACACAACAACGATCCAAAGCGTACGTCAAAATCGACTTCAGAATAGTTAAAGAAGAATAAAATCAAGGTTCTGGAATGGCCTAGTCAAAGTCCCAATCTAAATCTGATTGAGAATCTTTGCTATGAGTTGAAGAATGCTGTGCACAGAAGTCCTCGGAATTTGAATGAACTGGTACAATTTTTCGTTGGAGAATGGCCAAAAATCACTAAAGAAATTCCATTGACAAATAGCCTTTGAAATTGATGGCATTATTTGCTGTAAGTACAGTAGATGTACCAGTATAAAATTGTGGCAAAGTGCCCCCCCTGTGTATGTTATATGTTACGTGTTGTGTGTAAATGTTGGTGTATAAGCATTGGTACACGGGATATAAGCGGGTCTGTGTTTCACGTGTGTGTAAATTGTATATTTGTATTTAGGCACGGGGATGGCACATCACATCACGTGCAAGTAAAAAGTAATATGTGAGCACGGGGAATTGCACTTTAATTAATTCACGTGCAGTTGTACCGAGATTCCAATTGAATGATTGACTAGCAATCGAATCTCAGTACAACTGCATAAAAGCTGCATGTTTTCACTCACTGGGGGTTGGTGTTCGGTGAGTGGAGAACGGGATTGGAGCGGAGGTAAATGTTAAGAAGAAGAAGAAGAAGAAGAAGAAGAAGAAGAAGAAGAAGAAGAAGAAGAAGAAGAAGAAGAAGAAGAAGAAGAAGAAGAAGAAGAAGAAGAAGAAGAAGAAGAAGAAGAAGAAGAAGAAGAAGAAGTAGTAGTAGTAGTAATCTGCTCACCGTGTTGTGTTCGTCTGTCTGTTCACTGTTTAGTACGTGTTTGTTTGTCTCTCCGTGCACCGTTTGTTTAGTGTTAGTCCGTTTTGTCTGTCTTTTTATTTTGGCTACAAGTGCCGTGTCCTGTTTTGTTTTATGTTCAAACCTTTTATTTTCTGTGTTGTTAATTATTAAATGCTGAGCGCGATCACGTGGTGTCAGAACCGGGACGACAGCGCCTCCAGGACTCAGGCCAGAGCAAGAACCGCAGTTTCTCAGAATCACAAAAAAAAAAAAAAAAAAAAAAAAAAAGCGAGGATGGGAAGAAAGAGCTGCAGGAAGCAGCAGAAGCAGCAGCAACAACAACAGCTGCAGCCCTCATCCTACATGCCGGGCTGGGAGGAGGACAGCCACAACGGGGCAGTAGCCACCCCTCTACCCCCACTGCCACCGGGTTCCCCACCGTCCCGGGAAATATGGGACTGGCTGGTGCACCCCGAGGGGAACTTCGCCAGTGACCTCCCCTGGGTTATTAACACACTGCGGATGCGAGATGGAGAACGATGGGAGGACTGGGAGCAACAGCACAACCCGGCATCAGTTCATGACCTCACCATGGTGGTGTTGGGGTACCTAGCGGCAGACATGGGAGGGATGCCTTCCAGTGAGCAAGAGGGAGAGGAGGAGGTACAGTCTCTGCCCTCTCCAGTACCTGAGCGGGAGGAGCCCGAGCGTCCACAGCCCGAGCGGGAGGAGCCCGAGCGTCCACAGCCCGAGCGGGAGGAGCCCGAGCGTCCACAGCCCAAGAGGGAGGAGTCGGTGCGTCCACAGCCCAAGAGGGAGGAGTCGGTGCGTCCACAGCCCAAGAGGGAGGAGTCGGTGCGTCCACAGCCCAAGAGGGAGGAGTCGGTGCGTCCACGGCCCAAGAAGAGGAAGGTAGAGCGTCCACAGTCTCCACCAGCAGAGGGTGAATGCCTGCTGGGTCCCTGTCCACCAGCAGAGGGTGAATGCCTGCTGGTCTCCCCTTCCGAGGCAGAGCCGCACCAGTCCCCTGCGAGAGAGGGAGGGCCGCACCAGTCCCCTGAAACAAGGGTAGACTACACGCCGCTCCCACCTCCGCCGCCAGGAGACTACACGCCGCTCCCACCTCCACTGGCAGGAGCAGAGCAGCAGGAGCTGCCTCTGCCTCCGCCACCTTCACCGGCAGGAGACTACACGCCTCCGCCACCTCCACCGGCAGGAGCAGAGCAGCAGGAGCTGCCTCTGCCTCCGCCAACCCCACCAGCAGAGGAGGAATGCCTGCTGGTATCAGTTCCCCCACCAGCAGAGGATGAATGCCTGCTGGTAACACTTCCCCAACCAGCAGAGGATGAATGCCTGCTGGTATTACTTCCCCCACCGTCACGAGGAGAGGAGCAGGGGCTGCCTCTCCCTTCACCAGAAAAACCAGGACTAGATGCTGGCGGTCCTCAGCAGCCCTTGCATAGGCTGCTGAGGGAAGCACGGGGAAGAACCGCCCGGCCGCAGAGGTCGAGAAGCGGGCCAACACCCGCACCCCAGTTTGTCCTGACTCCCTGCCTCGCTTCGCCCAAGGATGCCCACCTCGCTTCGCCCAAGGATGCCCGCCTCGCTTCACCCAAGGATGCCTGCCTCGCTTCGCCCAAGGATGCCCGCCTCGCTTCGCCCAAGGATGCTCGCCACGCTTCGCCCAAGGATGTCTGTCTGGCATCGCCTGGGGTTGCCAGCCGCTCCGCATCGCCTGGGGTTGCCAGCCGCTCCGCATCGCCTGGGGTTGCCAGCCGCTCCGCATCGCCTGGGGTTGCCAGCCGCTCCGCATCGCCTAGGGCTGCCAGCCGCTCCGCATCGCCTGGGGTTGCCAGCCGCTCCGCATCGCCTGGGGTTACCAGCCGCTCCGCATCGCCTGGGGTTGCCAGCCGCTCCGCATCGCCTGGGGCTGCCTGTTCCGCATCGCCTGGGGCTGCCTTTTGCTCCACACAGGGTGCAGGGTGCGAGGGAGAAGTGGAGCTCCCGCTGCCGCCTCTATGGCCAGGGGCTCCCCTCCCAAGTTCGCCTCCCGAGGGTCCGCTGCTGCTGCCGTCGCCTCCCGAGGGTCCGCTGCTGCTGCCGTCGCCTCCCGAGGGTCCGCTGCTGCTGCCGTCGCCTCCCGAGGGTCCGCTGCTGCTGCCGTCGCCTCCCGAGGGTCCGCTGCTGCTGCCGTCGCCTCCCGAGGGGCCGCCGCTGCTGCCGTCGCCTCCCGAGGGGCCGCTGCTGCTGCCGTCTCCTCCCGAGGGGCCGCTGCCGTCGCCTGGGGTCGCCAGGGATCCTGCTTCGCCTGGTGTCGTCGAGGGTCCTGTGTCGCCTGGGGTCGCCGGGGCCTCTGCTTTGCCTCGGGTCGCTACACTGTGGCCGGAGCTCCATGAAGGGGAGCTGCCGGCCATAAAGAAAGGGGGGGAGGTCAGGAGACCAGCTTCCCCAGCTGCATTTCCGTGGCAGGAAACACGGTGGCCGGAGCCCCACGGAGGTGAGCTGGCGGCCACAAAGAAGGGGGGGGAGGTCAGGAGACCAGCTCCCCCCGCAGCAGTTTCGCTGCTGGAAATTGGGTGGCCGCAGCCCCACGGAGGGGAACTGCCGGCCATGAAGAAGGGGGGGGAGGTCAGGAGACCAGCTCCCCCAGCTGCTCTTTCGCGGCAGGAGATAGTGTGGCTGAAGCCCCGGAAGAGGGAGCTGCCAGCCACGAAGAATTGGGGGGTGCCAGACATTCCACCATGGCCACCCCCAGAAACAACTTGCTTCCCCCTCTTCCGGGACTTTGGGACTGAGGGGGGAGGTGGCCATGGAGGCCATGTGTGCGTTGCACAAGGGGGGGTATATGTGGCAAAGTGCCCCCCCTGTGTATGTTATATGTTACGTGTTGTGTGTAAATGTTGGTGTATAAGCATTGGTACACGGGATATAAGCGGGTCTGTGTTTCACGTGTGTGTAAATTGTATATTTGTATTTAGGCACGGGGATGGCACATCACATCACGTGCAAGTAAAAAGTAATATGTGAGCACGGGGAATTGCACTTTAATTAATTCACGTGCAGTTGTACCGAGATTCCAATTGAATGATTGACTAGCAATCGAATCTCAGTACAACTGCATAAAAGCTGCATGTTTTCACTCACTGGGGGTTGGTGTTCGGTGAGTGGAGAACGGGATTGGAGCGGAGGTAAATGTTAAGAAGAAGAAGAAGAAGAAGAAGAAGAAGAAGAAGAAGAAGAAGAAGAAGAAGAAGAAGAAGAAGAAGAAGAAGAAGAAGAAGAAGAAGAAGAAGAAGTAGTAGTAGTAGTAGTAATCTGCTCACCGTGTTGTGTTCGTCTGTCTGTTCACTGTTTAGTACGTGTTTGTTTGTCTCTCCGTGCACCGTTTGTTTAGTGTTAGTCCGTTTTGTCTGTCTTTTTATTTTGGCTACAAGTGCCGTGTCCTGTTTTTTGTACTGTTAAACCCTTTTATTTGTTAAATAAACGCTGAGTGCAGCCATTGCACTCAGCTCCTCATCACCACCGTCTCTGTCTGTGTATTCCTGTCTGGTCTGACGCCACCCACTCTGGCCGTCTTTGTGACAAAAATATAAAGTATTGAATGTGCTAGACAAGAAACTTTTTTTAATTTACAGAACCACCTCATCTACACTTATAAAGCTTATAAAACATGTAAATACCAGAATGAAGACACTTTGACACTACTTTATTTTGAATTTAGATGACTGGAAAGTGTAGTTTTTGTTTGAGCTTACATTTATATGATTAAAAAGAAGCATACTGTATCACAATTTAAAGGAGGGAATAATTTAAACTATTGGTTACTACTAATTTTAAAATGTTATACATTTCAAACGTGAATATACCAGTGTGACCTCTTTTATGAGGTGACCCTTAATACCACTGAACCCATTTTAAAGCAGTATGGTCATGGCTCCAGTGTGTCCCAGGATAACATTTCAAACACTTACTTGTTACAAGGTGGAACACAATGGCTCATGGCTATATCATTCTAAAGGGGTAGCCTTGTTTTACTTACTATATTGTTGAACTTATGCACATTTAAAATGGTCTTTTCCTTTCCCCAGTGGGTGTTGTAAATAGGCAGTGGTGCTTCCTCCAGAGCTTTTCATGTTTAACTGCTTAGCAAGCTAATCATGTCTAAGAGAGACAGAAAGGAAGAGCTCTTTTAAAGCACACAGGTGTTATCCTTGGAGCGGCACCATTATTCAGCAGTGTGGAGTAGTGGTTAGGGCTCTGGACTCTTGACCAGAGGGTCGTGGGTTCAATCCCAGGTGGGGGACACTGCTGTTGTACCCTTGAGCAAGGTACTTTACCTAGATTGCTCCAGTAAAAACCCAACTGTATAAATGGGTAATTGTATGTAAAAAATAATGTAATTGTATGTAAAAATAATGTGATATCATAAGTCACCCTGGATAAGGGCGTCTGCTAAGAAATAAATAATAATAATTATTCAGCAGGACATAAGGTCTACCTATTGCAGCAGTTTAATATTGTTGTGTTTCTCTGAATCAGACAGAACCCTCCAGCAACAGGGTGTTTTTCCTCTTCTACGTACACAATATAATCTCTCAATTAATCATCACCTGCATCATACCTATGGACTGCGTGTAACATATTTTTTTCCCCATAACTCACAGTAGAAGGTCAACCGGCTAGATGCAATATCTTTTTAAAAAATACTATTGCTAACATGTGTTGCCTTTTAAAAGTGTAATCGCACAATACGAAATTTATAAAGAAAAAGAGCAGGTTAGCTTGATGTGTTTGAACCCTGCAGCCCAGTGTTTGCTCTATTATACAATCCTTATTAAAAGGTTGAAATTAAGTTATAATGAAGTACATTACAGTACAATGGAGTGCATAAAGGATTTCTGTTATGTTTTTAAAAAGAAAGAGGTTGAATTGTACGGCTTAGTATGGAGAGTACTTTTTTATTGTAATTTTACAAAATGCTTGTAGAGTTACTGTTCAAACTGAGTCAACATTTTTCAAGAGAGACTTCCACCATTGTTACTGTAGCTGCTAACTTTTCTCTTTCAGATTAGACTCCCAACTCTTAATAACCCATCCAAATGGGTTGAGTGATTACGACAGCTATTGCTAAAGGGCAGTCAAATGAAGTAAAACAAGTGTCCTTCCTGTTCTTCCTTAACAAAGTAAAACGTGTTGTAAACGAAGACAGATCACCATGAAACTCTGCATACCTATAGGGATTAACATGGACAGGAAATGCGATTAGTTTGATCTCTGTCCCCATGTTTCTGCACACCAGAAACACTTGACATGTATTAAAACAGCCACATTAGAAAAAACGCCTTTAAAGTGAAAGTCTGTACTGTAGCTTTTCGGGCACTCTACATACTGCTTATAGAGAACATGACACATATGCATTTCAAAGTCTGTCTCAGTGAGGTGGTGATTAAATATATACCAGTATATGTATTTTTTTGTATTTTAAAGTGCTTTGTGGCCTATATTCTTCTGTTACCAGGTCCCTTACGATGATCTGCGCTATCTGTTTGGAGAGATTATGTATGGAGGTCATATCACAGATGACTGGGACCGACGGCTGTGTAAGACCTATTTGGAGGTGTTCATTAAGCCAGAGATGATGGAGGGAGAGCTCTCCCTGGCACCAGGCTTCCCTCTGCCAGGCAACATGGACTATAACGGCTATCACCAGGTACCTCTTAATATTACACCAGCCACATCACCAGCTCAGTTACCTTCTAGACATAACTACGGTATTTGATACAACAAGCAAGAAATACTGCTTCTCCTGTTGAATTCTTGTTAGTTTTATAATGTCACAATTGTTTTATTCCTTTCCCAGAAATTGACTTTACGCTCACTTTAATATGGGGTCCAGTAACTTTGCAATGCAGTGTTACTGAAGTGTGGGGGCTTAATCTGACTAAAGGCATTCCAATGCATTAAGTTGGCACCATGGGAACGGCAGTACATTATTATTATTATTATTATTATTATTATTATTATTATTATTATTATTACTACAGCATCCTTATGTGCACATTCAATGTCATTTTTTTTTTTCAGATCTCCCAATAAAGTTCTCAAACCAGAAATATCCACTTTATATTTAACTTAGGTGCTTGTTACTGGTCTTTGTTCGTTTGCCGTTTTTTTACCCTGCAAACGAAAATAACGTGAATGACGATTTGGAGTAAATAACTTTTGAGATTCTAGCCCATTCTGTTTTAAATGTACATGAATTGGAAAGCTTATTGACTCTTATAAATTGAGAACAGCCTATTGGATTGAACATTTGTATATTATTATTATTATTTATTTATTTCTTAGCAGACACCCTTATCCAGGAAGACTTACAATTGTTACAAGATATCACATTATATTTTTAAATACAATTAAATTATTATTATTATTATTTTATTTTTTTACACGTTATTTTTACATACAATTACCCATTTATACAGTTGGGTTTTTGCTGGAGCAATCTAGGTAAAGTAACTTGCTCAAGGGTACAGCAGCAGTGTCCCCCACCTGGGATTGAACCCACGACCTCCGGTCAAGAGTCCAGAGCCCTAACCACTACTCCACACTGCTGCCCAGTGTGGAGTAGAAAACATTCTTATTCTGTTGCAGTACATTGACGACATGCTTCCCCCTGAGTCTCCTTACCTCTACGGTCTTCACCCCAATGCTGAGATCGGATTCCTCACCCAGACCTCGGAGACTCTCTTCAGGACTGTGCTGGAGATGCAGCCAAGAGACAGCAGTGGAGGGGAGGGTGGAGGAACCACCAGGGAAGAGAAGGTAAGGAAAAGCCAATTTCCTTTGGGTTCTCTAGAATTGTTCAATACTCTCTTCACAGTCTTACTACATTTGAAAGTAACTGTGAGAAACCTACTTACTCCCGTCTGTTGATTGTAACAAGTGTACCCTAAAAGCACAGTTCAGTTTTTTTTTTATAATGCCTTGGGCTGGATCCCGTTCTTTATGTCCAGCCCCTATACAATTTTCTGGCAGGAAATGGTCTTGGGAAATCAGAAAACAAGATGGTTTTTGCTTGTCTTGTGAAGGCAGTTACATTTTAAAAGTAAAAGTAAGGTACATTTGCTCTTTCCAAGAGCATTTGTAAGCTCCCCAGAAACACAAAAGTCCTGACAGGAGTTTTTACAGCCACTGCGTCTGCATGTACAAAACATTGGAGCAACAATAAGAATTCTCAGCAGTTAAAACATGTGTTGTAACCGTATTTTGTTTGGGTTTTGAGTATTATGGATCCAGTCTTACTTTAAAAGGATACGTTCAGATATGTGTAGCACATTATACATTTCTGATTTTGGTTATACTGTATTATCAACTTGTGACACATATACGTACTGTAACAGGAGATCTGGACTGACTATTTGGCACATCCGTATTACTGCAGGTAGAGGGCAGCAGTCTCGTGGGATCCGCCTATCGGTCATGGCGATGACACGGAGAGGTGGGGAAGAGGGTGTGTGTGCTTTCCCTCTCTCCGAGTGGCTGAGGGGCGGGCCTTAGGAGACTGCTCGGCCCATAAGATCTGGCTTGGTTGTGCGCTCGGGTGGCCATGTTTGGGGAATATCCAGTGACACTGACTAAACACGTCAGTTTTAAAACACAACGAGGCAAACCTGGCTGGGGAAAACAGCCAGCCTCTAAAGAGGAAAGAAATAACAGAAATCATCACGTACCCGAGGGGACGTGCTTAGTTGTACAGGGAACTCCGGCCATCCCAGTGTATAGAGGGTAACTGAGCGTAGGACAGAGGCTCGTTCTGACCGGCTTAGCGGCAGTGGGGGCACTGCGTAAGCAGCACTTTTTGTTTGTAGTTTTATTACTGTGTTTTATTTTCCCTTTTTCTTTTGCCTTTGGTTTTCATTATTATTTACGAGCACTTGTGCCTGTACCTATTGGTAAACACCGTGGTGCTGGTTACTGTTGTCAGTATCCGGTCCACAGACAACAGCGCCATCTACTGTACCAAATAAATCAGTGCGCCTGAGCGGCATTACAAATAAAGTACTGTCTCCTTGTGTCAGTGAATTGCCCACCACCTGTACCTGTACTTAAAAAAACATTTCATTTTTTTAGGGTTCTCATGGTTTTGTTCAACAAAATATCTCTTGCAAATACGACCTGTTTAAAAAACAAAATTCACAGTGAGTTCTATCGGTAAATGTTGTCCTAATCAGTCAAAATGGTTGGTTTCAGTAAAGAAGCTTATAAGTACTGTTATGCCAGCATTTAATAAGCAAGCCTCAAATGCATCTCACAGCATTGTTTTACAGGATAGAAAATGAGTGGCAATTTCTTTGAAAGTCTAGCTGCATGAACACCACAGGTGGTTTGTCACTGATCCCTGATGTGTTTGATGGCTATACCAACTGTTTGATCATTACGATCATACTGTTAATCTTTTGTATTGAAAAAATATATTAAATTACTGGAATACAGTGTGTAGAATTCCTCTGATCTATCACTAGCCCAGGAGTATTAAACGTTTAACCTCACATGAAACAGTTACTGGACATTAGCCAGAAACACTAGACAAACTAAATAACTTTCACTTATTTCATGGATTCATTTAAATCAAAACACAACAGTACAACAGAGGCTTTTTAAAAAAGAAAAAAAAGAAAAAGATGGTTAAACCAAAATAATAATAATAATAATAAAAAACATAATGGTTATGTGTTAGTAAATAACACAGAATAAATCAATTTTTAAAGACCACTTTTTTCATTACCCACTCAGAGTCCACATTTTTCCAAAGAAATCCAATTCATGACATCAACTGTACAATACCGTATCATACAGTATGTACTGGCACAATATTCATAAAGCATACACAAATGAACATTCATACAGTACTGTAGGTATTCCATGACTGAGGATAGATGAATAACCCACAACCCTGAAGGGGTCTAGTGATAATCTCTCAGAACAAGAATATGAACAAGTTAGATCACAGAATTGACTTCTTCAGGAATTCAACATTTACTGGCAAGATGAGCATTTATGCACACAATATGTTTTGATACAACAAATATGTCTGTTTTGCTGTGTTATATATATTTTTGTCAGTCATGAAACTTGTACATTAGACTATTAGCCACATCCTCATTGTGTTTAATGCTTCTGCTTATTCAAAGCCAAAAGGGAATAGGACAGTTTCCCTAGAATAAAAGGATTTGTCACTGAATGTTCAGAGTGTATTTTATCATATTTATATTGTATGAAGCCTTTTGAGAATACAAAACCATAGACCAGATATAATGAAATATTAAAGCAGTGTAAAGAGAATTCAAAGGTACATGAGCAGGATAAATAAATAAAATATATAAACACTAGGGACTTTCTGAAGTGGTTTGGAGCAGTAAAACTAACATGGCTTGCAGTGACTTACCAGAAATTGCACATATTTTAGTAATAGTTAAGTTTGAGTGTTTGTTCTGAGGACTGCACAAAATACCGCAATAAATCACCTTTTGGAGTGAAATATTTATTTTGAGCTGAGGGTTCTTCATTGAATTATGAATTCTGTTTTGTCACATATACGATAATGACCAGGTATATCCGGTAAACAACAGGAAAGCAAATGAGTTGGATGGAAAATCAATCAACTTTCAAATGTAACCCTGGTCAACCCTTGTGTATACTTTTAAATGTTGTTCTTTGTTTTTTTTACATGTATCTGTCATGTAGAAAAGTCAATAGTCAAGACAAAAACAATACTGCTTTATTTTCTTCTGTGCCCTTCCTAAGTCAGGCTATGTTTCAGCTGGTCAGAAGCAAGAAATACATAGAATTTTATCATTTGAATGAGCAAAGCCGCCTGACTAATGGGTTCTTTCAATGGAGTCATCTCAAAGTAAATTCATTACTCTAAAAGACGAACGCTGTATTGTAGTATTTTGTGCACTCCTCCTAAAATAAACAGTGAAAACAAAGAACCCTACAGTTAAGTGACAGATAATCTTGTTCAGGATGATGCATGTGACCTCTGGGCTCCATCAAATGCCCACATCTTCTTATCTGACTGATAGCTGTGCTGTTGTAATTCTGGCATCTCCTTACTGGTCTTCATTTTAGTTTTTCTGCCACTAAATGGTTCTTTTACCTCATCAATTTCTAAAATCTTCAGAGCCGTCACTCTTATAAGCGATGCAGTGTGGTATCCTGATCAGTAATAGGATAAAACAAGCGAGGAGTGTGGCAGCTCCTTATTATACTGCCTTGTGACTTAGAATCAAACCACTTATTACACAGATCCTTTATGAGCTGTTTCAATGGCCTATTCAAAGGTGTCCTTATCCACATCACGTATTTCAATAAATTATAGGAGAAGCGTGTTCTTCATTCCGTTTGGGTTCAAATTGCCATGAATCTCCTAGATTGACTACACTCATTTCAAACTATCGGTTTCCATTAACCTGCTACCGAAATCATGAATTATTTCTGCAATAGCCCTTCTTAAGCTGCCTTCAGCAAGTGCCACTTAACATTCATTGTAGTAGACGCCTGCTCTTAAAACCGCACTTTTGGTTGCAATAGTCATTAAGTGTTGTCATACACAACTGTGACATGGGGAAGGGGGACATGGATCACCTTCAAGAAAGGCAATCTCAGTAGTCACGGCCAGGCGGAGTTCTGTTTTAATATGCAGAGAGCCGTCAAAGACTGGGATTGCTGGCTTCCTCAGAGAATGCTCTTTTCTCCCTTTCCCCTGCAGGTGAAGGCTGTTTTGGATGACATTATGGAGAAGCTGCCAGATGATTTTAACATCCCTGAGCTGATGGGCAAGGTGGAAGAGAGGACACCTTACATTGTGGTTGCCATCCAGGAGTGCGAGCGCATGAACATGCTTACCCGGGAGATCAAGCGCTCCCTCAAAGAGCTCAACCTGGGGCTGAAGGTAAAGTAAAGGGGAGTTGGGGATGTCTAAAGCTAAACACAAAACCACTTTGTAGATTGGAACTTGGTTTCAGAAGTCTAGGTTTCAGGCCATTGCATGACACACAAGGGGAGACTTGGGGGTTTGATGCAGCAAAGTTGCCTGAAACTAGGTCTCCCAGTCTCCTGGTCTCCTGGAACCAGGTTTCAAGCCACTGTTCCTGAAAATGTGTCTTTTGTGTTCTCCATTATATACTGGTGAACAAAAATACAATATATTCTCCATTTGTTTTGTTTTCTGCAGACGCTGTTTATAAAGTAAAAACTTATTCGCACCTTGATAAATAACTCATTAGATTTGTTTGTGGCGCACAGCAGATCTGGTGATTTTTCATTTGCTAAACAAGTGTCACCCAATTAAATGCATTACTGGGAAAGATGCATGAACCTGTCTATGCTATAAAGCATTATTACAGTGTAAATAATGTAGCTGTTCAAGCAAAGATGTTTCATCGTTGACAAGGTAGTCGATAACCTAATAAAGGCATCAGAAAGCACCAATATTTCTGATAGGTACAAATTATAAACCTGATTGAATATTGGATACTGGCCATTCAGGATGAAGGCGTGTCAGTCTGTTGCACAATGGTATTGGAGTCTACCACCGTAATCTGAAGCACAAAACAAGGATGTTTGATAATACAGTTAAGGGATAGGACTGTTTTTCACTAAATTGGATTTCAGTACTCTTCTTATCTCTCCAATTGCTTTAACTGGCTTCTGTGCTGCTTTTATAAAGTTAATAGGGTACCCGCAGTACAGGTAGAACCACAAGCAGGCTGGTTTGTAACCAAAAGCCATTATCTTGAAAAGTATACCAGTAGTATAGTAACAATAAGGTTTATATATATATATGAACTGATGCCGAAATCGGGCAGTTTGCGAAGTGCTCAGCTGCGATGGGCAGATGCTGAATTAGCATCGAATTTTATGTCTTTTCGTCATCTGCCCGGGCAGTTCGTCAACTGCCCACAACCACCCAGGCTGATGCCAGTATACTACTAATAGAGAGTGAATTACCTCTGTTGCCTTTAAGCATAAAAGTGCACCCATTGCCATGTTTATTTAAATAACTTAAATACTTTCTGACAATGCTAGTTGAGAGCAGTGGTACTCAACAAAATATCAATGCACAAGGTTATTTTCATTGTGGCTTAGATATAGAGGTTAGAGTAATGCAACACTATTTTATTGTATTCTTATTGCAGTAGTGCAATATAGATCTCTGTGCAGAATTCCGTTGAATGAGAGATCAATCAATATCAGCAAGAGACTAATAATCACAGTTTAAACATGTAAAAGCCACCCAGTTAAATATAGTTACCTGAAGCTCAGGAAGAAGGCAGTGCCAAACAACTCATTTATCATAGCAATATTAATCTGGAATAGAGAGGAAGTGCTGCACGAATGAATGAAAGATGTCGCCAGTGAAGTTTGACCAGGACGCGGCTTCATGGAAATTAAAGTTTAAAAGCATGATGTGGTAGATATTTTTACATAACTGACCTTCCGTATCTTTGCCTGTTTTATGATCTCTCATTCAAACAAAGCAAAACTGCAGTAAGAATACAATAAAACATTGTTGCATTTCAGTCTTACCGCCCCCACCCCACCCCCACCCCGTATCTAATCCATGATGTAACCTGTGGATTGATATTTTGTTGAGTTCCGTTGCTCTAAACTGCATTGTCAGAAAGTATTTAAGCGGTGCGCTTTTGCCAGAGGTAATTCACTCGCTATTAGTAGTATACTGTACCTGTTAAAAATCCGGGTGGTTGTGGGCAGTTGACGAACTGCCCGGGCAGATGACAAAATTACATAAAATTTGATGATAATTTGGCATCTGCCCAACGCAGCTGGGCACTTCATGAACTGCCCGGGCATTTCGGCAACTCCCTGATTTCGGCACCGGTCCATAACATAAATATAATTTGTTTCAATGTGATACTGAAATAAACAATACGGTTTATAATAGTGTATATGCCCTCCGTGTTGGTCTTTACTGACAGATAATGACATTCAAGAGTTGTTTAGTGTCAACTAGCCCTGCAGGTCATTAACTGCCAGTAAAGGACTTCCACATCAGTGTAATTCCGTTGTTTTCAAGACGTTTTCGCATTGTTTTAGTTTGGCTTTGGTCTGGCTTTCACCCACTCCCTCCTGTAAATTGCATAGCTGCTGTCCTCAATTAATAAAGTTACTTTGATTGATAACAATTTCATTGTCTTGTGCTAATCTTTTTTTTGTGGCATATTTCTAAAATAGAATATGAATCTTGCATGAACTATAAACTTCTGCATAAGTAAAATGCACAAAATAAGTTTACGAAATCTCCAGTTACCACATATTGAAGCCAAGAACAGTGTGTGTGCAGTTTCTATTGCCAGCATGGGTATGTTTGTCTTGGCATCTATAAACAGTTAATGAGGTTGGTGTGATAAATGAAAATCTATCAGTCAGGGAAATACACTGAAAAGGGGACAGGTTTCAGAGTCATTGTAAACTACAAAATGGACAATGGAATGAGCTATTGCTGCAACACATTTTTTTTGCAAAAGGTAATTTCAAAGAGCAGGCTTTTTACCAAAGTGATGTGTCCATTTTTTTTCTGAGCACTTAAAAATGTTGCAGTTTAAAGAGCTTTTGAGATAGTGGTATTTGCTTATTCACAGGAGCTGCCAGTAGCTTTTGACAGATTTTTTTTTTGTTCTTGAATTTTTTTTTTTTTTTATCTAATTCTGACTTTTTTGTGTGACTTAATATTACCAGACTGCTTTGTGTATAGATTAAAAAAACAACCTTTGTAAATCTGGATCTTGGAAGTCTTGGCTACAGTCAGGAAACAAAAACTTGTTAACACTATTTAAACTCATCCTCTCTCCATAAACCTATACTTTACTACTTGTAATTAAATACTTACCTGTATTTAGGATACATGTTACTATTGATCACCACTAAGATATCTGACCATTTTTTGTTTCATTTTCTTTCAGGGTGAACTAACAATGACCAGCGATATGGAAAACTTACAGAATGCCATTTTCCTGGACCAAGTGCCAGAGTCTTGGACCAAACGGGCATACCCTTCTATGGCTGGACTGGCAGGCTGGTTTGTCGACCTCCTCAGCCGGATCAAGGAGCTGGAAACCTGGACCTCAGACTTTGCTCTCCCATCCGTAGTGTGGCTCGCAGGCTTCTTTAATCCTCAGTCCTTCCTTACAGCCATCATGCAGTCCATGGCGAGAAAGAACGAATGGCCCCTGGACAAAATGTGCCTGCAGTGTGACGTCACGAAAAAGAACCGAGAGGATTTCAGTAGCCCCCCGCGAGAGGGGGCCTATGTGCATGGCCTGTTCATGGAGGGAGCTCGGTGGGACACTCAGGTAGGTCCATTTAATGATTATCTGAGGTACTATAATAACAAGATGGAAATGGAATGGCTCACATGCTGCGACCTGGGCTGGCTTAGTATCGATTCCATTAAAAGATTCATAGGAGCCACCAGTTTACACTTGAGGAGCGCTCTGATCCAGCTCTGAACCTGTATGCGCGCATGTAGCCCCTGAGCTAAACTGCGTGACCTCAGACATTGCATCTCCATGACGACCTCTCTATACACAGGACGAAAAGTTTATACAGACGTACATTGCGATTTCCAGAGTTAACAAATGGTTTCAATCCTTTTTCTTTTTATAGATAACACGACCCTTATTTGATCACTTATGTAGTCCCATTTATATTACACGCATTTATAAAACAAAACACTTTCTAGTTACTAGCATTTGTAATATTCACCTTAAACATAACATAAATGACATGCCCATCATATGGTTGTTTATTTCTTGCAGGTTGTTAAAATGCACTTTGTTTTTTATACCATTGCAAATAACAACTGAATTACAAAATCTTTTGCAAAGTCACAGAAATACAACACAGTATCCCTTTCAGAACCTCAACTAACATTTTATTTCTTTCAATGCTTTTACATTTAACTGTTTTAGTCAGATTAGCATAAATTATACATATTTTATTAGGTCTACTAAGTGTAATTTTACAGTAACTTTTCTTTTTTACTCAAACTTCTAGCATCAGCTTTTCGCTTAGGATGCATTAAAAAAAAAAAAAAAGGTTTGGTTTAGGGTACGCAGGCTCAGTAATTCATATATCTGCTAGTAGTGGCACCAGCTCCTTTCATCAACAAACCTAAAAGAGAAAACAGACCTAGACATCTGAACACCCTGACTAAGTATAATTTCATTTAAGTTTTATCTTTTGTCGGTATTTTTTAGTTTGGAATTTTATACAAGTTTCGATGATGTTTTAGTTTGGGGAAATCATAACAGTCGCAACAGTGTGTCCTACGTAAGCATGTTTGACACTCAAGGATTTCAGACCCGGATAAATGTTAGATAAGCGATTGAACACATTTTCATTAATACACATTCCATTCCGAGGACGCAAAACATGGTGTTCCATGTAAAAAGAAAATACCTGCAATTGGCTGTTTGTGTCTCCTTCATGTGTCATCACACATACAATGCCTCAATAGACAGACACAGGGCTACAGTTCTATTGTATCATTGCATAATAGAATCTGCAGGCTCCATAGGACAGTTTAGTCTGCTTGAGGTCTCTTCACTAGCAGCTGGAGGAAGAGTGTGTTTAATTAAAAAATAACCCGATTGAACCGACATTTGAAAAAGCTGAATTCCAGCTGTGTCTTAATCAAACACAACCTCCGAGTACCCCCACTGATTGCAAATACAAGGCAGGTGTCTGTGGACAATTACAAAACTCTTCTCAAAAACACCCAGCTGTTTAATGGTAGCTGCAAGGTTATATGTGTTGAATTGGGGCTGATGGGGTCAGCAGACCACAGTAAGTAAGAACTTATTTAGAGAGGTTGCCTTGTCATGAATGTACAAAAAAAACAACACAAAGCATAAACAGCTTATGATCTGTCAGAATTGCCTGGATTTTCTTGCATAGGATTTGTTGCAAGAAGTTAATCCACATGCTTTAAGTGTAGGTTATGGGGATATACTTTTTTCACTGTTTGCGCCTGATTAATTGAGCTATGTCTTGAAGAGATTGAGATACATTTGTCAGTTAATTTTGAAGATTATTTTAGTGTTACTACATATTCTACCATTCTAGTACCCCTTTCACACAGACGAGTTATGACGGCTCAGAACCGGCACTGATGCAGCATTTTGGTCTGAATTGCCTATGCCGTCACAGAGCTGCCATATTTTATGCCGTCTATGAACCACCTCGCAAGGTGGTTCAGAGACGGCACTGAACCGTCTCAACTCCTGTGTAAAATGCTATGCCGGCACTGAAGCGCTGTCGTGGCTGTGGATTGAAAGTCAACATCCCATGTGACTGTATGCCGGACATGTTGGGTATTTTTGTCGTCGTTGTTACACGCTTTCATTTTTTTTTTTTTTTAAATACAATGGCTGATCAAGAATGAGGTAGTAATTGGAGACAGGAAGAAGTTAAGGAATTGTTAACTTTACAATTCTAGGAGTGGCAGCTACTAAACAGATGCAGCACTTTTGAACTGGGAATGCAGAAGAAACTCAAAGCGAGCAATAGGCTGCTAAATATATATATATATATATATATATATATATATCGCGTTCAGCATTTAATAAACAGAACAGAAAATAAAAGGTTGGAACAGACAAAAACACTGGACACGGCACTACACGCCAAAATAAACAGACAGACAAAACGACTAGACACTAACACACAGGTGAAACGGAGACGAACAAACACGGTGAGAATACACTAATACACTTATTATATTTATAATTACGCTGACGATTTTACTCCTTCTCTCTCACCCGTTCTCCACTCTCTGAACACCTAACCCTGACTGACTAAAAATGTGCCTATTTATACTGTTGTGCTGGGATTCAATTACTAATTAATTATTCACTTGAATCCCAGCACGTGAATTAATTCTGTGCAACCCCGTGCTCACATATTACATTTAACCAGCACGTGAAGTGATTTGTGCCCTCCTCGTGCCTACATACAAATATACACTTTTTAAATACACGTGAAACACAGACCCGTTTATATCCCGTGTACCAATGACTATACACCAACATTTACACACGCAACATACACACAAATGCACACAGGGACGGGGCACATTGCCACATATACCCCCCCTTGTGCGCAGCACACATGGCCTCAACGGCCACCTCCCCCCTTAAAAACCCAGCAGTCCAGGACAAAGTCTCGGGCTGGGAAGGGAGGCTTCAGTGGGCCCATGGCTGGCCATGCTGTCAGCACCCCTGCCGGTAGTGGCACGGCTGACAGCCTGTTGGTCCCGTCCTGCAGCGAAAAAGCTGCGGGGGGCAGGTGGTCCCCCGACCTCCCCCTTCTTCGTAGCCGGCAGCTCCCTCCTGTGGGGCTCCGGCCACAAGAACTCCTGCAGCGAAACTGCTGCTGGGGAAAGTTGTCTCCAGACCTCCTCCCCCTTCTTCGTGGCCGGCAGCTCCCCTTTCTGGGGCTCCGGCCACCGTACTCCCTGCGGAGGTACGGGCAGCAGAGGCAGCTCCTGCTCCTCTGCTCCGGGCGGTGGTGGAACCAGCAGGCATTCACCCTCTGCTGGTGGAGGTGGGAGGGGCAAGCAGTCCTCCCACTGCGGTGGAGGTGGCGGAGGTAGAGGCGATGGGGCTGATGCTGGCCACTCAGAGGGAGGCTGTGGCGGCTGGGCATGTGCGCGCCGTGCTGCCTTCAGCAGCATAGCTAGAGGCTGCTGGGGGACACCAGCATCCTGCCCTTCTCCCCCCCAAAAATTTTCAGGGGGTTGAGCCTGTAACTCCTCCCCTTCTGGCTCTTGGGACGGCACCAGCAGGTATTCACCCTCTGCTGGTGGAGGTGGGACCAGCAGGCATTCTCCCTCTGCTGGCAGCTTGGGTCCTACGGCTGTGGAAGCCCCGACTTCCCTCTTTTTGGGCTGTGGATGCACCGACTCCTCCCTTTTGGGCTGTGGACGCACCGACTCCTCCCTTTTGGGCTGTGGACGCACCGACTCCTCCCTTTTGGGCTGTGGACGCACCGACTCCTCCCTTTTGGGCTGTGGACGCACCGACTCCTCCCTTTTGGGCTGTGGACGTTCGGGCTCCCCCCCACTCAGGCGTAGGACGTTCGGGCTCCTCCCACTCAGGCGTAGGACGTTCGGGCTCCTCCCACTCAGGCGTAGGACGTTCGGGCTCCTCCCACTCAGGCGTAGGACGTTCGGGCTCCTCCCACTCAGGCGTAGGACGTTCGGGCTCCTCCCACTCAGGCGTAGGACGTTCGGGCTCCTCCCACTCAGGCGTAGGACGTTCGGGCTCCTCCCACTCAGGCGTAGGACGTTCGGGCTCCTCCCACTCAGGCGTAGGACGTTCGGGCTCCTCCCACTCAGGCGTAGGACATTCGGGCTCCTCCCATTTGGGCTGTGGACGCTCAGGCTCCTCCCGCTCGGGCTGTGGACGCTCAGGCTCCTCCCATTTGGGCTGTGGACGCTCAGGCTCCTCCCATTTGGGCTGTGGACGCTCAGGCTCCTCCCATTTGGGCTGTGGACGCTCAGGCTCCTCCCATTTGGGCTGTGGACGCTCAGGCTCCTCCCGCTTGGGCTGTGGACGCTCAGGCTCCTCCCGCTTGGGCTGTGGACGCTCAGGCTCCTCCCGCTTGGGCTGTGGACGCTCAGGCTCCTCCCGCTTGGGCTGTGGACGCTCAGGCTCCTCCCCATAACTGCGGAAGGGACAGTGGGCGAACAGGTGATCCTGGTCGCAGAGGAGGCACCCCGACGATGGCTTGTTACATCGCCGTGGATGCCTGGCCCTTAGGCGGCAATCCTCCTCCCTGTCCTTCACCTCTTTATCTGTCTCCCGCTTGGGCTGTGGAGGCAAAACCAGCAGGCATTCACCCTCTGCTGGTGGAGATGGGGACAGCAGGTACTCCTCTGCTGGTGGTCCTGCTACCTGGGCTGCTGTTCCGTTTATCGTTGCCTCCAGGTAGCTGAGGAGAAACTCCACACCTTCCTCCAAGGTGTTTGGGGTGTGTTCCTGCTGATAGGCCTCCCATCTCTCACTGTCCATCATCCACAGGGCCTGAACGACTATGGGCAGAGCCTGGGCCTCCAGCCCAGCATTCTCCAGGAACCAGTCCCGCCATTTTGTGGTGTCTTCTGCCATTATATATATATATATATATATATATATATATATATATTTTTTTTTAAACAAAACCCCTCCTGGTCTGACGCTTGGAGGCGCGGCTATCCCACGATGACACCACGTGTCACAAAGACGGCCAGAGTGGGTGGCGTCAGACCAGAGAGGAATACACAGACAGACGGTGGTGATGATGAGCTGAGTGCAATGGCTGCACTCAGCGTTTATTAACAAATAAAAGGTTTAACAGTACAAAAACACTGGACACGGCACTACACGCCAAAATAAACAGACAGACAAAACAACTAGACACTAACACACAGGTGAAACGGAGACGAACAAACACGGTGAGAATACACTTATTATATTTATAATTACGCTGACGATTTTACTCCTTCTCTCTCACCCGTTCTCCACTCTCTGAACACCTAACCCTGACTGACTAAAAATGTGCCTATTTATACTGTTGTGCTGGGATTCAATTACTAATTAATTATTCACTTGAATCCCAGCACGTGAATTAATTCTGTGCAACCCCGTGCTCACATATTACATTTAACCAGCACGTGAAGTGATTTGTGCCCTCCTCGTGCCTACATACAAATATACACTTTTTAAATACACGTGAAACACAGACCCGTTTATATCCCGTGTACCAATGACTATACACCAACATTTACACACGCAACATACACACAAATGCACACAGGGACGGGGCACATTGCCACAATAGGATACTAGATATACTAGCATATGGGTTGGTACATTTTTCAAATAAAAAGTTGGTTAACCATCCCTGCATTCACCAGTGCATATCCTCTCCTAAATATGACCCATGTAAGCGATAGGCAGAACAAAAGAAAACTGTGGAATGCACCGCCAAGGTGCTGAATTAGAACAGGAAATGGCATGGCCAAATGTAACATTTGACTTCTAAAATGGAAACTGTTATTTATATGCTTTAAATGTAGTAGTATTTACTACATCTTCTGTCATTAAGAGCTAGATTCTTAAAGGCATTTATGTTATTAGCATTATTTTTTGTCTGAAGGGGAAAAAAAACACCATTTACAATTTCAAAATGAAATAGAAAAAATGTCTCAAAAGACTACTCGTCAGCCCCGAAATCATTATTATTATTTATTTCTTAGCAGATGCCCTTATCCAGGGTGACTTACTATTGTTACAAGATATCACGTTATTTTTACATACAATTACCCATTTATACAGTTGTTTTTTTACTGGAGCAATCTAGGTAAAGTACCTTGCTCAAGGGTACAGCAGCAGTATCCCCCACTGGGGATTGAACCCACGATCCTCCTGTCAAGAGTCCAGAGCCCTAACCACTACTCCACACTGCTGCCCGGTTGTTGTTAATGACTGGTTTTGTAACTTTATTGCATGAGTAAAACTGTGCTAATGACTTTTTGGAGAAAATAGTTTTGAGAACCTAGTGTTTAGCATGCGTGTGCAGTCATTTTGCAGGCCTGGTAAAGCCCAGCCATTGACCAGGGGCATGTATTGTACAGTTTTGCAAAACTCAAACACAGAACTTTTTAATCCAACTTTGGGGGTCAGAAGGATGCAGTGGCAATACAATCTGTAAACAATTTGCTCAGGGCACTTTGCTGTCACCACAGTCAATTATCTATTAGGTAATGCCTGCTGTGGAGGGTATTAATGCTTCATTGTGACCTGGAACAGAAGAGATTATGTGGCGCTCTGCTTATGTAAGTAAGCATATAGTCCACAGAAAGCAGCAAAACTTGGCTGAGACCTCCACCTGCCACAATTACCTCAGATTGATGATTGGTAACTTTATCCCAGTCACCTTCATTGTGTAGAGCTTTGTATTGTCACCTAAGATGTAGGGCAAGTAGTCACAGGAAGAAAGTCAAGGTTGAATCTAAGAAAGTTCTTAAAGCTTTTCACTGAAATAACTAGCTCCCGATGGGTTCTGATGGACCAAATTCACTAATGAAGATGCCATGTGACCCACTTTATAAATTGCTCGAGTCACAACCTAAAGTTAACTTATTTACAAAAGCAAATACAAATGATAGATATTGAGCTGTAGAAAAATAAATATTATTAAGGAACAGTTTGTTTCAGTAACCTGTTCTCTTTGGAATCTGGAAGAAGGGTGTTTAGAAGCAACTCTTTGCCATTGCATCATCTTAATATACATCTGGATATGGTTAACACTCCAGTTATCAATATTATTAAAGCGTCAATTCAAGTACATTTTCCCACTTAACTCTTGTTCGTTTGAGCTGGCATATATCGTAAAGTGAGGCGACAGGATTTTGATTACTCTAGGACTTATTTATAGCCAAGAACATTTATTTAGGGCTGGCTTTATTGTAATGTCTGCATCATTCTGACTGCAGTTCTAACTGCTATGTAAGTATACTTGTTATGCCTCTTGTGTAGTATGCTGGAATTGATATCAGTTTCAAAACTAATAGTACACCAATTTTAACTTTCAATTTCTCCACCCATTCCTTCTGTCAAATTTCAAGTGCATATTTCTCAAAGTACTTGATATGTCCCTTAAGTAATCTAAAAAAATACAGACTTCTTTTAGGGTGTTATCTCCCAGGTAATTGCCAAGTTGATTTAAAAGTTATTTAAATGCAGATTTAATATATTTAGACATAATCTAATCAGTAGCCACAAATGATTTATGTAAGGCTGATGAGATAATATTGATCTTGCTAGGATAAATTAAATTGTATAGATTGTTATCAGATTCCAATTTCAGGTACCCATTGCCATCTGCTATACTAGAAGAACTATCAAGACATAGTATTACTTCATGTGATTTTTAGTTGTGTTGATGGTATTGAAGAGGGGTTTACAACATATGTCAGATTTTGATTAGATCTGTGAACACATACCTTGGTATTTAAGAAGCGGAGGAAACTGGATAAGGTACAAGATGCAGAATTGAAAATGAATCAAAAATTTGAATTTACAAATCCTTTAAATGTTTCATTAACTTCCATATGCTAATAAACAAGACATACCTAAAGCACAAAGTTACTGAACTTGTTACAACAACACATTGTATGTGTGAACCTTAAAGTACAGCAGTACTACAGTATTCTCAATATTGCAGTATTTTGGACCAAGTAACTGCAGCTGTATGTTTTGTGTTATGAATGATGCTTAACTGTGTTCATGGTATTTTATATATTGACTGTTGTAATTCAGGGAGTTTTAAAATCAGTCTCGCACCCTAACATGGTATAAATTGGAATGTTATGATGAAGCAGATTAAAGAAATACAGCAATATGGTCCATGACCATGTAGTGCAACAGTCGTTTTAGAAGCTGGCCAGTGTTCAGTTATGTAAGTGCATCTGTGCAATAGTACTGTAGGGTTTAACTGGCCTGTTCACAAACTATACAACTTTACTCCAACAATCCCAGCTGTGTGACAGATATCATTTTATGAAATGATGTACATTGCTTACTCCCCACATAAAATTAAAAGCTTTTTAATGACAGGGAACATTTGGTGAGAAATGAACTTTTTTGCTTGAAATCCATCTGCTAAAAATAATAAATCATCTTTAGACAGGAACAGAGCATGTATTGGATGTAACATCTGCTGCAGTTCTAGTATAGAAAAATGTACTGATTCTCCAGTGAAATGAACTGAACCATTTATCCAACACTGGCTGACAGCATTCACAGAAGTAGTTTTTATTCCACACATTTATAATAATAGATTTCCTAAGAATTCTGAAGTAAGAGTTAATTGTGCTCCCTTTATCGATAAATCAAAAACGAAGTTTTACTGAAATGTCCCAGAATACATGCTGAGCAGCTTTTGTATTGTATATCTTGCCCTAGACATTCTCTATAAACCTTTATCTAAAGTAAACACTGGTGGGCAAAATAAATGCCCATTAAAGATATACATAGGGCTTGGAGTTTTCAGGTTTTACTTTTGATCACATGAAGTCCCTTTTAAACTTATTTTGAGACGAAAAAGCGGACAGGGTCCAGTAGCTCACAGAGTATCAAGTATTATACAGTTGTTTCTCCATTCAAGCCAAACAATATCCTGTCATATTTCAAAACTGATTGCAAATGGATATCACAAGTTTAGTATTCGTAACATGTTGTCATAAAAGCTTTCTGTTCTGGAATCGTAAAAACATGCTATGTCAGGATTGTGCACATAGTGATGTATTTTTCTGATACTTTAATTCTGCTTTTACAACTGTTTTTTAGGACAGTTATGTATGGAGAGCCCTGTTTTAGAGAGATGAATAAAACAACTAGAATGTTATGAAAGTAGCAAAAGTAATTGATTCAAACCTCAAGTATGTTGTTGACCCATAGTATGACTTGCTATTTTACTGCTATGTCATATCATAATCTTTTTGCCCAACATTAATCCATGTTCCTCTTTCTTTTAGACTGGAATAATGGCAGATGCTCGACTGAAGGAATTGACACCACCCATGCCAGTCATTTTTATTAAAGCGATCCCAGTGGATAAACAGGAGACCCGCAATGTGTACCCCTGTCCAGTTTACAAGACAAGGCAGAGAGGGCCCACCTTCGTCTGGACCTTCAACTTGAAGACCAAAGAAAACCCTTCAAAATGGGCCTTAGCTGGGGTGGCACTTCTCCTGCAGATTTAAAGGAACACATTTGTTCTTGCCTTTAAAAAGTCCAGTAAAGCCTTTTTATATATGTTATTATTTTTTGTTTCACCATTTAGTTTGAGCAAAATTGGAAGCACAGTACATGCACTTTATTTTCTATACACACAGAGTTTATCATAATGCATTTTAGATATATTCTATTGCAGGATGAATTTGCATTTTTGTGTACAGTAATAAAATTTAATTTATAAACTCTGTTGTCTAATTGTGTGTTGCAAAAGTAGCTGCTCTACATATATAACTACACTCAGTGGTTCTGAGGAACATTACTAGAATGTAAGTCGAGTAGACAACTGTTTCGGCTAATGCCTTTGTCAGTGTGCAAATGTGGCTTGTTCTGTATTATTTATTGTAAGTGCAGTAGGACTTAGGAAAGGAGGAAAGCACGATCAATTTCCTTATGAAAGATTTGTATTATGCTATACAATGTTTTGAAGTTTAGTCCCCTTGAGAATATGAAAATCCATGATCTTGTTTCTAAATATTGTCATTACTCTTTAGGCAAATGCATTTAGTATGGAAAATTGCTATGGAAAGAAATGTCTCTGCAAGTCAAATCCTCTGTATTTTAACATGATATAAAGTGATATAACTATCTGAAATTTCTTGGTTGAATCAGATGGAAATAAAAATTAGCTGTCCTGTTTATTTATTCTGACATATATTATTTAAAAAAAACATAGTATAGGGTGCTGTGTAAGACACAAGCTGATTGTCACCCTGTAAGCCCACTCATGGCTAAGTCACTTGCGTGCAGCGGCGATTGTGTCGTACAGCACCCTATATGATATCCCAAATATATTGCATATGTTATGGTAATACATAACTTCAAATTGTATTCAGTGCCTAGATATAGATAGATATGTGTCTAGACCAGGACAGCTTTGGGATATAGTCTGAGGATCAACTGGTTTGATTTAATATTTAAAGCGGTATACCAGTGGGAATTTAAAGATTTAGAAAGTTGAGAAGTATATAGAGAGTAAATGGTAAATTTGTGCTAACAAACGTATTTTTTTTTTTTTTTTGACCTCTTATCTTTATTAACATTACTACTGGTGCCCAGTTTATTGTGCATTAATTCAGAATATGCAAATATTGCAAATCTATTGATATAGACTGCTGCATCCTAGTATCTTTGCTGTATTGTAAGTCAAATGGTTTTGTTGCAGTTAGACCATTGGAGTGATTTAGAACTACAACACACCAAGGTATTAAATACCAGGAACCAGCAACAACTATTGAGAAAGGTGTCTTGTGGGATGTACATCCATTTAGTCATTAATACAGTATTTCCTACATTTGGTTCAGAGGATTGTGATGAAGGCGGCAGCTGTCAAGTTCATCCCAAACATGCTCAATTGGATTGATATTGAGGGACTGTGGTCACCATAGAATATGCCTGGAATCTGTCATGCTCCTTAAATCATTTGTGCACAATTCTGATATGGTGGGCGGATGCATTATCTTAAAGTAGTCATTGCTATTAGGTGTACAAGTGCAACGTTGTTGGACTTGATCCACAATGATGTTTCAGTAAACTAGGAACCCTGGAAATCATGCCCCATACATCTCCACTTTGCTGACAGTACAAATGCATAAACCACATAGAAACCATCTTGATTACAATAGAATGTGTTATCTGTTTATTCATTTATTTATTTATTTTTTATGATAGACAATGCAGACACTTTTTTTAAAAGTGCTTAAACCAATATATATATATATATATATATATATATATATATATATATATATATATATATATATATATATATATATATAATGTAATAAAATGACAGAAGCATACCACAGAGATGCTGTTCTATTTTCTGTAACAGCGAAAGGGTTAAACATCAAGAATTTATCCCCCTAAACTTGAATTGTGTTCTGCAGCCTATATTCATATTCATATATTTTTGGGGAGTTTTAAACTAGGTCTCATGTTCCAGGGCTTTGAAGATGCAGTTTGTTTTCCCCATCATTATATTTATGTACCTTGCAGCATTTTCAAGAAGAGGAAAAATTAACCTCAATCAAACAGTTATCACCCTGTGGGTAATATATTTTAACAATTCTTCACAATTTTGCTAAAAATGTGCTTGCTTTGCATGTTGTACTAGAATCATATATTTTTAAATAATATCTGTTTGCATCGTTTTGGTTTGTGTTTTGCAATATATACAGGTCCCCTAAGACCAATGATACTATCTAGATTGATGCCTGTACAGATAATGTTGTCTTATTAATTTGCTGGAGGGGGTAATTTCAGCACCAAAAGTACTTTCATATGGGGTATACTGTGCATAGCATTTCTAATGTTTCCTCCACAGTGAACTAAGTGAACATACACAGTACATCACTTAGGCATGGTCTATATGTGTCTTGCTTGACTTGATAATGTTCACAGAGACTTCTTAGATAAAAGACAGTAAACCCCAGGAAGGTAATAGAAATATTATTCTTGAGTCACCTGAGGCCTAGGATTTGTTATTGCCAATTCCTATATAACAAATACATTACAACTGAATCAGCTTCAAAAAGGATTTTTTTTCTTTTTTTTTTTAGTAAGCAAGTTCTAGCATCTGTCACTGAAATGTAAAAAGTAGACAGAAGTACTGTTATATTATTATTATTATTATTATTTATTTCAGGTATATCAAACCATGTTCAAACATTTTTTAAACATGGGCAATACAATTATAATAAAATAGCCATCCAAAGAGAAGAATGACCCATTCATCTAAATATTTTTTTGGCATATATGGTACAAAAGACAAATAATGACTCCACAATCCTTTATTCAAAAGACATTAAAGAAAACTATAACTAACACAAAGCCATTTTGCTGGGGGTAAGTTTGAACTTTAAACAATATATATTTGTAAATAACATGTTTTATATTTATGAGAAGTTTCTATAAAAGCACTTTGTGGATTAGCAATGAACAGAGACATGACAAGGATGGTAACTCAGATACTGTTACCAGAAGATATATTACTGATACAATGTAATGCATCCACAGATACAAACAGCATTTAAAAATAATAACTGAAATACATTTTAAGAATTCGGGATTATGTACCATACTGTTAGCATCAGGAACAGACACATTTCACAGCAACCATGAAACAACTGCTTAAGTGTCCCAATCATTTTCACTTTTAAAATATAATCCAGTGGTGTGTGTTTGCTACATCCTTGCATAATTTAGCCATGTGTGCATTCTACATTGAGTTGGTTTTTTAACAGTTATCTGTAGTATGAAAATAACATTTAACACACAAAATAAAATAAAAAAATGTACCCCCCAAAATGGCAGACTATTTTCCATATAGTTTACAGGAATGTGGGGTATTGCGCAGTAGGAAAATTAATCCATGTCTTTCAGCTCTTGAGGTTCAGGTTTGTCTCAGGTCTCAGTTTGTCTCAGTATCTGCTTGAGAGAAACACATCATTAAAGAGAAGTGGGTGTTAAGGTCAGGGATGAGGAGCAGTCTTGAGGCTGAGTTAGGAAGTCCTCTGTCGAGATTGTGCCTCATGAACACACAATTTACTGAAAACTGATTGTCGTTGGGTGATGATGAGTTGGTTTGGTTTTGGTATGGATACCTAAAGCTGGTAGATCAATGCATTTTGGATTGCAAAGCAAGGTCAGTGTTGATGTATCTTCACAGACTCTGTGATTGACCCTTTTATCAAACTCAGTATTCATTAATGTTTGTCTTTCAAAGAAGTTCTATAGATTTAGTTATAAAGAAGCTTAGAGGAGATTCTTGGAGATTATTATTTTTTTTTAATCAAAGACTTGTCTGCTGCAATCAAAAGTACCAAGGTAAACAGGATTATCTCCAATTCACTCAAGCTTTTTTTTCTTTTCTTTACAGCTACACAATTGATAGTGGACTGGAGAAGGTTTCTACAGCTGTATAGATTCATGAAAATAGTTCACAGTTATATTTTTAAATGAAGTTGGGCATGTGTGCTCTTATCTATGACTATCAGGTCAAAGAACAGTGGTTTTGTTATTTATTTTTTATTTTTATTTTTTCTTACACACCCAGTGTTTTTTTACTGTACAGATGTAGAACCTGTAGTAATTCTCTGGACCTAACCAGTAGCTTTTCGCTGACATATAAAAATGTGCAGGTGATGAGATACCAGTCGGAATCACTACCTGTGTTAACACATATCACAAGACCATCTTGGTGTAAAGTGCTATACCTTTGAATCATGTTTAGGATTATTGGTTAGGAAAGAATTGCATATCCAGAGTGGAACACTCCAGATAAGAATTTGAACATTTCAGAGTCGGGGGTTGGGGATGGTATCCATTCTAATCCCCCTCTGCATACATGATAGCAATTTTAATGTTATTCTCTGTTATCGTTATGGTATAGATAAGGTTACCCCATCACATAAAGGCCAGTAAAAGCTGAAGTGATACTTGTTTATCAGCTTGCTCTTGCAGAAACGGTTTTGGAAGATAAAGATACAGCTCATAAATATGTTTCTTAATACTCATAAGGGATGGCCTGAAATACACGATCGTGTTTACTTCATTTAAAGATATTTAGCTTTTATTATTAAACAACTACACATTTCCAATGACGTAACACAACCCAATCAAAATGTGCTTTATGAGTGCTAATGTATTCTTACTACCAGGTACACGGCACTCATTGATAAGCATAACCAGCCCCTTTGTAGACTACTTGGGTTATCTGACAAAAAATACTTTTGTAAATTCAATGTCAAAAGTTTTTTTTAGTATTTCTAAATGTACCACTATTGAGTGTTTTGTAGTTGTGAATCAGGTGAAAGTAGAATATAAAAATTGTTAACAAAATATGCATATCATGCTCACTAAAATAAAAACTATTTAGAAATAAGTTCACAGTTCAGTTGTCAACATTTCTTAGTGCTGACTATAATCCTCCTGAGCATTGTACGTGACAGAATCATCTACCTGTCGTTTGTTGGTTCTCTTTCCCACTCAACAGAAGTCTAATACCATAAAAGACAGGATGAGCTGTGCATATTAAGTTATAAAACATACTCACAAGTTTAAATCAGACTTTAACCTAGAGTGTTCCTTTTTTTATTCCATTGTAGAACTTTACTTACTTGGTAATCGCTATATGTGTCTTTCCCTGTCTTTGAAGTGGGGATCGTAGTGTAGATGACAGTCATGTCAAAAGGATTTGCTGAGCTGTCAGCTCATCCATACAGTTATGTATTATTACTGTATTGGTTTATGTTAAAGGCCATCGTAGTTTATTCTCAGACCCCTTGGAGTCAGTCATGAACTGTGTTCTGCAATATTGCTTTCCTTCAGTTTGACCGCATAAATTCACAGTGAACCCGTTTTAAATGTGAAGCTGGTGCCGGAAAGGGTTTTTTGTTAAAATAAGCCACTTAAACAGTACTCCACTGGGCTTCTAGCCAGTGCTAACACATAAGGCCATTTAGCGCAATGATATGGTTTTGTTAAACACAACCAACCCCCCTACATTAAAGCAATCACTCTACTAAGCACACACACAAACACAACATTTAGCACCACATTCCATCTATTCATTGTTCTAGTCCTTTAATGAGCTTCTGGACTGAATTTCTAATGAAGATATCTGTGTGCTTAAATCAATGTTAGCAGTTATTGCCAGAGACAATAAACCAATAAACGTAGACTGATAAACTGTGCATTAATACATTACGTTTCCCAAACCTAAATGAAGAGTTCATATCAATTCACTTAATATATAGAGAAGAAAGGTGAGATTTAAAGTGGCCTAACTTGTTTTAATACAGTAGAAGTATACTTGATGTTTTCAAAGGCATTTGAACAATGTCATTTACTAAAATATACTATTGTTGTGCTCCAATTACGTTAGTTTTGTCGGTTACACTTTAAAATATTAACTTCAAATTCTTATGGATTTCAATGCATTAGCTGCTATTCCTGTGTTCTTCCACTTGAAAACATTATGAATTTCTGATCATTTTTTTAAAAAAAATCTTCAGGACTAGAAAAAACATTTAAAAAAATATATATTATTCAGTAACTCCTATGCAATCCTATGAATCTCTGTTGAAATTCATTGGAATTTGTGGCCAAAAGTGTTTTTTATAATTATGTAGAAGATAGCCCTTTTGACTCTAATCATCCTCAAACCCATAAGCTTATTTTGGTGAATAATCTTTTTTATAAAATATGTTCCAAATGATTTGAAGTACTTTAATGTCAGGACTCCTGTTGATCTTAATCAAGGTAAAATAGGAATAAAAATTCATGTCACAAAATCTCTATATTGTAGATGTGAGAGAAAATGCAGACATTAGCCCAAGGGGTATATTATATAATCAAGGGTTAGGCTAAAATATGCCATTTGTCACTCAGAGGTGTTGATTGGGTAACGCTTTGCTTGAGAATACATGAGCATTTACTGTACATTCTGCTGTGCCAACACCTAACTATCACTTTGTAAAGACTATTACACGTGTTACATGATGGCTTGTGTGGTGGAGTCAGACCTGGAAGAAGTAACACACAACAAAGGCAAGTACTGTGGGGTGAGACGCAAATGCGCTTGTTTCTTTATTAAATAAAAGTTTTAAACAAAGCAAAACACTTGCACAAACAAAACGGCACAGTGGCCAAAACGAATAGACAAACAAAACAGACATGAAACGAAACCAAAAAAGTATCGTGCTGGTGTATAACCAGCACGCGTAGCAATTGTTTATATTTAAGCTTTACTTTGCTTTATCTCCCAACCCTTGTTCAGCCTCAGAAGACACCAACCCATTTTCACCCATGATCACCTTATTTATACACCTGTGGCTGGAGCCTTAATTAATCATTTAATCATTTATTCAATTCACGGCTCCAGCCACATCCCCATGTGTTTTTACAGGGAGGATTTGAACTGCCTCCCTGTCACCATTATTCCACATACAAACAAACCTACAACCCCATGCTCACATACCAATATACATTAACTTTCCTATGATACATAACCCAAACTATACAACATATACCAAAAATACACCCAGGGGCGGGGGTAACCCATTACACAAGACAAAAAAATGTAATGTAACCATTCAAAATGATGGCAAACATGAGACATGTTATGATAACACCAGAGCTTTGGTTATGACACATTTTATTGCTGGTGTATTTAGAGATGTGTAGTGGCGGATTGGATGGTTGCAAAGGGTTAGCTGTTATCTGGGAAATGTCTGTATTGTATTGATCAAAGCCGATATTATGTGAATGATATTGCATTAAAGTGCATCAGAGCGATCATTAAGATGATTACGAGGCAAAAATGTTTGCAAAACCATCTAAATTACAGGTAAAACACCTAGGCACTCAACCTTTTTACAGTGTGCGTGACTTGAGAGCCCTTGTCATTTGAGGTTAAGGTTGTGTTTAATCAAAAAAGAATAGATATCGGCAAACCTACAGTCACATGAGCTCCCTTTATTTATCTTGTATGGGTCTGTGAATTGCTGCAGGTGTTATACTGCACATACTGTAAACTGGGTTAACATGTAGCTGCATAAGGTGTACACTACAGTAACTCCAGGTCAGGATTTTCAGATGACAGTAAATATAACCCTTATAAACATCTGTTATAAGTGGTTATATACTTGTAGTAATATATATTGTACATTTTCTTGTAAAAGTATATTTTCTTGCAACTGTAATAACATGTTTAAGATTGTAATCACTTCTAATTTGACATGATTTGACTGTTCTTTCTGAAACGAGATACAAAGTTTTGTACAAAAAATATAAAAATAACTTGTGGTCACAGGATAAACATGGGCTTCACTGGAGTCAAAGCACAAATAAAGTCTTATAACTAAGCAAGCAGAAACAAACAGCGAAATCGAAAAAGCCTGGTACGATTAGACCTGGAGAAGATCAACTCCAATACCATGATGGTGGCTGAGGTAGGTCATAATTGTACTTTCTGTGGCTTTACGTAGCATTCTGCTTTGCACAGCGTTTGAATGTCATGTGGAATTCCTTTAACCAAATTACAAACCAAATTAATTATAGAAGGGTCTCAATTTCTAAACAGCTCCCTATTCTAATCTAAATGCAGATAGGCTGAAGTCAGTGTACATTGGAGGAATTATTTGAAGCACAGTTTGATGGTGGAATGACATTTTAAAATGTTATTTTCCATGTAGGCAGTAATGCATTTTCATCCTGGCTTTTCAATGAATATGAAGCAGTTTTTGAATTAGTAGTGGGGAGTTTTACATGGAAGTAATGGATGTGCATAAGAATCAGTTGTTTTGTAAGCCCTAGGCTGATATTTTGGACAAAAAACTGAATTCCACCTGCCATAACACCTGGCAATGGGTGTCAGACGTCAAACTATCATAGACTGCATGGATGGGGTTGCTTTTCATTCAAGACAGCAAGGTTGGGACCTTCTCTAATGCCTTTTAAAAAGAATAACATGTTTAGTCAAATTGTACAGAAATGATTATCTGGTACAAAAAAAGGTCTATTTGCACTCCTTTCCTGTTGTTTCCTGCTTTTAAGTCAACGACCTGCTGTGGCAAGCTGGCAGAGAAGAATCACACACAGCACTGCGAGTGCATGTGAATGCACTGAAATGAAATGTCCCAATAGTAGCAGACAGAGCTATGGTTCCAGGTATAATTTATTTAAAATTTAAATACATGTCATTTATTATATGTGTCGCTCTATACGAAGTGAAGTAGTAGTGCACTTGAATATGCTGAAAGTGTATGAATACAGTACTGTTGTCATGGAAACCATTCACAAAACCATTCTGTATCAGTCAGTTTATCAGTCAGTATAGTCAGGCAATTATTAAAATAACTAAATGTTAGTTTACAGATTCACATTAAGACTCGCACAAAGATATGCTGTTAATCTTTCAATAATGTTCATGTTATTTATGCAACTATACCACTGTGAGAATTACCACAAGATAGCTGACCCTGTGTCCAAGTGAAGGTGAGGGTGCTCAACAACACAAAAGTCAATTATCTTGTCAGTGTTGTCAGAGGGTATATTTACTGTTATGAATTAAAAAAAAAATAATAGAAAGACATTTTTAGATGTCTACTGTAGTTCCTGAGTGGAGAGACATCCTTATTTTATAATTAGTCTAACATTGCTTTGGCCTACAATAATTGATGTGAGGAGATGTGGTGCTATGGCAGGTCAGCACAGGCATATGACACAGAAGCATAGTCAGTGCTGGTGATTTAAATATACTCAAGCTTAATTTGCATGTGTAAAGCTGAGGGAACACAAAGCCACTTTTTTTCAGAAACAGCGTCCTGAAACCTGTTTCCAGGAGACCTAGTTTGAGGCAACTTTGCTGTATCAAACCCAAAGTCTCCCCTGGTGTGCCATGTAGTGGCCTGAAACCAAGTCTCCTGAAATCAAGTTCCAAGCCAAAACGTGTAGTAAAGTTTATGAATAGGGATTGTAGAGTAGTTCCTCTATACACTGTATTTAAATGTATCATCCGTCAAGCACAGAAACCTTTCCATTGGTCCTAAGCTTGTGTTTTCATCTACAACTTTAAGTACCTGAATCATTTCACATATAAGGAATAAGATGCATGTGTAGTGTAACAGCAGTTGAACTAGGTGATATATGGGATATTATCATGGATCATTAAAGGTTTTCATACTGTATAAGGAGATAAGGGAGGCTAGCTTGGTTCAAAAGGCTGGTGAATTTGAAGTGAAATGAAGTTTGTGGCTCATTTGTATCCAAATGGCATACCAGTATTGCTTGATCCCAACAAAACCGACCTTACGCCCTTTGAAACAGATGAAAGTAAAAAGGCCATTTTCACAGGCACATATAAATGTCACCATCAATGTGTACAAAGGGATTTTCAGAAGTGGCAATCAATTTAAAAAGAGGCTGTGTAATGAAAGAAGTTGACTGAAGAATCAGAGTAATCTGTTAAAAGAACACCTAAGTCACACACATTTATACGGCACCTCCGTGAGAAAATGTTCCAAAGGGCTTTTCAGTTTGCAAGTTTAAAAGAAATTAAAACGATTATTTAACCCTTAGATTGAAATGCACAACCCTATTGGCTCATGCAGTGTCACATGACCAATAATAGTGTTATTGTGTTATTGACCACCAACTGGCCTATAGTCGCTCTAGCAGTGCATAGTCAAAGAGCCATTGCCCTCTGACATCACTTTGCATTCCATAGTCAATACACTATTGGCCTCTGACATCACAGGGTTACTAAAACAGATATAGACTCTCTCACACCTTTGACCCCATTATCATAGCTACAGTAGCTCTGTCTGCTCTGTGCATATCTGTGGGTATTGAACGGGAGATGAATCATTGAAGAGCTGAATCAATATGGTGATGGCTGATGCCATGTTTAAGATTACTGATTTAGTGATATCTTGATTCATGTTTTCTGAGTTTGCTTTTTTCTGTTTTATTAATTGCTAAGCAACAGACAGCAGTGTCCATATCTGTTAAATCTTGTTTAGCTCACCTCTTTATCCTTCTTTGGGTAATCTTGCTTACTACAACCGTTTGCCTATATTTGAAGAGGGGAGAGTTATCTATTCAGGGATACCAAGATATTTCATAAAAAAGCGGTCTGAATTGCCTATGTCTCAGCTTCAGTTGTTCTGCCGAATACTTCTGGAGGGTGATGTCATTTCTGTACAATTTGACTAAACAAAACTCATACATTGTTGTAAGGGGTGAATATAGTTACAGATGCATTTCTAATACACTGACAAGGAAATTAAGCAGGGGTGCAGTTTACAATGCATGTGGGATAGCAGTGACTGAGGGCCTGCAGAATTTTTCAGGCAGCAAGCAGGATGAAAGAGAGGCCTTGTTATACTGTTAGAAAGAGGATGAAACACTTGTGAGAGAGAGAATGTTGGTGAGCAAATGTAAGGATCTGTACACTTTTTAGTGACTGAACTTATATACTTAAGGCAGAACCCTGGTCATGTGTGACATTGCACTGAACAGGATTTATGTTAATGGTGCTATATTAAATTAATCTGAACTGGTTGTAAATACAGCCATTGCTTAAATCCTTAAAAGGAGGGTCTTTGAGAAAAAAAACAAAACAGCATCTCTTCAGTGTGCATGACTGTCTCATGTGTATTTCTTGTCTTTTGAAGTAAATAAAATGGTTTGGTTTTAATGTAATTATACATACATATATATATATAGAGAGAGAGAGAGAGAAAGAGAGAGAGAGAGAGAGAGATCTATAGATATAAATATATATAGAACAAAAACATGCCTAAACTTCTACAGAGATTCCATGAACTGCTAATATATCTGTAGTCACAGCAATTAAAAGAGATCTTAGTCCTATAAAGCATATTCTTTGTATGTGCTAGCATGTAGCGCTATATTGAACCATGGACTTCGATTGACACTGTGTGCATTGCAGCTTTGGAGTTCCCTTCTGCCCTCTTATTGGACTCCCACCCCTCCTTGTCCCCAGTATAGGAGTCTACAATGCCAATCCAGTCCACATGCAAAAGGGCAATACAAGATTGTATATAACTTGCAGGGCCATTGTCTATGAACATGAAACTAATAATCCAACCTAAACTTCATATATGAATCAAATGCAGAAATCTATTCTAGTTAAAGCTAAGAAATGAATGATCTGAAATAATTACATTAACAATAAAGCATGGGTACTTAACATTTACATTTTATGAATCTTATGAATGGAATATATTTTCATAATGGAGGCAGGATGGAATAATAAGGTCTTTTCATTAGAAGTTAAAGTTTTTATATGTTTAAGCGCACTCATTGATTACATCATTAGAATACCTTTGAGATCTGTGCTTAAATAGATACTTCATGAACAGCAATATATATTTAGTGCCAAGGGAGCATTCAGATTTGAGGTTAAAAACATAAAAGCAAGTAGGCTAGATGCTGCAGAATGCCAGTTTACTAGCTCTGTACCCCTTTCACACAGACGAGTTATGACAGCGATATCCCACATGACTGCACGTATATCGGACGTGTTGGCTATTTTTGTAATCAGTGTTACAAGCTTTCATTTTTTTCAATCACAATGGCTGACCAAGAACGAGGCAGTAATTGGAGTCTGGAATAAGTGAAATAATTGTTAACTTTATGGGCTGACGAGGAGGTGAATTCAGAAATAGATGGGACGGTGCGTAATGCTGTAATTTATTATTATTATTATTTATCCAGGGCGACTTAAAGCCGCAAACAAAAATACATTTCAAGAATCACAGTACAAGTAATAATACAATTAAGAGCAAGATAAATACAATGACTTTGGTTCTAGCAAGTACAAGTATGACAAAATACGATTCAATGGAACATTGAATCGTATTTTGAACCATATTCGGGTACAATAATTTATGGGCGAATCGCCGTTGCCATGAAAACGATCTGTTAACTGACAGGTTTGAAAGTTGTACTCACATGATCCATTTGACTTTGTGAAAGGGTTATGACAGTATTATACTGGCATAGATTGCACTATTTTGTGCTGTGTGAATGGGTATTTTAAATAATCTCTATTTAAAATAATATTTAATGCCACCTCAGGCAGCAAGCAAATGTATTTGTTAGTCTCAGCCCAGCCCCCAGTGGTCCTTACAATCCATTGGATCAGCAGGCCCAGGTTTGAATGGCAGGGGGTGTTCATGTCAGGATTGAGGGAGCTTGCAGAGCTGTGAGGAGAAGCTCTAATGTTGTCTACTGGCGCCGTTCCTGGCTGTGTGTCCTTGTCTAATTTTTCATGAGCACATAATTAACAAGAACTAAATAAAACAAGAACACACCTAGCAATATCCTGTACTCCAGTATGCTTACAGTGTGCAGCGTGGAGTGGGTCGATTACAGCCAAATACAATCCAAAACATCTATAGGAGGCTAGGAGTGAATGGTAAAAGTTTGTTGAAGATCTTCAGCATAGATCTTCAGCTGAACTATTTAATATGGAAATGCAACTCCATGAAACTATTCAATTTTTTTCATGCCAACATGAACATCCTAAGCACTTTGAGATACAGTATCATTGGGATTAATATCTTTCAATATTGCAAACCTGTATACACGTCAGGGAAAGATTATCCCTGTCAGAACAGCAGACCTTTCACTTGGAAATGGAAATATCAGTTATCTTGTTTAGATTCACTTTGTATATCATTTTCTGATTCAGATTATTTTAACTTCAAAAGAACTCTCTGCCTCCAGTGGATATAAAGTGCAGAGTGTTGCAGGGAGATAATGTTTACACCATAGGCACCGACTTTTGTTTCTGCCGGTGGGTGCTTTTAAATGTGTCACAGGGGGGTGGTTTGTATTACATTATATTAATTGAAGTATGATATATATATTATAATGCATTAAATTATAATAAATGTACACACCTACAAACACTGTCTTCACTGATGTCCCAGCTTAAAAACATTATGGGGTAGATGTACTAAAGTGTTGCGCCTGTCGCAATAGTCACAAACCAGTTGCAAACGAGTCAGAAGTCTAGGGTGAAATGTACTAAACAAGAGCAATGCTGTTAGTGACTTTTTAGAATGCTTTGCCGTAGCAGTTTTTCTTTGCGGTTCAACCTTAGATGAATATGAATTATGGGCATTCCTGCATAAATTTGCTAAAAGGGAGCGGAGATAGTGCAAATGAGGGTTCACAAATTTATAATGAGATGTATTAAAGCTGCCAACAATTGCGACACTTACAATTGCATCAATTTGTTCAGAACTTTTGAAAGCACATTTTAAACAGTCACAATTGTTGCTGGCATTTCCCAGTCTGCTTTTTCTTGTGCATTGCCAGTTGTGCTTAATGCATTTTTGAGTACCTCATTTTCACTAAAGTCAGGGTGTACTTACAAGCCTTGAAAACACATTTCTGTGACATTTCTGGTTTTCCCAGCGTGTTGGGAGCAATAGACTGCACACATGTGCCACTAACCCCTCCAGGTCATTCTGAGCATCTGTGTAGAACCGTGATCTATTGTGTTTTAATTGTCTAGGCTACTAAGTAGGCCAAGTTAAAAATAATAATTAAAATAAAAAACCCTAAAATCATTGTTTCAATTTAAAATAATCTTTTATTCACATTGTACACCACCTTGTACAATGTAGCAGAATGATTTATTTTGTGTTACCGGTAGGCTAAAGTAAAAAGAAAGTGCGCTAGGTATTCATTTGATTTTTCTACTGTACTGTATACTGTAGTCCTACTGTACAAATTTATATTTTTACATAATGTAATGTGTAACCTACCCAAAACACAAAAGTGTTATTTCAGTGCAATGATTTATATTTAAAATACATCGAGAACTATAAATGTATGTATGTGCGATTTTATTGTATTGTTTTTAAACCCGACACCTCCTTATGTCGGACAAGCATGTCCAGTTTAGCAAGGGGCTACTGTATCATTATATAAAGCCTTTGGGGGGTGAAGGTTGGGGCCCCAATATAGAATCTGATGGGATTAAACTGCCTTTCATTTTAAAATAGGTAAAATGAATATGGAACAGAATGCATTGTATAGATGACATTTACATTTAACAAAAACAATGTTATTTTGATTCTTGCACCCTTGCATGTATAGATGTTATCCTTCGGGCCCCCTATACTGCAGCAAAGACGCAACAAATATTTAAATTAGTATATTGCGGCTCTTTTCATTATTTTCTCTTAGTACACATGATAAAATGTATACTTTGCGACCCCTTAGTCTCACTGTAGCTCTCCGGATGAAACTGTCAGCAATTTTATTTACATCTAGTTCTCTGGTAATATCTTGATGATGAACATTAAGGACAGCAACATGGTTCAGTCTGGCCTGTCTCATCAATGACCAAAGATAGTTCTTAAGTCTTCTGAGGCTGGAGAATAAGCACCACAATGCAGGATGACATGGGCACAGTGAGATTCTTACAAATTTGCAGTACACTGGTAGCATATTCCGCAAATGTTCATTCCCTTTAGTTTTTAGAAATGCGACGACATCATGAACATTGGAGACTGTGGTATTTTTCTGCTGTATCCAAAAATATGTCTTGGTGAATTTTTAATTTCTGCACATCATCTAAGTTATTTGCATAAGGGTCTGTTACTTGTTCAACTTTAACCATCTCACTGCCAGTTGCAAATTGTTACATTTGTGTCAAATGCTCCTGAACGACAGACTCGAATCTTAAATCAAGACTAGTCTCGACATGATCAAAATCCTCATTGTACAATTTTCGAAGCACATCCTCTGAGGTTGAAAAAACATGGGGACTGGTGCTTTCATCAATTCTTCTAGGTGCTTTTCTTGAACGAGGCAGGCAGGGCTCTTCAAGATTTGACTTTTTTGCTGTGGCACAAGCTTCTTTCCCAGTGCACATACACAGCTCTTGGTTCTTCAAGCTTGACCCTAGCTTCCAAGCCAAATAGTACACCATGGACATTTGCGGCCCCATTGTAACACTCACCTTGACATTTTCTGATGTCAAAACTGAACCATAACAGTGCATCCTTTGCAATGGTAAATAACGTATTAGCATTGGTCAGCGGTGTCTTACAAAATCCCCAAAAAAGCTCATCAACAGACAAATCTTCTTTTAGCAATCCTGAAGCAGATGGATACTTGCTCTTTCACAGAACTGTCTGTTGTTTCGTCAATTATAAGTGCATAGTAAACACTCTCCTGCACAGCTTTCACAGCACCTTATTTGACATCAGTATTTCATTGATAATTTCATGAGACATCCATTTGTAAGATGTTCGCTGCAGCCATTTTTTAATCTCAGGTACATCCTCAACATGCATACGTAGCACCTGAACGAAATTCGAATTTTCATCTGTGTGTCCACGAAAGGGCATTCCCTGTGCAGCTAAAACTGCAACAAAGTTACCATCTTCAGCAATGAAATCTTTGCATGCTGCATATCACTTTCCTTGCTTGCTGACAGAAGACATGTTCTCCCTTTTCAGATGCAAATACACTCTGAGCAGCAGGACGATGTGCAGATGACATTTCGTAGGATGAAAACCTTTCTAAAGCTTTGTTCCATGAGCAAAAAACGTTATTCACAAAAGCCACTAAAAATTCCTTGTACCTACTTGTAGATGTCTGGCAGCAGCAGCTTTGAGCACACAGAGCAAAATACACTATCATCCTTCACAATATCATATTCAATTGATTTATACAGAGCCCCCCCCCCCCCCCCATTTCTTGAAATGATCTCCCTTTCCCTCATTTTTCTTTTGTGTTTTTTCTGCTCTTGTTAGTATCCAACCTAGTAGATTCAGCAGTTGGCTCGTCACTTCTGGCTGCAGATTTTACTGTACTTGCTGAAGCGCTTTCGGTTTCTGCAGTTCTCCCACTGTTGATTTTATATTTATCCATCTTGTTTCATCGATTACTGTACATCGCATCACCATAAATCGTGGTGTAATGGTCTAATTCCACCGGTTTGACACTGTGCAGCCACGTAAATGTACTACTGCCACCTAACGTTATCATTTTAAAAACTTGATTTCAGGGTAATGTTTTTAATGATTCTAAATTTAATTCAATTCACCCAATTGTCAGTAAAAAAAAGTCTGTAAAACTGACTATTAATGAAAGTTAAGAAAATGTTTTTGAACCCTTGGTTATTACCAATTTGAAATGGTTTAACTACAGGAAAGCTGAACACGGGGACTAATGGAAGTCATGCGAATTTGATCACACTGTAGATCATGTTTTGCCTTGCTACACAAGAATCCCGATTTCCTAATATAAACAGACCCCTGCAGCATTTTTTACTCTTTCAGTCTCAAGTAACTTCACTGTTCATTTTCTGTTTCGGTCATCATATCCAGAAAACTTAAAGAAGTTAAACGCACTCCTGTGGCCTCAAAAGGGCTCTCAAACATCTCTCTAAGTAAAAGCTGGTACACCCAAGTGTAACCCTTAGGCGCCGACTCTGGGGTTCATTCACCCATGGGGAAACATCAGTGGGTGCTCAGCACCCACGAGCCACGACCGTTTTTGTTTTATGTGATAAATGTGATCAATGATCTGTCAATCTCGTTAGTATCCAACCTAGTAGATTCACCAGTCGGCTCGTCACATCAAAGCTGTGATTTTTTTTTTTTTTTATTGCTGATTTTTGCTGTTTCAATCAAGGGAACAACAAAATGCAATTGGTATACTTTTGTTTGCACATAACAAGACATCCTTTTTAATGGGCATACCAAACAGGAAATCTCAGAATATGTTTTTCTTATAGAGCCCACTGAAATGGAAATCGCCTATTGTATTTCTAGGTGCTGTTGTTTTATAGGACAGGGAAAGAATCCAGAACAAAGTACATGTTGTCATTTTTCTACTTCCTCACTCGCTGTAATTGGGGGTTTGCCTGTGTGCTGTGTAAATATTCAAGTAAATCAGAAACAACCTGCTATTAAATCAAATTGACCCTTTAAGGATGAGCTACCCTGTAGTTATGGTCACAAAAACAGACTTTTGTGCTTCCATTCACCATTGCAAATCTATGTGAGGATGTGTGCTGCATAAAAATCAAATTTTGTAACAAGAAGATGATTACAATATATTAACTCCTCATCTATGTCAACTATATCAAATTATTTCCTTATACTGGTTTTAATTCAAGATAACAACCACTGTCACCCAATGTAGGAAATTCGCTAATGGGAGATAGATGGGTAACATTTTGGATTTGAATGTTGGTGAACCCAACCAGCTAGAGTTATTTTTCTGACCAATCCCAGTTCCTTGATCCTTTTGCTTTAGATCACTGGTATGTAGAAAAAATGCTGGTTAATGAATTGTTCATTTGAAAGCAGATACTCTCGTAGGTGATTGCATGTTTAGGACATGACAGTGCCATTCCCTACAAATATTTACAGCCAATATTGTGTTATCCTTAATGGCAAGGACAATATGGAATATGCCTGCAAAAACATATAGAGGGAATCAAAACAAGTCTCCTGGCCCAGCTACAATATGCTTCAGAAAGAATTAGTGTTTTAATCCTCCTCCTGGGGATTGATTGATTTAGATTAATATCCAAGCAGCCTGCAAGACGCAGATTTGGCTGCCTTCCACCAGGTCTTAAGATGGGAAAGCCTGGGAAATACAATGTTCTGGAGGGACATTTTTAGTTGACCTGTATTAGCTTGTTTCTGGTGTATTTCTCTTAATATAAAGAAAGTATAATTATCCAACAATACAAGCCAGTAACCCCAGGATAAAGATTCATTCGCAACACCTGCTACCAATTACAGTGATCAATAATCCAAAAGACTCGATTTCATCAACCTATATCCTGACGGGTTATTTCACTTCTAGAGCGTTTATTTTTATTTTTTTTTTAACATAAGCATTTTACAAAATCCCCTGGATTGCATCAACCACTTATTTTTAATCTTGGGATAACCACAGGTACAGTAAATTGTTGATGCAATCCTAGGGATTTTGTAAAATGCTTATGTCAATTGCTGTAAAATTCTCTAAAAAAATCCAGCTGTGACTTTTGCTGGTGGGGTATACAGTAGGTTGATCAAATCAACCGCTTAAGGTTGCATACTGTAAGTACACTTTCTACAGCATGCTGTAAGTTCACTTTCTACAGCAAAAAATCTAATAAAATCAGGCAGAAATCTCAAACCACAGTAGAGATGGATTCCATCCGTCAAGTGTGTTTTATGTCCCTGTGGAAAGTCTGTGGTCTGCTGTGTCATGTTAATGGAACTTTTCCTTGGGGCAAGTATATATATTGTGAGGAAGGAGCAGTGGCGCCTTTAAGAAATGGTGTCACTGGTGACAAAACTACACAACCCATAGTCCCCAGTATTGATTGACAAGGTGGGGTTAAAGGATTTAAAAGGAAGCGGGGCAGAACAAGGGGGGGCGTTTTGTGGGGAACTCTACCCGGTTGTCCTGCCTGTTCAAGCTTCCAAGGAGTATTCTGGTGATTAGGAAAATATAGTAAGTGTGTTACGTATGAATTCTAGCGATTCTTTGAAAAGTCTAGCATAGAGCGTTTTTACCTCTTGGTGAGGCAGACTTTTGTTTTGCACTGTTTGGTTTTGGTTTGATAATTTTGGTTTTAAATAAATTACGGTGTACACACTGTTTGGTTTCCAGCTGCGGAAGCAGCGATACTTTAACCGAGTGTGTTGTTTATATGGACGGGACTTGTTAAAAACATTACGTGTTCCCCAGCTGCAGGAGCAGCTGTACTCTGTCCGAGTGCATTGTTTATATGAGCAGGGCCCGCTATAAATAATACATGTTCTTCAGCTGCCAGAGCAGCAGTTACTTTAACCAAGACTGTTGCGGGACTTAGCAGAAACACTGCAAGGTTTACAGCTGCAGGTGCAGCGTGTGCACTTCAAGGAAGAATTACAGCACCAAGTCTGGATCATACAGGTTGGATTACAAGCTGCCGGAGTAACGGTACCACTCTAAGAGAGAGGGATATACATTTGGAAGAAAACCACCAAGCACAGAATCGGGGTGTGAGATCAATCTTTATTATTGCTGGTTCCTTGTGGCCTGCTCCTTGCTGTCTTTCAGGCAGCCTAGGACAGAGGATGTGCTGTTCTTCCTTATGTTACAGGAGATAACCTCCAGAGGGAGCCCAACCTGTACTCACCTGTGTTCCTGGCTCACTCCGCCAGAGGGAGCCCAACCTGTACTCACCTGTGTTCCTGGCTCACTCCACCAGAGGGAGCCCAACCTGTACTCACCTGTGTTCCTGGCTCACTCCACCAGAGGGAGCCCAACCTGTACTCACCTGTGTTCCTGGCTCACTCCACCAGAGGGAGCCCAACCTGTACTCACCTGTGTTCCTGGCTCACTCCAGCAGAGGGAGTCCAACTTACGCTCGCCGTAGCATAGAGAGGGGAGAAGAAGTGAGATACTTAGTGGCCCGTACAGGGCAAATAAATGCAAGAGAATAAATGTCTTGTTGTAAATATTGTAAATAAAAGTATTCACCTGAATCAGTGACGTGTTCACTCCAGTCTGTGTAGAAAAATACCGGTGTCCAGCAACACCACACTACCACTCTTTTACAATATATATACAGTGCCTTGCAAAAAGTATTCAGTCCCCTGACCAATTCTCTCATATTACTGAATTACAAATGGTACATTGAAATTCTGTCCTGTTTGATATTTTATTTTAAAACACTGAAACTCAAAATCAATTATTGTAAGGTGACATTGGTTTTATGTTGGGAAATATTTTTAAGAAAAATAAAAAAACTGATATATCTTGCTTGCATAAGTATTCAACCCCCATACATTAATATTTGGTAGAGCCACCTTTCGCTACAATAACAGCTTTAAGTCTTTTGGGGTAAGTATGTACCAGCTTTGCACACAGTGTCGGAATGATTTTGGCCCATTCTTCTTGGCAGATTTGCTCCAGGTTGTTCAGGGTGGTTGGACGACGCTTGTGGACCGCAATTTTCAAATAGTGCCACAGATTCTCAATGGGATTGAGATCAGGACTTTGACTGGGCCAATGTAGGACATTCACCTTTTTGTTCTTGAGCCACTCCAATGTTGCTTTAGCCTTGTGCTTGGGAATCATTGTCCTGCTGAAAGGTGAATTTCCTCCCAAGTTTCAGTTTTTTAGCGGACTGAAGCAGGTTTTCTTGCAGTATTTCCCTGTATTTTGCTCCATCCATTCTTCCTTCAATTTTAACAAGATGCCCAGTCCCTGCTGATGAGAAGCATCCCCACAGCATGATGCTTCACTGTAGGGATGGTGTGTCTTGAGGCATGGGCAGTGTTAGGTTTGCGCCACACATAGCGCTTTGAGTTTTGGCCAAAAAGCTCTATCTTGGTCTCATCTGACCACAAAACCTTTTCCCACATCGCAGCTGGGTCACTCTCATGCTTTCTGGCAAACTCCAAACGTGCTTTCAGATGGTACTTTTTGAGTAACGGCTTCTTTCTTGCCACCCTCCCATACAGGCCAGTGTTATGCAGAGCTCTTGATATGGTTGACTGGTGCACCATTACTCCACTCCCAGCCACTGAACTCTGTAGCTCCTTCAAAGTGATTGTTGGCCTCTCTGTGGCTTCTCTCACAAGTCTCCTTCTTGTCTGAGCGCTGAGTTTTGAGGGACGGCCTTTTCTTGGCAGTGCCTGGGTGGTGTGATGCAACTTCCACTTCCTGATTATTGATCCAACTGTGCTCACTGGGATATCCAAACACTTGGTTATTATTTTGTACCTTTTCCCTAATCTATGCATTTGTATTACTTTATCTAACTTCTGTAGAATGCTCTTTGGTCTTCATTTTCCTTCAGATTCACAGCCTTACCAATGATCCTTCAACAGTGGGGTTTTTATCCAGAAAATGTGACAGCAACTTTAATGGTTCACAGGTGGAGGCCAATGGTAAGGTAATTGTGTCCTCGTTAGGACAATTTCTTTCATCGGTGTAAACTGGGAGCTTCCACAGCACAGGGGTTGAATATTTATGCAAGCAAGATATTTCAGTTTTTTTATTTTTCTTAAAAATATTTCCCAACATAAAACCAATGTCACCTTACAATAATTGATTTTGAGTTTCAGTGTTTTAAAATAAAATATCAAACAGAACAAAATTTCAATGTACCATTTGTAATTCAGTAATATGAGAGAATTGGTCAGGGGTCTGAATACTTTTGCAAGGCACTGTGTATATATATATATATATATATATATATATATATATATAGATAGATAGATAGATAGATAGATAGATAGATAGATAGATAGATAGATAGATAGATAGATAGATAGATAGATAGATAGATAGATAAATATAATTTTTTTTAAATTTTTTTTTTAGAAGGATTCAGAGGTGGGAAATGCATGTCGTGATATGATGCTGGTTGATATGGTGACTGCCATATCCCCTTAAACTGGCAGCAATGTATTTCTGTAGAATAATGTGTGTTTGGTGCTCACGCTTAGCTCCGGCTCCAGTCCATGTGAGGGGGAATGGTTATGAATTTGCCGAGGTACATTACTTGGCTTTCCATCATTGGACCTGGGTCTGTACACATCTATCCAGATAACTTTCTGGATTATGTTTATTTCTCCATTGGTAATATCTATATATTGTTTATAGCCTGTATTGGAATGTGTACCTATTTTAAATACAACTGGTTGATTGAATAAACCGAATACTGAAACCTTGCACAAACTGTTTGGTTTGGACTTTATCCATGTGATGGATTGACCTATGCTGGAAAATATCTTTGTTACTTATACAATATTTAGCATTTTATGGCCCCACAGTTGCAGAATATATTAGTACAACTGGGTGAGGGGTATCCACCTTGTGTTTTGCCTGTATATACAAAGTGGTCTAGCTTGTCTGGAGCTTCCAAAGTGCCAGGACTGAACAACCTTCCTCATTCCATTCAAGTCATGGGCCTAACCCAAAGTCAGCTCTGCTTGGCCTAAGTGGGGCTGACTGAGTTAAAAGGTTGGATTCTCACATTTTTTATTTGAATGGAATGAGGATGGTTATTAGTATCAGCACTTAGGATTCTCCTGATAAGCTCAAAGCCAGATAAAGGCAGATTTAGGTAAAATGGTAATACCTCAACACATTGGATCAACAAAACCCAGAATCAATGACTGCAAACAAAAGGAAATGACATTTGATGCTACAGTACTTACTCTTTAAATAAAAAAATTTAAAAAACATCCATGGGTCTTTGGTTGCTGCAGTAATATTTACATGTGGAGATTAGTTTTCTACAGCTGCTATCGGTAGTTTCATTATGATAGTGTGCTACTATTCATACTACCAGGGTCTGTATTAGTGGAAGTGTCTTTCATCAACATATAGGGATTTTCCACTCATATTCAAACATTGAGGCTCATGTTTATTCAGTTGCTCTGTGCACCTTTCTTAAGTATAGCAGAACCACATTAATGATTGTCGTGGCTTCTTTGTTTTGTATATGCATGTTGAACTGTGACACATTTAGGGAGTGAGAATGCGTGTTCTGCAAATACAATAAGGTCTAATTATGTTCTGCTCAGAACAGTGTGTTCTAGCTTTCAACAATTCACTTTTATCTAGTACTGTGTGCAATAGTTTTGTGGGGTTTAAACTGTATTTGGCCAATGTACTTGAGAAGCAGTTTGATGCTTTGATCATGACAACATTTGAGGGGTGAGATTCTGGCTCCAGTTTAGTGTTAAGCTATGACTGTATTTTAACACTTTAGATGTTGACAGTTCATTTTCATAGCTAAAATGCTGGTGTTTTTCTGCAGCCTGATTTAACAATTAAAAAAATACATATATATTCTCAAGTAAAAAAGTATACATTATGTTAAGAAAATGTATAAAAAGAATGAACATGCCCACAATAGCAGTTTGTAATTGAATGCCAAATTAATTCAATCAAAATGTGCCACAGCTTAAACACCGGAGGCTTTGGTGGTTCTCTGATCATGGCAGAAAGACACAAACTGTCAAGTGTTAGCAAAACCTAAGGATAATTAGGGGTGCGTTTTAGTATTTGAAATTAAATCATTATTTCAGTACCTTGATCAATTATTTATTTGAATTGTGCTGGCTACAAACACTTAAGGGACGAGTTTCTTTTCAGGTTCTGCACACATCATGAGTTCCTGAAACAATTATGCTGCTGGCAATTTTGCAAAGCCCTAGAGATTCTTGCCCAATACGCACTATTTAGAGATGAAAGCTTCAGATGAGTAACTGACATTCATGACCTGGCATCTCCAGAGTACAGATAAATTACCTATAGCATTGCTTTCGCTCTCAGGTGGCCAATAAGCCTACATCTGCCAATGACCCGTTAACATGACTTTCTGGCATTTGTTTTATGCAGGGGTACTTTGATGCTTGGATGTTTCATTGAATAGTGTTGTTAAAATAGGCAATAATGCATAGCAGTGCTGTATTATTTGATTGAATCCATGTGAAGTGGCTCCTGTCTTTTGGAAATGTGTGCATACTTGGCATTCCCATTCCAGGCATTACTCACACTTTTTTTTCATGGGAGGACTAAATACCCCCATCCATTGCATGAAAATGCTACAAAATAGTTGAACTCAACACTGACAAAGGCATTGATGAGAACACTTGCATTAATTTAATAGGTTGACTGTTGAATTTATGAATGTTTAATGTTATGTATGAGATAACAACATTCAAGCCCGACGGAAGTGGATGATGTAACAAATAACAAGAGGCCCTCTTCTCTTTCTTCTTACAAAAACACTCCAGTAATACTCACATGTCGTCTTACCAATCTGTTGATGTTTTTTTCAAGTACGAGGGATGGTTGTTTGTTCATTAAATGTTCCTAAATAAGGTTACATTGATGAGTAGGCCCTTCACCATTGTTTTTGTTCAAAATAATGACGCATTTTGACATTTAATAAAAATAAACACTGAAAATTCCCGGTTTATGAAAACATAATACTTTTCTAGTGTTAAATAACTTTTTTTTCATATTCAGTGCTGCAGTGTGAATATGTATTTATTACCAGATCCCATTTTGGAGTCATTCTTGCATTCAAATCCAATGTTAGAATTACTGGCTGAATCACACAGTTATAAATTAATTTAGTTTTTCCATCCATTGCACTTGTTACATAAACAGAATACAGAGTGCTGTGTTCATTTCACTCATCAGGGCGGCCGTAGATGACCCAGTTGCCTCCTCCGGGGGCTCATCTGTTATTCAGCTACCTACATTGGAGGAATACTCCAGTATTCCATTAAAATTTGTGATGTACCATATATTATTCCACAAGTGTTTTATATACAAAATACAGATCAGTAGGCATGTTAGCATGTAGGAAAACCAGTGCCTCATGCCTATGTCAAGGTGAGCAACTGGTTTCTTGAGATGATATAAGAACTCCATGGTACAGCTTAGAGAGAGCACATGTGTACAGTTGCAGTGAGGAAGCAGACAAGCAAGCTGGGGTCTACTCCTTTTATAACAGTGTACTGAACATAAAAACGTCTGATGAAAGGGAACATTTGAATAGCAACTTCAGAGCATCTTGTTTTACAGTTATTTAACAATGTATTGTTGAAATCTCTTTATTTGTTTTTGAATACATAAATAATTATAACTGAGAAAAGTGGAAAAAAATGTCTACTAAACTGATTATATATTTATTTTTTATACAGTACATACAGAATGTGCTTTATAGATAAATTAGAACAACACGAAAAATACAGAAAACAGTCAAATACTGCTTGTTTTGAAGCTTATTCAATGAGTAAGCAATAGTTTGTGCAAAGTTACAGATACAAAGGTACTTTGTCATCAATACTACCATAAACATTGAACCCAGAAATGGACCTAAACACAAAATTACCACCTTACTCATTTAAGGAATTATTGTCCCCCAAATAAAATGTTACAGTAACATTTGTCTCTTTTTAGCCAGTGAGTACTTACTACAAAATGTCTATGTCATAATTCAAGGTAGTTAGCTATTACAAAGCCACTTAGTTCAAAACATTATGGATATAAAAGATTACCCAAGTTGGGCACAAAGCATGATTATAAGAAAAGACATATGATAATAGGAGACACAAATATGTAGTTTTTTTTTTTTTTGTTTTTTTTTTCCTAGTAAAGATAGCCGATAGTTTTATTCAGATATATACTTGTAGTAAATTAACAAACAAATATAACTGCAACATCCTTGCTGAATCAGTTTTGAATCTGAATGTTTTGTTTATGGATGATAACAGTGCTTTGCAGTGCACCTCCCATGTATTACACTATTACACTCCCATGTATTACACTACTGCAACAATCAGGTCTGAATTACAGTTCATACGATGCTGTGTAAAAGCATCTGATTAACACAGACATTATTACACTGTTTTACACGTCTCTGCAGAGCACTCTTTTGCACTTGATTAAAAGTCCCTCAATTTAGGCACGTGTAGAGACAAATCTAAATCAGCCAGCTTTTGATGTGCTCAGGCATTAAAGTCTTTGCCCCTGCCTCACATTTAGAACAGTTTCCATCATACAAAGCCATGCATACTTGGTCTTTTTTTTAATGCCATGCAGGTCCATATCCGAAAAGGCTCTGAATTTGTGCAAGTCAAATTAGAATTATCATTGGGGGCACATACTTGGTACTTCATTCTGCATGCCTTCAGTAAAATTTGTTTATATAAACATTTTTACATAACTGGTGTCTTGTTATATTGGGTATAAGTGTGATTAGTCAAATAAAAATAAAAGGAGATTATTAGCTGACTTCAAGGTGAACATTGTACATATCCTCCTTATTCTTCTTTGTTTTAATTAATTATAAACATAGCAATTTAAAGAAAGTCTGTCATTTCTCTCTGTGTTTCACTAGCCCCTTTTAAGAAATCTGTAGTTATAGACGAAACTCTTTCAATTTGAGGTATATTCTACCTGGCTACATTAAATTGGTGATAGACTTTACATCTGCCTTGCAGGAAGTACAAAAAAGGGCAATTTCCATTTAAATATGTTTCATTACCTTCCAGAAGGTAATGAAACATATTTAAAGAATGCAAATTAATGCTGCTAATTGTATGGGATACCATTATACTGCATAAGACATATTTTTTAACAGAACCTACCAGAGCACACAGTTCACAGTTTAAATCCTTTCCTATCAAGTTTTAAAATAATCATTTCTCTGTTGCCTGTTTTTAGCTACATTGTGACAGCTGTAACATTTCAACAATTAAAAGACAACAATAATGATTCCACGTTGACATATTCAATTATTATTTACAACAACACATAATTATTGATATGTAAATAAGTCTTTTCCAGGCCTAGACTGAAAATGTGGGACAACAGAGAAAAAAAAGGTTAATTGTCGCAAAAGCATTTTTTCTATTCATATGGTGTACTGGGGCACATCTGCCAGTCTGACTTGCAATACGAACCAATCGTTTGTATCCTAAATCCTACTCAAAAACATATAGCCTATCCATTCAGTCAATTTTAGTTTTGATTATGTCTAATCACCTCATATTGTAAAGTCCTCCATTTGTCTTCTCTCTTTTCTTTCGTCCCTCTAATGCTACTGCAGTTGCAATCTGATATTGATATACTGGTTCAAAAGACAGCGTATTACCCACAGTTTAGCAGAAGCTGCAACAGCCTATTTACAATAAAACAGATCCATGTTTTTATTTTTTTTAATAGGCTAGCCATTAAACAAAAAAGAATATAGCTTTTGGATTTCTTGTGCTTATTAACCACAAAGCCACTTCATAATTGAAATGCGGCATTTCTGAGAGGCACTGACAAAACTGCTTACACTAGTTTGGTATAAGAGGTATCTCTAAAGCTAGTACTGGGATTGAAATCACAAATATTTAATGTAATATGACAGTTCCCTTAGCAGTACATCCCTCAAGGCTTACAATGTACTCAATGGGATGTCTTGGATGATTACCCCTGGAGCTATTAAGCTTACTGCGCCAATATGCAAAGCCCTTATTTGTTGCCCTAAGAATGTACGGCTTTCTTTGATAGAAACTGTTGAATGCACACAGAGAAGAGGTCAGTTTATTCCTTTGCACCATTTATCCACCATCATGACTGAACAAACTGAATGACTGGGAAAAGCTGGTGCTGAAAGCAAATACATTTCTCATCAAAAATGGATCTCCGAGAGATTACCTTGGAACCACTAGATCACTGTATTTTGTTTTGCTGGGATCTTTTTTTGTTGTTTTCATGCACTCTCGTTAAACAGTTACTTCAGTTTTGCTCGCTGTGCGGTAGTGGTGGTGGTGTCCTGGGATGAAGTGGAGCTGCTCCACTGTGTGGGTCCGTCGCGAAGCAAAGGCCTGCCGTTTGTTGGAAGTCTGGCTCGTGGTCAAAGTGTTATATGCATTGTTTGAGGCACTAGGATGAGAGTGCATTTTTGTCATCTTGTATCGGTCCATGACCGGTGTTGACACAAATACATCCGTGTGAGACAAGGCTCGAGACATGGCCTTTTCACGAAAGCCAGAGCGTTTGAGGGACATCACCTTATCAGGGGAAAGGAGGGGGTCCTGGGAATGAAGCCGCTCAGCAGACAGGAGTTGCTCGTCAGAAAGGATGCGGCCTCCGTATTCTTGTGGAGGAGGAACCCTCTCCGGTGATAGAACTCTGTCCTGTGACATAGCCCGCTGAACCCTTCTCGGCCTTTCTCTGTAATTGCCTTGTTGGTCTTGATTCATTTTTATGACGTGCAGTGGGAGAGTTCCTCTGGCAGCTAAATCAGGAAGGTGTCGTCTTCTTGTGTAGTATTCATCGGCTTCCTTGTCAGCTGTAGGGTACAAAATGCAGATTTGTTTTCAAAACGTTGTCATTCATTTTTGATTCACATTTGTAGTCCCCTCAAAACTTCAAAATTGTTTATTTATTTATTTTTTACTTCTTTGGATCTAAATTATACTCTTCATGGTGGTTTTGAACACATATCTTCATGTGTTCAAAACCAGCAGACTTGTCTTCAAACTACATCTACAAAGACTCATTCTGCTACAGTTGTATCTTATACAGGCATAACTGTAAGATGTGCTTTATTTAAAATATTGTAATCTAAATTAAAAGTGCAACTGTAATAGAAATATGAGCTTAAAGGGCAACTTGGTATGGCTATGAAATATCAGCATTATCTTATATATTCTTCTTTGCTTTAAACGTAGACATGATTTGAAGACTGAAACAAAAAATGATATACAATGTACACACATTAGTTAAGATAAGTGTGATATACATATGCCAAGTTGCTATATACAGTTTGTCTCATGTTAAAGCATTGTTATTGGTGTTTTACAGAAAAGTCAACCAATTTCAATATCCAGACAAACTGTACACATCTCTAGTATACACAGACAACTTCCAACAAACACCATTTAGCGCTGTTATTACAGTGACATACAGCTGTTTGCATGCGGTTAGTGTTTAAGTAGGCCCTATATATTGGATAGACATTCAACAAGAAGACTTTGTTAAACAGGGTTCAGCACTTGTGATATAAACCAATCAACAAAGATAAGATTGCTTACGGTAAAGTTTAATTTACGGGAAAGCCATTGCATTAATGACACACCAATAATATATTGTACATGAAGTAGTGTTAATTGTGATGGAAAACCGACTAAACTTCTTAATTGCTTCTGCATGAAATGTAGTACTCTTACACAACATGCATCAATACACTTGTGAAGTAAAGTGACACTTCTTGGTTTAAAATAATAAATAATAAGAAGAAGTATTAATGTAATTGTTTTGCCACCTGTAATCAAAAATGACCTTTAATAATAATAATAACAATTGTTAATTAAACAATACAGCACCGTTTTATGGCTTTCATTATTCCCCTTTTTCATTTGACATCAGTGGGCTATTGTATTGTAAAAAAAAAAAAAAAAAGTGCTATACAGTACATTACAGAATAAGTAGCTTCACATGTTATTTGGATTGCTTACATTCCCCTTACTATTCAATGATGTCTGTAATCTTTCTAGAAGGTTACCCAAAACTGAAGTATCATTTTTATCTATACCCCCTTTTCCTTGCTTTGGACTTCATTTGAGCTTGTCTACTGAGCTTGTACACCACATATTTACTTAACATGGTCAATATATACTCCAATAGATTTCACAGGTCCTTCTTTTTCTAGCAATCACTCTCAATTCTAAATTGCAATTGGTCATCACTTCATGAACCTTACAAGTGCTTTGAACAAGTTCACATTGATGGTACTGCAACAGAGACAGTGATTGTCATTGAATCAACCTATATGCTTGCTTCTTAGAAGTTCTGCTTCTGTGTTTCGTTTTGCTTTTAGTAAAGGAAAGATCTGAAGATATAGTAATGTGTTTCCTAGAACAATATAATTACAGTGCTTGAGTTTGTGACAGAGGCGGTGTTATTACTGACAAGTGGGATGGCAGATGACAGGGACTCAATTTTACTTTAGTTTCTGCTTTTTATGATTCATAATGTTGACCTTTTAAAGGCAAGACCTAATGGCGAATTGATATATATATATATATATATATATATATATATATATATATATATATATAATTTCCATTAATGCTTTCTTCATCGTGACTGCGAGACATAAAACTATATATATAGAGCTTAAATTGGAATGCAAACCAGAAGACCCTGCGGCCCTCGAGGACTGGAGTTTGACACCCCTGAGCTAGAGGAACTAATCTGACAGGGCCAGGGCAGCAAGGTAGACCGTAACAAAGTGACGCACTTACAGTAGTTGTCTGTTCTTTCGAGTTTTATAAAACACACCATTTTTATATCTGTGTTGAATTAAAACCTAAAACAATATGCCAATTGTCAACAGGTTTGCAGTTCAGTAGTGCAGCATCCACTCCCTTTGCTGAAGATATTCATAGCATTTACAGATGCACATAGAACAGAACACACAACTTGAGATCATTTAATGTTTTCATTTCAGGAGACACTAATGGAGCATCTGAATCTTATACAAATTGTCAGTGGAAGGAAACCACTCATTATCTATGTCAGTCAGTCATCCCAAAACTGAGTATATTCAAGTAAGGGGTGTAATCACAAAGAAGCAGACTTCCACTGTATATTTTGTTGGGAGATACTTGAAAGGGGTTTAGACAAGGTATTTAACATGATGGAGTATAAACATTACATTATCTCACCCTCCTGAATCCCAAGCTTTCACTTGCATGTTGTTGTTGAAATGACTCCTAATTGCTGTGCTCTTTTTCTGTCTAGTTCTTAAAGGTTGCTGGGGTGTTCAAAAACAAAACTTAGAATCATTCTGGCAGTTATGAAAATCACGTTTAACATACATTGACTTTGCTTTAAAGGTGCTACTATTTACAGTGCCTATAGTAAGTATTCACCCCCCTTGGACGTTTTCACAGTTTGTTGTGTTACAACCTGAAATCTTGATGCATTTAAATGGGATTTTTTTCCCTTTGATTTACACAACCTACTCAACACTTTGAAAAGGCAAGAGAATTTTTATTGTGAAACAACAATTAATGAAAAATAAAAAAACCTGAAATGTCTTGGTTAGATAAGTATTCACCCCGAGTCAATACTTGGTAGAACCACCTTTGGCAGCAATTACAGCCTTTAGAGTCTTTACAGCAATTAGAGTCTTTTGGAGTAAGTCTCTACCAGGTTTGCACATCTGGATCGTACAATATTCGCCCATTCCTCTTGGCAAAATTGTTCAAGCTCTGTCAAGTTGGATGGAGGTCGTTGGTGGACAGCAATCTTCAAGTCTTGCCACAGATTCTCAGTCTGATTCAAGTCCGGGCTTTGACTGGGCCACTCTAGGGCATTCACTTTCTTGTTTTTAAGCCACTCCAGTGTCGCTTTGGCTGTGTGCTTGGGGTCATTGTCCTGTTGAAAGGTGAATCTCCATCCCAGTCTTAGGTCTTTTGCAGACTGAAGTAGGTTTTCTGCAAGGATTTGCCTGTATTTAGCTCCATCCATTTTGCCCTCTACCCTGACAAGCTTCCCAGTCCCTGTCGATGAAAAGGATCCCCATAGCATGATGCTGCCAACACCATGCTTCACAGTAGGGATGGTGTTACCTGGGTGATGTGCTGTGTTGGGTTTTGCGCCAGACGTAATGCTTTGCATTTAGGTCAAATAGTTCAATTTTTGTTTCATCGGATCACAGAATCTTTTGCCACATCTTTTCAGAGACTCCCACATGCCTTTTTGCAAATTCCAAGCAGGATTTTACATGGGCTTTTTTCAGAAATGGCTTCCTTCTTGCCACACTTCCATACAGGCCAGATTTGTGGAGTACCTCAGCTATTGTTGACACATGGACAGTGTCTCCCATCTCAGCCATGGAACACTATAGGTCTTTCAGAGTTGTCATTGGCCTCTTGGTGGCTTCTGTGACCAATGCCCTTCTTACCCAGCTGCTCAGTTTGGGAGGACGGCCTGCTCTAAGCAGATTCTGGGTGGTGCCGTATACCTTCCACTTCTTAATGATCGACTTGACTGTGCTCCAAGAGATATTCAATGCCAAATCTTTTTATACCCCTCCCCTGATCTGTGCCTTTCCACAACTTTATCCCGGAGTTGTTTTGAAAGCTCCTTGGTCTTCATGGTAGTATCTTTGCTTTGAATGCACTACCCAAATGTGGGACCTTACAGAGACAGGTGTATTTGATCTGAAATCATGTGAACCACTTTTATTGCACATAGATGGACTCCATTTAACTTATTGTGTGAATTCTGAAGGCAACTGGTTGCACCTGAGCTTATTTAGGAGTGTCATAGCAAAGGGGGTGAATACTTATCTAATGAAGACTTTTCAGGTTTTTATTTTTAATTGATTTGTTTTTTCACCCCCCCCCCCCCCCCCCCATTTTTTCACACATTGAAATTGTTGAGTAAGTTGTGTAAATCAAAGGAAAAAAAATACCATTTAAATTTAGATTTCAGGTTGTACAACAACCTGTGAAAACTTCCAAGGGGGCTGAATTCTTCCTAGAGCACTGTATGTAAATAATATGACATATTCAACAGTATTATATTGAAATGGATTGCGCTGACAGAGTAATCATTCCTGAAGTTACTAGGTGTAAAATCACCCCATAATGTAAAACTCCCCATAAATGTAAAATCATCTGCCCCTAAATATAAAATCATACTAAATGTAAAAACAATCTTAAAATATCGCCCCCTAAATTGGGTGTTGTAACATTGCTCTTCAACTCAAAACAACCCCACTGTACCTTCCTGCTACCCTGAGAAATCTATTTACTGATACCAAGGGATCCACTATTCTGTTTTCTATTACTGGCTTTTATATTCTGTTTAATTAACACAAATATGTTTTTTTGTATTATTCTTTTAGATTTTATCAACACATTATGAATGTTTAAAAAAAAATAAAAAAAAATAAAAAAAAATATATATATATATATATATATATATATATATATATATATATATATATATTAAACACAATACTTAATTATCATTAACAATAATTACATCAACAGTGAACTCTGCACACCTACATCATAACTGCATATACTGTATAACAGGAAATTTTGGCTGGTATTAAATTTGGTGGATTTGCTACCTTGGGGGATTTTGACGGTTTTTGAAATGGCGTTTTTCACTTAGCACGTTTAGAAAGAAAAATGCCACAGTTTTGCATTTATACTTTTAATTTAATAAACATTCAAATACATGTTTACTTAATGAAAACAGTATCTCATTTACAGTAACTTGTTACAGCATCTACAATGTAACTGGAGAAGAACAAAGAAGGCACTCTAAAATTGAGTTAAAGCATTATTGTTATATAGTCCTAAATTTTAAAATATCCGTAATTGGAAAGGATTAGTAGCTGCAGTACACTTTAACGATAGGCATTTACTAATTGGTTTCATCACTCACTGCAATTCTCATATCCACTTTGACGTCCGACACATTCTTTCCCTTGCCCAGCACTTCTTAACCTGTGCTGCATACCAGTCTGTCAGAGGGTGGGATCACTCATTGTATATCACATTCTGATTGGTGGAAGAATTATTAGCGATCCAATCAAAACCGCCAATAAAGCCAAAATAAATTCCCCGCCAAAATTTACCGTTATACAGTATTTAAAAAAATTAAAAATAAATAGATTTTAAATGCATATTTGCACATGATAACTTTTTCTTCTTTTTTTTTTTTATACTGGCACACCAATAAAATAAATATATCTTATAACAATTGTAAGTTGCCCTGGATAAGGGTGTCTGCTAAGAAATAAATAATAATAATAATAATATTTTTGTCCTCCGAAGCGCGTGCTGTCAGCCGACCGCTTCTTTTCACACTGCAGACCAAGCATGCAGCCACCTCAGAGCTACAGCATCGGAGGACAATGCAGCTCTGGGCAGCTTACAGACAAGCCCGCAGGCGCACGGCCAGACTACAGGGGTCGCTGGTGCTCGGTGAGCCGAGGACACCCTGGCCGACCTAAGCCCTTCCCTCCTGGGCGGCGCTCGGCCAATTGTGCACTGTCCCCTGGGAGCTCCCATCCACGGTCGGCAGTGGAATAGCCTGGACTCGAACCGGCAATGTCCAGGCTATAGGGCGCATCCTGCACTCCACGTAGAGGGCCTTTACTGGATGCGCCACTCGGGAGCCCCCATTAAATACATTTTTGACAAAATTATCTAGAACCAAACAAGAACAATAATAAAGCCTGAATCTGCAAACTTTTTTGTTGAAAAATTCCAAACATGTCCCCTATCCATATTCCAACCTGGGAAATCAGCTTGTGTTACGGTTATTAATGGAAATAATGGACCTTAAACAGGTCTTTTCTCAGTAGGTAATGCGTTTTCTGTCACAGTGTATGGCCCTGGACTTCATTTCACACCATGCACTGACAAAGCTTACTGGGAAAGGACTGCTTTGTCAAAGACTGTTGCTTCATTGTAATGTGATTTGTACTTAGCAGCAGGCACCACCTGGTTCTCTGTTTTTCATTTAGACATTTAAAAAAAATATATACCATATTTTTTCGAATTCAAGTTACACTTATTTGACTGAAATAAAAGTTCAGATTTGTGGAGAGCAACTTGGATTCAATTATTGTGTTTTGTTCATTAAGAGTTTAATGTGGCTTGTATTCAGGGTCTTTTTTTGGTCTTCGAATTCGGAGGTAACTAAAATTTGAATAAGCATGGTACATTTCTCTTAACAGGAAAGTAAAATCAAGTGTTCTGCACTTTCCAACTCAATTCAAACTATTCAGAGAAACGTTTGGTGCTCAGCGTGGAGAAAATGAATAGCTTTGCCTTATTTGTTGTAGTTTCAGAGCTACTCGTTTGTTACTTTCCACTTCTTCATAATGCTGTGACGTCTGCAAAAACCAGAGAGCTTGTCCAATGTTTCCTCCAGTTTCGCTATTCGATTTTCCACATCCGGGAGGCTCAAGCATGTACTTGAGAAAGCAATTGGAGAAACAAGCATTTCTAATTTTAGACTACCAATCTGGTCCACTTCTAAATTAATAATACATGGATGCCTTCAACCTTTATAAAGGTTCTCCATTTCATTGCTTTTTTGTTGAAAGTAATGTGAAATTCCAGGCTTGTGCTCACAAATGGAAAATTTCAAAGGAAGATGGAAATGCATCTTGATTTCAGAAGTCTATACAGGGTAACTGTAACTGCCAGATGGTTTATACATCAACGACAGGAGGTCAACACAGACAGTAAGAGAATAAAATGATTAAACACAACTAGCTATCATAGTTGTGCAGTATTTCATGAAGAATTGAATGCACTGAGCTTACCAGTCCAGTTTACATTTAATTATGATGATATGCATTTATCTTTATTTGTTTTGACGCTTTCTCATCCTGCCTATCAATTCAGAACAATGCACTAAATCATCAAAAACTAGATCAAGTTAATCTTCAATAAACTAATAGCCTAATTATTGTAGAACATTTAAGGATGAAGGCTTGGCAGCCACTTGACGAGACGCAAATAGCTTGCAGACTTACTGTAGACTACCTGCAGTAACCCCATATACAGACTTGACCACATCGAAACATAGTTCATTCTAAGCTTCCTGTAAAATCCTGCAATTGGACTCGGACAACACAGCACTGTACTTTCCTTACACATTTAAGATCTTGAATTTACACACATGGACAAAGTGATATGAGCCATGGAAGTTGCCGAATTCAATGCCAATTCTTATCTATGTTGTGTCAGTGAGGGGGTGGTGACATAGATGCTGGTTCAATTGAACCTTTGATGAATCTTATGTTACTAAGGATACTCAATAACAGGACCCAGGCAAAATCGGCAGATACCAAATATATATATATTTAATGTACAGTGCATCTGCATTATTTCAGGCTTTGATAATGCACCAATTTCACTCACTTGTGGTTAGGACATGAGTACATATGTTGCACTATATTCCCTAATATAATAATTGTTTCTATTTTTTTTAAAATTATGGCTTCTTATCTTTAGAGGCAAGACAAAGTACTGTATTCCCGTCACATCTATGCGGTCCGGAATCCAAAATATAGATGCTTGAACTTACAATACTACCTGGGTACATTTCTACATGCATGACGAGAGGCATATTGGAACCATCAGCATTTTAACAGTACAGTCCCTAAAAATAATCATAAACCATGCACATGAAACACCATTGGTTGCCAGAAAAAGTCTAAAAGTTGCCTGGTGTTTCAAGTACATGTCAAGCTGTATTCTAACCGAGGTGCTGAGTTTGGTATGGAATTTGTCATATGAAATATTGTTAAACCACTTCAAGCAACTAATAATTCTGGGTTTCTATCCATATAACTGTGACTATAATGGGTTTGGACAGCCTTCTGTAAATGCTATGCCATACAACACTATGATGGCTTGCCACTAAACATCACCAGCCACAAAAAGTCCAACCCTGTTAGTGGGACACTGCATATTCTCTAACATGGAGCAGATTCAAACATGAGTGCCACAGTTGAGAAATGAATACTATAATTTGATGCATCAACACCCTACCACCCCGTCTTCTATTTCTGAAGTAACATTAATATCCCTTCAGTTCCACAGGGATATTATTGCATTGCCATGCATTGCCTCAGAGGTAATGCACAATGCCTTCTTAGGAAAAACCTTTGCTCTTGGTGCTGTTTGTCCTCACAGTAGGAAACAAATGCATGGTATATGTAATGAAGTAACACCTACTTAATCTCTTCAGAGAGGAATATTTACTTATATCAGCTTTAACCGCGGATTCATAGGACGGTGGGAGGTGAGATAGACTCTGGAAAGATGTGGAGAAAGAGAGATCGTAGGGTTCGGTTGCTGAAGTAAGAATGCTGTTCATCATCCGAGGGTTTTCTGTAAAAAAAACAAAATACGTTATTAAAACAGTGAATGGCAATCTGGTACACAGCAGTAGTAGTACGTAGTTCACCTGTAAAAATTTGCAATCAAAAACTCATCAATGCATACTGAGACACAAGATGAAACATTTGTCTACTTAACTAAAGAGTATGAGGTGGGGTTCCGAACAGCGTAATATGTCCCCATGTGTTGCTATAACTGTATAACTAACATATGTAATTTTTCTTTTCAGTGTTAACATCCTGACAGCTTTATACACTTTTATAACTTTTATAAAGTTTCCAAAGCAAAAAAACAAAAAAAAACCTGTTCCGTACTTTTCTGTTCCGTACCACATAATGGAACCTTATTGCTGTGTTACCTGTTTGACATTGTGGGCAATAATCCTTACGCTATCATTGCACTAGAGCGGCCATTTGAAAAAGAGCTTTGAAACAGACTTTAAAGTTATAAGTGTAAAAAGTTGTCAAGATGTTAACAATGAAAAGAAAAATTACAGGTGCTTTATTTAAAAAGTTGTAGCAACACGTGGGGACGTCTAACGCAATGTTTTTCAGAACCCCGCTACTTAATGTTTAAGGATTGATTTAATCAACTTGCAACTGGATTATATTGGAGCATTAGACAGCACTGGGAGATCACCTTGGATTTCATTAACCAGTTATTGATCGGGGTTATCCTGGGAATTGATGCAATCCCGTACTGCAGAATGCTTTCCTGTGGGTTATCCCGGCAGGGTATTGGTTAATCAAATCGACTCCATACATTTATTAAATACATTTCTTGTAGTTTTACTACATATTCTTCTGGGTTTATTGTTAGTGATAAACCAGTTACCAATGAACCAACATCTTATGTTTTATTATTATTTTTAATGCATATATATATATATATATATATATATATATATATATATATATATATATATATATATATATATATATAATTCTTTGTTAATGGTTATTTGAAAAAATAAAAAGTGAATTGCTAAAATCATTGCGAAATAATTTTTTGTTTGTAACTATACAAACAGAGATTACTCCAATTGTAAACCGAAATGCTCATATCTGCATGTAATTTGCATTTCAAAGACAAAACATTGCCTCTGGAGAGACGGCATCCCATCAAATGGCTTCTAATTCATTTTCAAATAAAAGAAGTCAATGTATCCCTAATACGGTGTGAAATGTAACACTGTGCATTTATTACATGCTTTGGATTATATATGAACTCCACTCCCTTCTGTGTCTTTTTAATCCATCAGTATAGTGTAGGAAGTGATTCTAGCATGTTTAATGCTATCGGGTCACCTTCAAACCAATTTACTATTGCTCACTTGTTTAGGCACTGCTTTGCAGCTTTTGTGCCGGTTTGTGCTGGGAAGGAAACATGAAAGGACTCTGCTTTCAAGCTACAGCATCAACCTCATGGACTGTAATTAAATTATTTCTTGATGACAAGAGATTAGATATGAAAACAGGGAAATAGTAGACACTCTTATATTAAACAGATGAACCACAGCAGTATGTATTTATTTATTTTGAAATAAGAATTATAATAATTTATTTGATTTATGTATTTATTTTTTTTATAAAGATTTTCAATTGGTAGGTTTTATTTTTAGTGCCAATGGCCTTTGCCTGTCTTTGTTGGCACAGACAACCATTTCCCTGTGACCTAAATAGGGTAAAGCTTCCTTTTGAAGATCTTTTAATGCTTGTCTCTGACTCTGCATTTAACAAAACCCTGTTCACACTACTGTGCTAGCCCATGGCCGCCGTATATTTAGGTCTGCAGCTCCGTTCACATTTGCGGTTTATGTCTCCTTTGCACGTTCACATATGTGCCTGAAAAGCAGGCCTAAAATGTGGGAGACGTTTAAGGAGGACAGAGATGTTCAAAACTCCTGTAAGTGGTTTTGTTCGTGCACTGGGCATGCTATATGTCCAGACAACTTTTTAATATTTAAGAAAATCACACAGACTCATTTAATTTGAAGTTTTAACGAATCAGGGCAGTAGTAGTGCCCCTTCGTTTTATTAAATGCTTATGTTAAAAATTGGATTGTTTGGTGGCGCAGACCACCATAACTCCCAAGTAATAAGCAGTCCAGGCGATCTGGTGCCTTTACAGGTTTAACAGCATTAATACTTTAATATAGTAATACAGATATGGTTAATTATATGCTTAGCCCTTAGGCTGTGCATGCATGAAGCTAAAATCGCCCACCGCTAAATTCTAGAACATTCAATATATATATCACTCTCTTAAGACTAAAACATAATTTCTATAACTTATAGCAATGCATCAACATAAAATAGATATTAAATTCAAATATATGCTTACCTTCCAGTATATGGAAGTGTAGTGTAGGATATATTGAAAAATAAGAACTGTCTTCAAAAGGCAGAGACTCGTGAATATGACCAAACAGCAATCAGTTTTTCAGAGATCTTCAGAGCATGGACCACACAACTTATAGTTAGCAAGTCGCGCGATACTGGGGTTTTACCTAGGTTTTTATAGGATTTTCCCTCCATTGAATACATCAGTAAATCAAGTAAATCTAATCATCACTCCGCCTTGACATTTCTTATCTTTAAGTTAATTATACATTCTAGATTGATCTGGTCAACTCCTTTTTCAAAACTGATTGGATATAACTTCTTGCCAAAAAATATTGGAACACGATTTCATCGCTCTCTTTTTCCAACTCTTTTTTCTAAAAAGTCAGGTGGACCAAAGTTCACAGAATCCTTGCTATAATATAATACAAGTATATGTGTATATATGAGAGATGTTTTTAATATGTAACACTAGCTCTATTTGATTATATTTAGCTGAGTCAAAAATATATGTCCCTCCTAGCCACCTATTCTGTTACTTTTTCAGTGTGTTGTCAATGGGCCAGTTTAACTTCATATACAAATGTGTGTTAACAAAGTATTTGACAAAGATTGCTTTTGAATAAGCATACAGTGGTCAGTTCAATAGTTTAATTTAAATTTAAGCTATAATAAACATGTTAAGTATAACAGCCTTATTTAACTGTGCCATTCTCGGTCTATGCCCGACCTCTCCCTTCTTCTAAAAGTTGCCTTTTTTCTTGCCAAGACTATTGTTTTGATTTAATATGAAACACCACTGTAAGCACTTCTCCAAATTCACCGCATGAAATCAGTTTTCTCCCAAAGAAAGTCGCTACTTATTTGATAAGAACTGTGGCTGGACACAACTCCCCTAATTCGTGGAATGCTCCCTTCTACTACGAGGTTTTCTTATTTTAAAAAGACGTTGGATTCAAAAACTGCGGACTACAAGTAAATCTCACTTTGACTGCCAAAAAGAACCTTCCATATCTAGCACCGCTCTGCTTGCAGGCAGATAAGGGCAAGGCTATTTTTCAGTAGGTTTTTTGTGTACTAAAATTATTGAATACAGTTTATACTTTATTTGTCTAATATTCCAACCGTTCCTGTTTATTGCAGTAAAACCTTTATATAAACTAAACATTTATATTCTTTAATTTAATAGATATTGTAATGTCTAAAAGATTTTTTGTTTAGTTGGAGAAAGAAAATGAACTCATTCTTCAATTGATTAAATTAAATGCTCGCTCCTGATTTTAGTCTATTTGTATTACAGTAGAGCCTTACCAAACAAAAACACTTTTTAGTTTAAATATTATGTTTCTTATTAGATCAAAATACTTAAAACATATTATTTCTCTTCAGAGAGTTTTGTCACTATTATTAGATCAAAAAACTTTTTTTTTTAAATCCTCTATGCTTAGTAACAACACAATCAAATAAAATCAAAATGTCTTTTTAGTTTCAAATATCGTTCTGTCTAAAAAGGGTTACCCTTTTGTTTTTACTAATTTGCAATACCTAACCTCCTTTCAAGGTTACAGACTTCCACGAGTGTATGTGCACTAATAACAAAGGCACATAGACAAGCTGTTTTTCTAACATTGTTCAGTTTTCTTAGTTCAAATCGTTGTAACCTGTTCATAATTTGCTGCAATATTATTTATGCTGGTTTTATATTCTTTAAAACACAGTACAATTATTGCAAGTGTCAGTTAGTACTGAACTTCTTTAGTTTTTAACTGTAATATGTTCTTTCAACAATAATACTGTTATTTGTATAACAGTTTAACTTTAAATGATTTTATAACATGTATATCTAATTCAGTTACTTCAGTATAACAGTTGCTAATATTATTTTACTGAAAAAAGTCTGACCCCTTTCTCTGTTTCTACAAAATCCAGTTGAAGCAGGTGTTAAGACATCCTCACCTTTTGCCAATTTTTGATTTTGATTAGTATAAGACACTGCCATAAGCATTTTCTAATACTCCTACCTTCTGTTATCCAAAAGTAATGAAAGTAATGAAAGAAATTGGCTACTTTTTCTGATAAAACTGGAATGTGCTAACAAGACCTTATGATAAGAGCCTGCCAAGTTTGACTCCTTCCAGCAGGTGCTTTCATAGACTGCATATCTATCCATTGTTTTCTACTGAGCATACAGATCTTTTTGAAAAGAACATATATAGTATTATTATAATTATTGACAAAGAGTATATCATATTATTTCAATCAATGCAGGTTAGTTTAAATCATCAAATAACTTCCCAATAGGATTCAAACTCTGCGCCAGGCTCAGCTCGGACTGGTTCTGCAAACACCACGACAGGTTTGTGCGGATCTGCTAAAAATATTTTCTAAAACATGTTACAGTTATTACAGTATTTGATGCAGTTTCACAAATGTTCAATTTGTATCCCAAAGATCAGCCTGCTTCCAGTAGCTGTGACAGTCTTGGGTCAGTTTCTGCTCTCAGTGAGTCAGTTTCTGCTCATAGGTGTGGGTGACAGTCTTTAAAAGCCTGATACCTGCAAAAACTTAAATCTTGTTAGCTAGGCTCCTATCTCTACATCCCCATTCCCATCGCTATCAAAGAATCAGACATCTTGGCCACATATACCTTTCACTCAAAAAAGGTGCTCGCACCTTGTACAAGGGACAGGTTTTAGGGTCACTCTGTGACAACAGCCCTTATGAATGTGTCCATCGCGGCTTGGTCTCGGCAGGAAAGTGGCCAGTCGGGGTACGCTCATTCGCACAGGGCTTTGATGTCGTTCCCCAGTGCCCCCAGGGACTCTCCGGGTTGCCTGCATCTCTCTCTCTCTCAGCTTGGTCAATTGCGCTGGTAGGGGGTCAGCCCATACTGTCAATCCAGTATGGCAGCCAATGCCACTGCACTGGTCCTCTCATGCGGGGGTAGGGTGAGCACACAGTTGCAAGCCTCGCCCCCCAGTGCTGCAACGAGCTGGGCTCCCTTCTCCTGTTCCGTCCACCCATTAGCCTCTCCAATATCCTCAAAAACACAATAGAATGGCTCCCAACCACCCGTGCCATCGAATTTCTCCACTTTCACCCAGGGTGGCCCATGGGAACTTCCAGGCTGTGGATATGGGGCTGCAGTGTCCCAGTTCGGGGCTTGTGACTGCGCCGGTATCAGTACCCCGTAGGATGGCATGGGCCTTGGCCTCTGGGCCGAGCATGGAATGGCCCGTGGTTGTTTCTGTGGCTGGCGGCCTCCCCGGGATTGCGTCAGGTCCACCACCGTTGTTGACATCCCTCAGGTCAGCCTCGCTCATCATGCGAGCCCCCGGCTTCGTCTGCACATGCCTCCACATCACATCCTCTCTACCCAGGCCATCTTCACCCCTCCCGGCTTCTCTTACTGCCGTGTCCCATCTTGCCCCGTCCCCGACTCGCCACCCCGGCCTCCCATCCATTCCTCCCATGGACACCTCCAACTCGGCTTCCTTTACTGCCAGAGAGGATATAATAACATTTAATTCTGACTGGGCCTCTGCCCACTGAGCCCGAATGGCTGCCCTTACCTCCCTCTGCTGTTCTCTGGTAAGGCCCGAGTCCCTGTAACTGCGCTCACTGCCGTGGGAACTGCAGTCGCTGAGGTCACCATGGGAACGGTCGGCCATTTTTTGTTTTGCTCCACGAGGTCCCCATAATGTGTCGGCCATTTTGTGTGTACAAGGCCGTCCATGTGGCACGTCAGCCATCTTGTGTGTTACTGTCTGCACCTGCCTGCTCTCTGAACCCTCTCTCTTCCACGTCTCAAGCCAGGACGGCTTGCGCGTCACTGTGGCTTTTTTTCGGATGGTCCTGTCACCTCCACCGGTGCTCGGTGCGATCGTATCCCTGCCCGACTCCATAAGGTCACTTCTTTCTGACACCAGTGTACATCTATGCTACCAAGTGGGGTCTATGATTCTCCACCAGCCAAGTGGGCACCATGACTTCCAAACATTTTCTTTAAACAAAATATATTGAAAATTGTTTTAAGCTCAACATTGATAATATTTGTTTAAATTAGAAAAAATATATTTAATGCTCCTCCAGTTCATTGTAGGTAACTGGTATAAAATAGTTATAGTAATTAGGCTGCTAACTGTGCTTTCAATTTTCTATCAGTATTAAACTTTACCAGGTTCATAATCCTTTATATAAATACCCCCCACATTATAGTCCCACTTAGATAGTATTGAGTGACACAAGTCCCCACTTGCATAGTACAGAATGATGCTCACACACTGAAATATGAATTTCTTTCTCCATTTAGATTTTTTTATAAGTAGTGACATATAAATAAATTAATATATTTTAAAACTATATGTTATGTAAATATTATAATTTACATATTAAATATGATACATTTATATATTGATATTTAGTATGATAAAAAATTAGCAGAGTTAATTAATTAAGTAGAAATAATCTTATGGTTTATAATTAGTTTCGCTAAAAATCACAAACTACCTTTTAAAAACATTCTCATATCATTTGCAAAGATTCTGTAATCTAGAGTAAATAATTAGAACTTAAACTACTAAATGCTGAATTGTAAGACAGAGGAAGATGAATCTGCAACATGTCTGTGTAATGGTTGTGAACAGCAGGAGTGGCTGCGGCTCAGACAGTCCTACTGCAGGCTGTGCAGGACCCCACTTTGTAGCGTAAACGTGGTTTAAGTCCCCACTTGGTGGTTTATTTTTTAAAAAGGACAAATAGCCTCCTCTCATTCCCAATTATGCACTTATGTAAAATAAAAGGGAAACTGTTCTGTAATAGTTGTTCCCAATTAATAAATATATACATAAATACATACATGTTTTATAGAGTAAATACAGAAACATTGCCTTTGTAGCTTTGATTAGTTAAACCTAAACTTTTCCACAAGAGTGTGCAATTTGCTAAAAGACCCAGTTATTATTGTTATTTGTATTATTATTTTTCTTTTATATTAAGGTTCATTAAATTTAACTATTAATATTTAAAACAAAGAGAAATGCTGTCCACAATCTGGTTTTAATGCGATCCGCAAGCATTTTAATTTCATTAAATAAAATATTAGGAAGCTGCCAAAATTAAACTGTGGTGAGGTGTAACCTGGCATATCTTTCTTTAATAGCCCTTGATGTGCATGTGTGCGACTGTGGTCACAGATCAATTTCCAATGTTCCACAACATTCATTTTAAAAGCAATAATACGACAACATATATCAATATTGAGTGGTACTTCAAAAACAACTCTGTATGGCACACAGAATCATAACGGCTGAATATTGAGGTAAAACCATAGCGAAGTGTAGTAAGCACTGTACATATATACATATAAATGTAACAGTATGGTTCTGGGATTGTGTGCTGTAATTGTAGACTTGTACCATTCAGTCCATGTGAAAAAACAGGTGTCAAAGGTCAAAACACTTGTTATATACAATTATTGTAACACATGAAAGTGGTACAGTACGGTACATGGAAAGTGTATGGAGGTTTCAGTAGACATAATGCTTGTATGTACATCCTGTTGAATCAGTGTTTGGCATTGACTTTTTAAAAGCTGTTGAGTACATGACTTATTGGAAGCAACACTACAGATACAGGGGTTCAAGTATCAAGTCATGGAGCAGGTTTGATGTTGGCAATAGTAAGACTCAACATACGGTTAACCTTTTATACAGCTCACTAATTTTGCTCATTATGTAGGCTTTCAAGACATTACCTACTGTCTTCCTGCAATCTGTATAAGCAACGTGTTAGAACACATGACAATAACTACTTTAGAGTAATTGTACATATGTTATTCTTAGGTACAACAAAACAATAAAGTGAGGTTTAGCCTTGTTAACAATAAACAGATGAACAAAGTAGGGGTGGCTCTCGTCGAATATAAAAGTGACAGTCAAGCTCAGAAACTGGTATTCAATTGATTCCATTTCACTCAATTGTGAAGTTTTAAAATATGGTGCACAAACAGCACAGTTTTACGAAACAGTAATGTTAATAATAAATACATGTTTCCTTTGGCAAACATATGCCTTCATTCTTAACAGTTGGCATGACACACTGTTATGGATACTGCTATCCCCAGTGGCCCATACAAAGTAATGTGATATAAAGAAAAAGAAAAACACATTTGTTAGTTCGATTCCTTACCATTTGGAGGTGTGTGGGTTGGACTTGTAAGTACCAGGTGGTTATAATTGTGTTGATGGTTACCTTTGAGAAAAAACAAGAACAGTTAACAGTTAATAAGACCCTGTACCTAAGGCATGGTGTTTCGGTAAGTCTAACTGAAAATTATATTGGGGATACCTTTTGATTTTGCTAGAAGGCAAATACAATAGCTTGTCTTAGCATATGCCTAGTCTTCCGTTAATTTCAGATCTACAATTAATGAAAACGAAAACCAAAACAAAAAACTGATATGAAGATACACATTCGAGATGTACACTTTTTGACTGTTTGTGTGAAAGCTGCTAAAAAAAAAAAAAAAAAAGTTCTTATCATACCTGTTTTTAATTTAGTGTATCTGAATCTCAAACTGAATGGGATCTCAAAATACTAGCTACATTTTACAAATTCATGGAAAACAAATAGCACATTTTCTAAACAATAAACAAAAGTTTAAGGATCCCTGAAATGACTTGAAAAACAAAGGTGATACAGACTCTGTATATCAGACTAGCAGTATCTGTGAGTCAAGAACCAACTACATAAGAATATAAATACTCTTAGCACATTTTAAATCCTTTTAAATCAATTAAAGAGTCTGCCTGCAGTACTACTGTTTGCATGTCAAGAAATGTGTTTTTAATACATTATTATAGCTTCACACATATCAGTTTCCACTTACCGTTGTACTGTATATGTTAAAAGTAGAACATTTTAAGGCAGTTTGTGGTATTTTGTACACAAATATAATGGACATTTTGTAATTTATTTCCCCGTAAAGTCTAGAAAACATTCAAATTATTAAAATGCTGCTGGATTAGGAGCAATAATATAGCAAATGTATATTAGTTATATTTTCTTAATAAAATAAGGTACATATAAAAATATGTAATCTGCTTCCAAAGCTTCATGGATGACCTGAACAAGAATAAATAATACAATAATTAGGTGTAAATGTAACACAAATTGCTGTACATGTTTATCTGTTACCTAGATGCTGTATATATAGTGTATGTTACACATATATCGTGTATGTTACAAATAACAGTAAAACAGTTGCCCCATCGCCACAATGGAAGATACAATATTATATTTATCGCAGGTTCTGCTTTTGGATCCCCTGTGTCTTGCCATCCTGGGACAATCATTTTTCTTTAGCGTTTATAATGTATTCTACTTACAAATCCCAGCTATGAGTCTTCTCTAGTTTTTGTTATACACGGCTAAACCCCCTTAGGAAACGGAACTCAAAATGACAATACTTGTTCTTTGCTTAAATAATTGAAGGAAACCAAAAAATAGGAAAGGCAAAAATAGGAAAGTCAGGATTTAAATAACCCAGGGCGGCACAGGGCTTGTTAGCTTTATACTTTCATTGTTCAATAGCTGGGACATGGTTCCCCAATACTGTTTGAAGGGTTATGTGTACATGGTAATGTTTTATTTATTTATTTATTTATTTATTTTATTTTATTTTGAATACATTTATACATTGTGTGTAGGGGGTCTCTTATTGTAGAAGAGATACCACCATGTTCAGTTTGGGCTGCTCAAACTGTGCAAAATGATGTCTCTTATAATAAGAAACAGCCTACACATGTATTAACTTATTATAAATCACAAAAACAAAGACTGTACTCAGGAAATATTAAAATAAAATAGTTTTAGAATGTGTCTTCCTGTACACAGACCATACAGGAACTGATCAACTGGTAAACACATTCTAGTTGTGTTCCTTCTTCTGTATTTCTGTCTTTACTGTGGGAGCATCAGAACAATCTTTGATGTAGAATACCATTTTGCCATTGCTGTTATGTTAATATGAAACATTGCTCGGTTCAGTACCTCTACTCTTGGGACCAATTAGTGGCATTTCCAAAGGCTACGCTAGCTGAGCCTTCATTAAAAGTTCTGTGAGGAACAGAAGCATCTGGTACAGGTGTAATCTGTGGTATTTGATAACTGTTGGGCTATATTCTGTTAAATGTGATCCTCTAATTAACTGTTAGACTACAAATGCATGGCCTGAAATGGGATCTCTCCAGAGGACTTTTTGTCTTGATACAAGTTTTAACAGAAATGAGAGAAAACAATACTCACTGTCAGCTTTCCACTTTTTAATGGACGTTTAGGCTAAGAGTCCTGCATACCGACAGTAGGGCATGAAGTAAATCGGAGGTTGCTAAGCTTTAAATAACATTTATCAAACTGGCTATCACTCTGCTGTATTTCTGATTGAACCCCTAGTAATTAGGAGAAGGAAAAAGCTAAAATTAGACAATCAAACTGCACTTTTTTTTTAATGTTTCACAAAAGACAGTGTTTTCCATCTGATAATGTGTATGTTTTTCTGTTGTCACAAAAGTTCAACAGTAACAACACAGCAATGCTATCATTTGTAAAGTGCCTACAGTATATTCAATTGATTTGCTTGAACTGGTCATTGTTTTATTGTGCTTTACAGTTTAGGGGACACATTTTAAAGGAAAATTGGACCCTAAAAGACAAGGCAAGGTTATTTATTAGAAACAAAAAAGAAGTGCTCTTATTTTATTTAGGTTGGTTCTGTAAAGACGAACAATCATACGAAGGAGTTGAGAGAGAGGGGTATTACAGTTTTATAGAGGATCTTGTAGTCAATCATCCGGGAAACTAGGAGGAAAGGGTAGGTAAAACATGTTGCTTGTGGTTTCTGAAAAAACATTCATTGCATTAATCCAATCTGGTCATAACAGCATGTACAAACCAATGATGGAAACGTAGTGCTATGCTGATGAGATGTTTTGTGGTGCTGGATATGAACGCCAGGGTAAGCTCTTATCAGGACACCAAGATTCATTTGTGTTGTTTTGATCTGCAGAACATTTCAAGTATTGATATTTTTTTCAGCTTGCATATCCATTATAACAACGTTCTTTAGATTGGCACCTTAATATTTTTCTAGATATCATGTTTAAAACAATTAATCCATAACCTAAAAAAACAGGTGTCAAGTAGATAAATGTTTCAGCTAGGACACTGGTATTTTTTAAATAAGTTTATTCCATGGTGAAACCATGAACTTACTATGGTTAACCAAGCCATTTTGAATCTGTGATTTGTCAAATTATTAACCACAAAAAGTATAGCATAATATAGTGTTTGTAATCGTGGTTTCTTACACCATTAAGGCTTCTTTCATTGCTTCTAAACAAATGTGCCTGCTGTTGTACTTGAGTGGCTGGTTTAGAGATGATGGAAGAGCCTGCAACTCATGATGCTATTGAAAATCTGCAATTTGTTTTCACTGAAGTGGGTTTGTAAATAACTAGCAAGATAGCTTTGCATACAAAGCTGATTGCAATGTTCCTGTCCAAATTAATGAAACGCCTACAGGCATATAATAGAGCAGGCTGTATAGAACTATTGAGCTGGACCTTTGATTTCACAATGCTTATGTCAGTGTACTCTGCACAAAATAAATAGCAAATGGTGCAATCTAATTATGAGCTTTGTCTTAGAAGAGCAGAGTGGGATGTATGGCTAAAATGCTGGTAATGCTACCCTGGGATGGAAAAGTATATTTCCCCTTGCAGGGCTTGAATTTCAGTGTGGAATCGTGCTAATCGCGCATTTTCCAAGTTGCTCCCACATATCTGCAATTTCAGTGCAGGAAAATCCCGCAGAGATATTTTAAAACACCAAGCTACTGTATTTTTCACCCAATTTAGAATGGCCGAAACGCTACAACAATCTCTAAAGAAGTGGGTGTCAGTGACGAAAGTACTATGAGCCGCATTCTGAATAGTTCTGGTTAAAATAAATAAATTTAAAAAAAGTAGTGCTGGATATTTTAAGTGCCGTGAGACTTTATTCTCTCATACATGATTCTCGGCCACTACCTTTAAGCATTATAGAAACTCAGTATACTACAGTACAAGTAAACAGTTTTGAAAACAAAAATGATATTAAGTCTATCTAGACGGTGTTTTGCAAGTGGTGACTTTCGATTTAACTCTTAAAACTCACCGAAGGTTACGCACACATTACGCAGGCACCGTAAAAGCCACCTACCTGGCTTGTTTAAAATTACAGACTCGGGGCTTTCCAAAGACATATTCAGTGTGTGTATGCGGTCCTCCTAGCTGGAACTACGACTGCCTGAAGTTAAGCCTCTCATCATGTGACAGAGTTCACAGCTTAGGTTTTGTTTTGAGTCTATTGCTCTGTCTTTGAAGGGGCAGTATCTTTGGAAAGCTTAGAAGCTCACCCCCCCATGTTCATTTCATATTGAGGTTCAATGGTGCATTTTTGTTTTTTAGCCATCTATGATTACAATATATATAGCAGTGACCAAACATGATTTTTTTGGAAAAGCATTTTTTTTAAAACATATATTCTCATCTCTACCACATATAGTATGCCTATACCACATATAGTATGCAACTTACATAATATGAAAGGAAATTCTGTGGCCTTTCATTTGATATGTTACATGCATGCAATACAAACTATCTAGTAGTTAAACATCAATGAAAACAGTGAGAAACAGGGCTGAGTGTAAAGAGTTAAAAAAAAAAAAGAAATGGAGTGCTGGTTAAGTAGAAAAGCACCTTTTTTCTGCTGCAGCAAAAACTTCACGTCAGGCAATGGCAAAAGCAATGGAGAGTGCTCTGTCTCACAGTGATGAACAGCTGTTAGGTCTCCTGAAAGCAGCTTATTTTAAAGCAACACCAGTGTGAATGATGATGCAGTAATATATATATAGTTTTGTATATGCACAAGTGCCTTTTTTTGCCATTCCCCCCTAAAATTTTGGAATCCCCCCCATTGGCTGCAGCAGAGGGGGGAAATCCCCCCAGCACACAAAAATGAAATTCAAGCCCTGCCTTGGTTATGTGGTATTTTGGCTAGAAGTAGGACCTGTCCCAGGTTAATTCCAGATCATCCACTGTTTACACCAATAGTCTGTGGCTAATAAATATATATTGACCTGTCATGTGTTGGACTAGATCAAGTCATTGGTCAAAGTGCACTGTCATTGACCACAAGATGTCAATTTATTATGTTTCATATAGAAGAGTTTCTATTACATTGACACGTGTTTCAATTGACTTCTCTAATGCATGCATGACCTTCAAGAAAGTTGACCCATTCTGTGAATGGTTCATTAAACAATGCATTATACTACAACCTAAAAATTGTGCCTGGGTCAACAGTATGATTTACTGTGGAACTCCTCCAGCAGTACACTATACTTAGCATCTTACTTGAAGGTCTTTGCACCCAGTATTCCTCGACTCATTACCCTATCTATTTTCCCCCCAAAAAATTCAGTAACATTGACAAAGGTATTAGCCAAAACATTGGTCTCCTTCACTTGGTTATTTGCAGTTTTACTTTATCATCTGAGTGAGCATTTGAGCAACTCGGCTTTCTATCTTGGGTATAGTCCACAAACCTTTTCATTGGGGTTTCTACTGTGTAGAATTTGCTTCAAGGCATGTACCAAGGTTCTGTGATAACTGAGGTGATGTTTAATAAAAATTGTGTTAAACTGGCAGCAGTCTCTTGGAAACGTCTAACATATCATTTGGGAAACCTCTTACACAGTATATCACCTTCTGTTGGCAAAATGATTTTACTTTTCAACATCAGATTGGCATCAATTAATTTTTTTAAGCAAACTAACATGTCTTACAGTTCCTGGAACTTGAAGGCTCATCTTAGAAAATGGTTGCACCCCTGAGTGGCTAGCAAGGATAAGCACAGATTTATCTGATGTCTTCTTCAATTATTAAGAAGTAACATCATTCAAAGCTGCCTTTATCCCAGCCGATGCAGGTTTCTTCGTGATTAGAGAGATCACAGTTCGGTCTAATAACACTGACTGCACAAGCACAAGCTGATGTTGCACTCGAGAAGATAGTCAGGTAGTGCACCCAAGATTGGGCAAAGACTTAAGAATGCGCAGTCTTCCTGCTTCAGACCCTAGGTGAGCCAGGGCCTTTCTTCTGTCATCCATCACCAGTGACTAGGTCCTTATAACACACAGGAAGGCTCTATCTGGCCTGAGGATACATATACTGCACATACAACTAGGGTTTAATAAGCATTCCTACCGCATTGAGACAGCAACTGCACTGGCCACTGCTGGTCTCCTAGAAGACAGAATCAGGCAAAATGGGTAGATGGGAGTTCAAAATGTTCAGTGTTAAAATACATTCACATAAATACCTAGCATGTTTTCATATTGGATCATTTTATAAAAAGAAGGACACATACTGTGTTATGCATTCAAACATTACCAGGGATATTTTATAATCATATGAAATCTGCTTCTGACACGAACATGTATATAAACACAATACAGTAGAACTGAGATTTACTTTGCGGGGGTCATTTTCATGAGCAGAGGTTCTTTGGTGGATTACTTTTATCTGTCGCTACTGATTTTATATATATATATATATATATATATATATATATATATACTGCTGTTCTAATGGTGATTTATGTACTAGCTGTGTTGCTGACAGCACAGGAACCAAAGCCCTCTATCTATTCACAGCACATGTACAGCATAAGTCAATGCTATGTGTAATTCCCCCTCTCACTGTTTCACCAATGGACCTCAACAGTGGCATTGTGGAAATTATTTTTTAAGGTATTGGAAGTTCAGACCCTATACCTATCTTATCTTTGTGAGTGACTGTACTAGTTAGTGGCATTGTGCAAATGGTTTTGGTGTTGTGGAGACTGGCCAACCAGGATCTGTACAGAGACTTATCTCACATTGCCCAGCAACTGACCTTGGCTGCCATTGGTGACCTTGTTGGAAAATGGCTTTAACCATTACCAAATCGTCTAGGTTGTGGTATTTATTAGTTCTAGATCTGAAATTTACAAATGCTAAAGTTGATAAACAATTTGAGTGATTTCCTTCCAAGGCTCATCTGTGAGTTTAGTTTCCTTTTCAGCAGCTGTTTTCTGATTAAAGCGTAATGTGCAAAGCAATTAGCATCACGTGTGCACAAATGACAAAAACAAATGGACGTGCAGTGACCTAGGCAGGGAAGTGTAATCAGGAGTGTGAAGTGTGAACGAATGGGCTGGAATCAGAATCTTTTTGGGTGGCAGATAAGAGAGGAAATATGATGATACATCTACAGTGTAACACCCTGCAGGGCTGCAGAAATGTAAAGTGGCACACAGCTGTGAACTGAACCATAAGTGGCGGAAAGCACAGATCTCTCTTGGGCAGGGGTTGACAGTCATTTTACTGGGGCATCAGGCAATTAGTTGAATATGGGACAAGTTAGTTCCTAGAGTTTATGTATGCCATTTAGCATTAGAACAATATTGCTATTCTGCTTTGTTTCCATTTCCACTTGTAAAGGTTCATGCAATTGCTATGTTTTTCTTTTAATAATGCCATCAAATATGATTGCTTTTTAAACATTCATCTCTTATAAAATCTCCACTGGACCACTTCAGAGCCTATTGAAATCCAATTTAATGCTGCTACCCAAATTTCCACAGAAAGATATGCACTTCCCTTAAACAAGTGTAGGGGCAAATACATAAATGCAAAATGTGCTCCATATTGCCCCACTCAACCCCCTCCCCCTTTTGCACTGAATATACTGTATAATCATAGTTAGCGTTCCAATACTGCAATAGAGCAATTCCATGAACAGTTATACTGGATAAGCCATCAACATCACACTGGTTTTTGGTGATCAAACCTCTGTGTACTATGACTCATCTCAACAGTCCGACATTATGTCCATGACAGCCTTGGTACTGTGTGAGAAATATACTGTAGTGACTAATACACAGACATTTTGGTTTTATTCATTCGTAAAGTAGTTCTGCTGTTGACATTTGGAGATGACTATTATCAAGAAAATGTTTCTGTCAGTTGGCATTTTTTTTGTTTTTTTCTTATACTTGAAGAATAGTATAAAACTGCACACTGACGTACACAATTATGCCTGTCATGCAAAGCATTTACTTCACTCCTGAGTTAACTCCTGTTTTTTGAATGCATTACTTAATGGTGGTTGTTTGATCCTAGTTTTGTAAAACAAAAAATGTACCAACTAATATACTGCATAAAGACAACACTAAAATAAAACATACAAGTCTTATTCTAGCCTACTCTGGTTTAAAAATTCATATTTTTCAGAAACGTATAATGTAAGACTTTATTTATTTTGAATAATGCATGCTTTTTGGAACATTTATTTATTTTCCAGTACTGTATTTTTAAAAGCAGTTTTACATTTTAAAGGTGTTTTATATACACAAGGATATTATTATAATTGGCTACAAAATATCAACAATATGAATTATTTAAAACAGCACCTTTAAGGAGTAAACATCTTTTACAAGCCTAATAAAACCATAATTACAATACTGGCCCTTTCAAATGTCTGCTGTTTACCTAAGCTTGAGTGGCCAAACCTAAGCCTGGGGGTCAAATGTGGTCATCTGGCCATAGTTTTAATTGATAGGAAGTCTAAAACCCCTTAACAGCCATTTTAAGCTTCTAACATGCTTTTTCATTTAACAGAATAGAACAAGAACAAGGCATTATATTTTGTAGTAGAGTTTTCTTACATCCTATTAGCATAAGAAATCTTTTCACTGACAGTGATGAAAATCTTTTAGTTGTGTACTCAGATACTATGACAAATAATAAAAAGGGCTGCTTCCTGGAACCTAATTACTTCCTATGTTGCAGGTAAAATAACCTGATAACATATAGATCAATGGGGCGGAATAGACCAGCAGCATATGAACATGTAATCTGTAGCATTTTGTATTAGAAATACTGTATCTTCATTTCTCAAGTAAAGTATGCCAAAAACAAGCAATGCATCTTAAACAGAACAAAAGACATTACTTTAAAGGCTTTTCTTGAAGACAATGTGCCCTAGAAACCAACACAGTTTGGCCACTTAGCCCTGACCTAAGCAGCAGCCCATTCTTTTAGCTTTTTTTAATGCAGTATGTTGCCTGAATCCCTTTCTATTCTACTGTTCTGCTGCTCTTCATATTAATCCTAGTGATTGCAGAGTTCCAGGAAAACTCAATAAAACTCACTGAGTAATTTAATGGCTAGTCCTGCAATTTTCTGGCTAATGTTATATGACGCAATCATAAATTGTAAGATGCACTTTTCAGCTCAAAAATACAAGCATGCATTGGAGAAAGTTGGGCATTAAGGATTGGCGGTATTTAGTACTGCCTGCACTTTAAAATGGTAGCTCAGATTCCCAGAATGCTCCAGTAGTCAAATACTATATATCAATTCATGTCTTGTAGGAGGAAACGGCACACCATTGGGGATATAAGCGTTCTAACAGTATTCAAGATGCACACCACAGGCATCCTAAGAGCTATTATGGTTAACTAATGTAGATGTGGTGAAATATACTGTATACCAATCATTAACTTTTATTACTACTATAATTTAACATGTTTGATCACCTAAAATGTGCTTTGCATATTTTGTTATTAGTAATGATATGAGATTTTGAAGTAAGGCTGGGGCGATGCCTAATGTTTCACTATCGATATATCATTCTCCAAAAAAGCTAATGCATCGATTAATCGACTTTATGAAAGGGTACAAAAAAAAAACGCAGTAATACATGTGGAGCTGTGGATTACTGTGTAATATTGCTAGTAGCACTGTGGAAGGGTGGTGGGCAATTCACTGACACACATGGGAGTTTTAATTGAAAACACCACACCGGTGCCCAGTATTATTTTTTTCTGTATTTTCTTTTAGCCCGCAGAGGGCGCTGTTGTCCATGGCCTGAATACCGGCAACAGTAAACAGGACCACAGTAATACCAATACTGGTAAAACAGTTAAAAGCTGGCGCACTCTCAGGTGCTCAAAATAATAATGAAAACAAAAGGCGAAATGAAAAGGGAAAATAAAACAGTAATAAAACTACAAAATAAAGGTGCTGCTTACGCAGTGCCCCCACTGCCGCTAAGCCAGTCAGCTTGGGATCTCCGTCCTATGTTGCAATGCACTATACACTGGGGTGGCCAAGGTTCCCCTATCACTACACACGTCCCCTTGGGTACATAACAAGAGATTTTAATAAAATTGTTTATTTTTTTTCTGGCTGTTTTCCTCAGCCGTGTTTGCCTGTTTTGGTCTCTATGTTGCTTAGGGGAAGTGTGTTATTACCATCGTACAGAAATCTTATTTTAAAAAAGTATAACATTTTGAGCAAAATGCTTCTGATTTGTTATATACAGGCTTTTAAAAAGCAATCACTTTTGCTTGCTTTCTATACATATGCCACAATGTAATGACAAAGGAGGTTATTTTTAAAAACATTGTAAGTTAATATTTTGTACATTTACTAACTTTTTATGGTTTTTAAAAAAAAAAGGTTTTGGTTTTTCTCCGTTATGTTGTTTAGGCAGTAATCCCCAAAATGCCAAAAGTTACCAAGAAAACAATTTCTATTGTTCAGATCAAAACTAAGAAACATCTGCCTACTCAACATGACAAGTCTGTAAAGTTTTCTGGAAGGAAACGTGAGCATATATTTTTAAGAGTGAATGTCCAATGCAGCGTAACCAGCTAGATAACATACCACTGTGACAATTACATGAGATTAACTGGGTTTAGTTGTAATTAAACTGTAACTATGTGTTCATTTTTCATTTTATATATATATATATATATATATATATATATATATAGATATGGATGTAACACTGAGGTGTACCTGTGCTGTCCCTGCGGGCACAAAGTGAATCATTTTTAAAACAAAATGTGTATTCATTTAAGTTATATTGGTGGACTGAATCACTTGCGCAACTTGAAATGTGTCTTTTAAGTTAAATCAAGTCCTGTTAGCTTTTTTCAAGGGCATCTCATAAAATAATTGACAGCTAACTTGCTTGCAAATAGCACCTGCAAGTTCTAAGCATTTCATCATATAATATGACTGCGCTGCAGATTAAAAGCAGTTTAATTTGATACGCTTCAGTTTATATAGGCAGACAAGCTCACAGTGTGCCTCGTGTCTACAAACTTAATAAGAAAATGTAACTGAAGTAATTTTCTTTCATCAATCGACTGTGGCTTGGTATTAGCTTGTTAGTGTACTAGTGATGAATTCAGAATTATAAGTGGAGAGGTGGATGTTAATATATTCCAAAAGACAGGTACAAAACAGTTCCAAAAATATTTGGAAATTGATTGGGGCAACTTGGACGGCAATTTTGAAACTTTTTTTTTTTTGAGTGTCAAGGTTTTCAATCACTTGTAACACAATTATATCAGAAAAGTATTAGGGTTAGATCAGGCAAAAAGATTGACATATTAAGTATATTGTAACTATGCATAATAACATTGCAATTATGTGTAAGCACGAATGTATTCACTAAGTACCTGCTATGTAAATACACAGCAATTAGAGGCACTTAATGTAAAAGGTTACCCTTTTTATTTGATCTTCAGCAGATGGGTCAATTAACTAATTCCAGAACTGGTGGTACAAAGTCCTGCAATAAACTGGAATATCCATGTTGCCCACACCTTGCATACAGTAAGACCTTAATGGAAAGTAAATATTCAAGCATTCTGTAGATATTTACAAGTGGAGACAGTATTTAGGTTAAACTGTAAAACAGTAGAAACGGTTATTGTGAGCTGCAAACTTGATTTACTTATTTTAAATGGGCCTTTAAAAACAGTCCTCAGCAAAACATTGCTTAAAATGAGTAACATGGCTTTAAGAGTGCTTTCCTGTGTGTTCAGTGATGCCACAGACCTGCAACACATATAAAGCTGTTATAAATTATGCTGCAACAAAATAAATACATATTATGTTCTCAAGCTCTGCTAAATCTGAAATTGGCAAATCTGTTTCATTTTCTTCCTTTTGAAGCAGTTCTATGGCTTTCCTTTCAATTTCATTCTTTTCAGGTAGCTATTCTTTATACGTATTTCTTGTTACCCTAGAAGAAACAAAGTCTGACTTCTATAATAAAGGCTTTGTTACGTATTACCTTGAACAATCTGGAGGTTAAAAATGGAGGTTTTCATAAGTGATTCATGTGTATCTGTTTTATATGGCCAAGGTCACACAGCACATATGCATATTCCCAAATGCAATTAACCATAGATGCAGCCGGAGAAAAGCATATTATTAAGCCCTTTTTGTCCATCTTTATAAAAGTAGCAGTAAGGGCCTTTTATGTATACTGTATACATTGTTATGAGAATTTGTATTTACTACTATAACCCTTAGTGATAGTCAGGGTCATTTTTATCCCCACTTCTGAAAAACGTTATAATGCAAACGGATAAAGAAATGCAGTATGTGAGGTGATGTTGCTCCAAAAAATAAATAAAAATAAAGCTTTCCAAATGACTTCAGGCCCAGGTCCTAACTACATATTACTGTAGCTTGGAGCAGGTCCATTTTGGTTTTAAAATGTATGCGTTGTCTTGAATTATAGTGCATGGGCAGCAATACAACACATTTTGCAAACCTTTTAAAACTGAATAGAAGGCATCCTTTCTGCTTTTTTGTGTTTGCAGGGCAAGTTTTATGAAGCAAGTACAATTCATTGCTTTGTAAATGAAATGTGTACAATGGAAGGCTGGCATCTTAAATAGCACATTTAATTAAACTGTTGGCAAATATTAGTTTAACCAAGTGGCTAAGACATTAGCACAGTAATTACAATAAATGACATGCAATATATCTTGCATGTCATTTATTGTACTTGGTTAACTACGAGAAGCTTTAGTAAATGTGGTATCCTTATTGGGGAAAGAAACAAAAGGGGGGAAACATTTGTATTAAATAATGCATCTAAACAAGCAACAGACCAAAAAAGATGTAAAGTATAGAAAATGATAGTAAGGTGTTCATATAAGTTCCTTTTTTGACCGAGCGACGTGCTTAGATATGTTCTGTTGTATTAAGTCCAGATATTGAACAGATCTAAAAAGTAGAGCAACTTTTGATTGCCTTGCTTCGTAACTAGCTTGAATAACTTTCCATTTTAAACAAGTGCTTTACTCACAAAAAGTACCAGTTACTAGCATCAACTATATCTCTAGCATTGTCTTTGAAATATCAGAATAGTCAAACTTAGTAGTAAGAAATAAAAGCCACAAAAAAAAAATCAACTGAAAAAAAGAAGGGTCCAAAAAAAATATAGCTGGTACTAACAAAAAAAGGAAATATATTTTAAAACCTTGGTGACCACTCTAATTGTAAAACAATTACCTGGTAACAGTGTAATGTAATACCCTATACTACATTTGCATCTAAAGGATTGTAAATATTCAAGACACTGGCAGCTAAAATGGGTGCATGGTTGGATTTATGCCAGCTAAAGTAAGATTTGCCGGCCAATTTCTTTAAGATTACATTACGTGGAGAGAATCAGGATGAGGGCTCAGATACAAAGTATCTGCTTTCTTTTCGTAAAGTACATATGGAAAATGATTGAAGACAACAGCAAAGTGAACTCCTGGTACACGTAGCCCCATACGCCATCTGTGCTGTTGATTTCTTGCCTGCAACAGTGTCTGTGTAATGATGTGCATTGGGATAAGCTCTGAAGTACATACAGTAAGGCATCTAAATGAAACACACGACAGAGCACCATAATGGGGTTGCGGGTGGTCTTTCTTTGGGTGATAGTTCATTGCAGGTTTGCTTTAACCAAAGGTTGCAAATTATTTATGAAAATGACACAATAACCCTATTTAGAGAAATCAAGGAGGCCATCTAAGGGGGGTATTGAATCAAAAACGAATGCACCTCATTGTTACCTGCCTTATTTCTTTGTGTTATGGTGCAGATGTAGGAATAAAGGGCTTTACTTTAAAACACATATTGTTACTGTGTGTAAAGTTTAGTTGAATGCTGCAATAAAACAGGTGCTGTCTTTTTTTACTGGTGTGTATATATTAAACAAATTAAAGGCGGAATTTAGAAATATAAAAAAAGACTTGCCTGCATTCATGATTATAGAGCTTTTTCCGTCTAACCTTGCAGAATCTGTAACGGCAGTGTGTCACACAACACTGCCCGTTACACAAGCATACAAAAATAACTATCCATTCAGCCATGCAGTTACAGCCATAGTTTTATTCATGGAGAAAAGAGAAGTGTTCTTTCACATGTTAAAACTGGCAGTATTTCAAAAAGTGCTACGCTTGCCTCTGTATGATCAAAGTGAAAAGCTCAGTATTAATTTCATGAATCATAGCTTGTGTGCTGGAGAGTAGCTCATTAATAAAAAAATACTGGTGGAAAAAAATATTTCTTGATGATGAAAAAGAACATTTTGTCTCGTGTGCAGCAGTCCTACACTTAATGATGGGAGTCTTGGCTCTGTTCTTTGATTCACACTGGAAATGCCTTTCACATTCCTAAAAAATGTGTGGTGTGGAGTGACCCCATACTGATTTTAGAAAATACTTCCAAATAGTATCCTAATAGTATCCACTGTGGTGTTTTTCTACTATCGGTATTTTTTAAAATGGTATTATCAACATACTTAAAGAGTAAAAAAGCTTCAAAATTGATTTCCTTTGTTCCCCTAACCTTTTTTTTCTGATGTTTGCAGCCAATCTGAATAGTATTTATTACACATACATTCTGTGGTTTTTGTATTATTATTTGTTGACAACCCTTTGTTAAGGTGCTTTCACCGGAGTTTAGGACCTGCTCTTCAGTTCTAGTTGCCTGCCATAGTGATATGCTGTCTAGTGATCTGTCATTTTAGATCAGGTTTGCTTTTGTTTTTCTACCGGTATTTAATAATATAAAATCACTTTGGCAGATCTAGCCTATGTTACACACGTCTATGGCTGGCAACTAGACTTATAAGAAAAATCACAATGCGAACCACTTTGCTAATATATTAACATAGTTAAGGGGGTCATAGACATATTAAGACAATGTAATTTAAAGCTGCTTACTCTTTAACCTTTTGAGAGGGATACATCTTGCATCTTTTGTTCCCATGTCATTACCACATTTGTTTATTTACCAATTTCTGCTCAATGAATTAGGCATACCAGACACACTGTTAGATAACTGACCTCGGAAATAGTTCATTGGCCCGAGGCAAAGGTACTTAATGCAAATCCGAAGGTCTCCTCTGTTCCACTGACTGCTTTTTTAAATATAAGTAATGTATTTTCAAATCCACAATCAAACAAGCAGAATTGTATTGTTTTCGAGCAAACAATCCTTAATTTGCCAAAAAGCAGTTAAAACAATATTAAATTAAACAATAAAACATAGAACAAGATTTGTATAGATGTGTCTCTTGGAGCAGCAGGCTGACAAAAAATAAATAAATGTTCTCTGTGAAAGATCTTTAAATCTATGCGGCAACATTTAATCCATATGTGTTAGCACTTCATCGAACAGGTCATAGGTACTGTAACCTTGTAAACTGAAATAACGGCATTGATACCAATGGTTCATGCTTTAAGTAGCTGCTGGTGGTAACTAAGTATGTAATTACATGGAAATGGCATGTGCCATGTACAGTAGGAGCACCTGTTGTTAATTATGTGGTTATTCCTACCCTTTAATCCAAAGTGCTGCAATATATTACATATACTTGGTGTGCTTTATTCCATAGCCATGGAGTCCACCATTATTCAACCTGTTCCTTTTAGTTTTCCCAAGTACAGTATGTGCTAGCTCGCAAGCAGCCTGTCAAAATTGGTTGAACAATCTGACACTCACTTTCATTCCTTTCAGCTCTGTGAAGCAGAACCAGAACCCAGGGAGTGACCTGCCAGCCTCAACCGAAGGCCTTGTGCTGGAATCAGCTGAACATGCACAAGCAAGGCAGGATGGCAGGTCTGTAGTCTGAACTCATTTATAAAAACCCAATTGCTGTTGATTTTCAAAAAAAATATGTCTCTTGTGAAATGTTTATAATCAGGTTCCATGTATTGTAGCGTATTTTCCAAGTACAGCAGAGAGAACCTTGAAACGCTCACATTAACAGTAGCTTAGTTTGAAATAAGATAATAAGATACAGCACAAAAACAAATCATGAAAGCAAATTTTAAAAAAAATGCCTTTGTCTCTGGACACCTTACTGTCAGGACACTTCAATTATCAGGTAATTAGAATACGATTCAGTACTGTCAGCCAATGAGCTTCTAGCTTCTACCAGACAGTAGATGCCTGCTGTGACATATTTTGAGTAATTGATGGGTTTTTAAGGATAATGAGAAAGAAAAAAAATGTTGGAGACACAAAATCTTGCATATCATTACAGCCTCTTTTCATCTGTTCTCTATATAATATACAGTATGTGTTTTCAATGTAGGACTTTCTTTTTGGCAACCTGCCTGTGAAACAGATACTGTGTTGTATAGGGCAAGATCAAGCTTTTCTTCTGACACTGAAGAAATCTGTGTGACAAGGATACATGCACAAAAGTGGTTAAGTTGCCGCAGAACATCATATTCTCAACATTACCTTGCTCGAAAGTTCATTTACAGTGGGTTGACTTTTGTATTTTGGTAGGTTAGAAATAAAGCCTACAGTGCTACGTGTATATTAAGCATTGTTTGCTTCATTTTAATTTTAATGTTTTAATGGAAAAAGATTAAATGTTGAATAAAATCCCCCCAAAGTATTTCTTTAGGAGTGGCTTTTCGTTAATACATTTATGAAAGAAAGTGGTTTCAAGACAAGGGTATAAACCAGTGATATTTTGTTCTGTTTCTTACCAACATGTTTTACTCTGCAGAAAGGTTGAAGTCATACGTTGGTTATTAACATGACTCTTTCTACGAATCACAAAGTTTAATATGTACTCCCTATACCTTTACTGTAATCCGCAATAGCTTCCTGACATAAAATGCAACTTTAGTTTCTGATTTGCAGTGTGCCTGTTTGCTTTGTTGTCAGTAAGAAAATACATTTGTAATTTATAATAAAATGGATCTGATAAGCAGTTTGATGACATTTCTTATCCTCATTGACTATTATGGGTTATGCTATCTAATAGCCTAATTAATAATGACCGTCATAAAATACATGATTGTGAACGACAATCACATGATGTTATTTAGGTAGATACTGTGGGGAGCATGTTGCTATTTTCTGTCCATATTCAAGAAAGACCTTTTATATTGTATAAGACATATACTATAAGTGCATTTAAAATTGCTTTTAAAACAATATTGAAGTCCAAAATCACACTTTAAATTAGTATCAAATCTCTAATCCTCAATAATTATTATTATATTATTATTATTATTATTATTATTATTATTATTATTATTATTATTATTATCCAACAATAAACAAAATTGTGGATTAAGGTTAGGATTATATGTAGATGCTGGAATGTATGTGTAAGGAATTGCTGGAAAGGTACATTAGTGACCTTACCATAGTATATGACTGAGGATTGAACCTCAAGGTTCACAGACCAGTGTATTAGATAAAAGCACTTTGATTGCTGTTTGAATTCTTTGAAACCACAAGGATTTCTCATAATCTTACAGCAGTCTCAAGGAGGGTAATCATTACTTTGGTAATTAGACGGGTGTCTAACTAATTACCATTACTTTGGATATTCGAAATTGGGTGTAAAAAGGGAACAAATAGACTTAATTAATATTTATAAAAAATAACTGATGTATATTCCTGAATATTTATTACACTGAAGCAGTTTTTTTAGGTATGAGCTTGTAGGCATTATTACTTTTAAAAAAAAAAAGTTTTTGTATGTGCGTTACGTATCACATTTATATGTCTTTTCCATAGTATATTCTCAACCTTTTATAAGGGTTAATATTTTGCTTTCAGTTTCAGACCTGTATTGTTATTATTATTACTATTTGTTTATTTAGCAGACGCCTTTATCCAAGGCGACTTACAGAGACTCGGGTGTGTGAACTATGCATCAGCTGCAGAGTCACTTACAATTACGTCTCACCTGAAAGACGGAGCACAAGGAGGTTAAGTGACTTGCTCAGGGTCACACAATGAGTCTGGGGCTGATCCGGGATTTGAACCGGGGACCTTCTGGTTACAAGCCCTTTTCTTTAACCACTGAACCACACAGCCTCCTGTAGATGAATGATCTTCACATGAGCCTGCAACTAACACACTTGATTCAAAAAATTTGAAAAAGTGAATGTGAACGGTATAAGCCTTAGCCCAAACCTCTTTTTTTTTTAAAAATGCATATCAAATCTTGTTTTTAAATCAAAGGAGTTACTTAAAGAATATTTGAATTAATTATTAGTTTTATATATACAAGACTTTTCTAGACTGCTATCATGTTTTATATTGCTATCATCCTGTGTTTCCTTTGTGGGTAGTGCCCACTGTCTTATCAACAGCAGTTTCAACAGCAGTTCAGGTGGAATTTGGTAAAAAAAAAAACTAGTTTCATGACTGATATCTTTTTGTGTCAATAAATTTCTAATGTCCCTAGTTAATTCCTTAAATAGACTGAGATCCAGGTAGACACCCACTATGTATCAAACAAGTTTAATCAAATTAATTTCTGCCGATTTGACTTGGCCACAGTAACATTGTGACACTCTTTCCACTGGGTGACAGAACATGTTGTGTTTGCTGGTGCTGTCACCCATAAACACAGCATTCTCCAGTGGCAGGTTGGGATTGAAACACAGGAATGAGCTCTGTATCGGGTACTGTATATGAGATGCTAGAAAGTGAAAGAAGCAGTCCATGACCCAGTGCCCAGTCTGTTTGTTTTATGTTTTCTCTTTAGAATTGCTAAAACTATTTGGGTGGTGTTACAAGCAGTAAATAACCTTCTGTACAATTACAGTCCAAAAGCTATTATGCAGCAAAACACAAATTGCTACACATTGACTTGTACGTAATTTAATGGTAATTATACTAAATTAGTTGTTTGTGTACCAGTAAGCATTTGTGTTCTAACTGTAGTAACCTTTCTTAAATGGCAACTCTTCAATGCTGCTGTGTTGTTATTTCGACATACCAGAGACATCCACCTGTGTCAGTGGTAGCCTACTTTCTACTGTAATTATAATATTGTATAGAAAGATTTAAAGAGGTCATCAATGGTACATCCCTGAATCCCTACTGCAGAGCTAGATAAAAAAAATAACTGAGGTACAATTATAAGAACGTCAAGTAGACAAATGTTTCGGTTAATGCCTTCGATGATGATAAATACACATAGAGTCAGGAGAAAAGCTGTGTAAAAAACTATTTCTTATGAAGATTAAAGGTCTTTCTAACTTTTATTTATTTATTTTAAGAAGGATTATAAATGTCATAATCAACCATAATTAAGTTAGAATATCATTTTCAAAAAGGAGGAAATTAAATGCAATTAAGTTGTAACATGAGGTCCAAAAACAGCAATATAAATAGCTTAAAACACAGCAGCACATTAACCTGAGAAGTTGCTTCAGTCCCTTTGGGTTTTGCCCTACTTTATTGTGCTTTACGTTGAAAAGAACCTAAAGTTATAACCATTTATTAAGAAATTGGAAATGTTATGTTATGAGGTGTAAAGGGGCGTGCACACTGGACACAGCGCGCATGCCGCCTCCTTGTGCGTTGCTTTGCAGTCGCCGCTGACCACTGTTCACACCGAACGCGGCAGGGGAGCGGCAGGGGAAAGTCAGCGGGCGGTCTGTTGTAACGTCACGGCTGCATGTACAGTGCCTTGCATAAGTATTCACCCCCCTTAGACTTTTCCACATTTTATAGTTTTACAACCTGGAATTAAAATGGATTTAATTGGGATTTTTACCATTTGATTTACACAACATACTTAACACTTTGAAGGTGCAAAATATTTTTCATTGTGACACAAAAGTTAATTAAACAAAAAAAAAGACATTTGTTGGTTGCATAAGTATTCACCCCCCTGAGTCAATACTTGGTAGAAGCACCTTTGGCAGCAATTACAGCTTTTTGGGTAAGTCTCCACCAGCTTTGCACATCTGGATCCTGCAATTTTTGCCCATTCTTCTTGGCAAAATTGCTCAAGCTCTGTCAAGTTGGATGGGGACCGTTGGTGAACAGCAATTTTCAAGTCTTGCCACAGATTCTCAATCAAATTGAGGTCTGGGCTTTGACTAGGCCATTCTAAGACATTCAGGTTCTTGTTTTTAAACCACTCCAGTGTAGCTTTGGCTGTGTGTTTAGGGTCATTGTCCTGCTGGAAGGTGAACCTCCGCCCCAGTCCCAGGTCTCTTGCAGACTGAAACAGGTTTTCTACTAGAATTTCACTGTATTTGGCTCCATCCATCTTGCCCTCAATCCTGACCAGTTTCCCAGTCCCTGCCGATGAAAAGCATCTCCATAACATGATGCTGCCACCACCATGCTTCACCGTGGGGATGGTGTTCTCAGGGTGATGAGCAGTGTTGGCTTTGCGCCACACATAGCGTTTTGCGCTAAGGCCAAAAAGTTCAATTTTGGTCTCATCAGAACAGAGAACCTTTTTCCACGTTTGCTGTGTCTCCCACATGCCTTTTGGCAAAATCCAAACGGGATTTGATATGGGTTTTTTTCAGCAATGGCTTTCTTCTCGCCGCTTTTCCATAAAGCCCAGCTTTGTGGAGCGTCCGGGTTATAGTTGTCCCATGGATGGTTTCTCCCATCTCAGCTGTGGATCTCTCCAGCTCCTTCAGTTACCATTGGCCTCTTGGTTGCTTCTCTGACTAATGCCTGAGTTTTGGTGGACGGCCTTCTCCAGGCAGAGTCGCGGTTGTGCCATATTCTTTCCATTTTTTAATAATGGATTTAACGGTGCTCCGGGGGATGTTCAAAGTTTGCGATATTTTTTTATAACCCAACCCTGATTGGTGCTTCTCCAGAACTTTATCCCAGACTTGTTTTGATAGCTTGGTCTTCATGATGCTGTTTGTTTAGATATGCTCTCTAACAAACTCTGGGGCCTTCCAGAAACAGGTGTATTTAATCTGAGATAATGTGACACTTTAATTGACAACACAATACCTGGAACAATGAACAGCAAACAAAAAAAGATAATTGCGATCGCCCTGCTCTACTGGAGAAAGAAACAAATGTATTATCGCTGTGGGTCCATGACATCCTCAAGAAAAGAAAAAGGTATGGTGAATATCGTCGGCTGACACAGGAGCTCCGGTTTGATGAAGGCAGATTCCAAACCTACTTGACCACCTTCATTGAAAACAATTGCTTTTGCTGTGCGTTGTGAATGGCCCTTAACTGTTTCCATGACAACAGATCAAGTAATTTGTCTTGACATACATATATTGTTAAACATATATGTTTTAAGTTTTGGGTCACCCCAATCTTATTCTGTGGTACAACCCTTAGAAAACACACATCAGAAAACACCTTTCTTACAATGGACATGTGTTATATACAGTACGTGTACAAGCGATTAAAAAATATACATTAGGTAACACACTCCAAATAAGCTGTAAAACCAATTATCACCAATAAACTATTTTTTGTCAAAGTCATGTGGCATGTTTTATAGAGATTTTTTTGATATCCCATTACATGTTTATAAGTTCAAATGACAATATTTACAGATGATGCTAAAACTAGCAAGAAATAACTTAATCATGAATAACTACAATCATGTATAACTTCAGAATAGACCCCTGATGACTGGAAACTCAAGTTCAAGGTAAGTTAGATGCCTGGGTCACTGTTTCACTGTAAGGCAAAGTAACATGAAGTCACCCACTTATGTCAACACATTGCATGGCCTCATGTAATTGCATCCTAGCGGAAAGACTTTAGCCAAAGCTCAGCATTGCTTGTATCTACATCAAGTTCTCCACTAAACATTGAAACATGCTGTGTCAAGCACACCTCTATAGAATTTGAATTGTAATAAACCTCACATGTCATCTCAGCACATTCAGAGCTCTTATTATGCTACAGAAGATGCTCTCTAAGCTAATATGAGGATTTGCTATCTTGAAACTTGGCTCTAACCATCCAGATACAACCCTGTTATAAAACACCCTGTGAATCATACTCTCACAACTGTAATACATCTTGATATGAACAGAAAGCTTTTACAATGCTGTTCAGCTTTAAAAAATACACGTATTGGATTCCTTAACTTAATGTATCTTAATAGATTTTTTTTTTCAACAAGATATTTACAGTATCACACAACATACTGTTTTAAGTCTTGGCCCTGTTGTTTTTTTGGATAATTGGTTTCAGAAATATTTCTGAAACCAATCGGTCTTCTAATCCAAAATGATTTTTCATTTGCTGCAAAGACAAGATGTTGTGCTATGATTGATATGAGTATGACAAAATAAGCACTCTACTGAGAGCTGCTGTGCAGTTCACAGCCAAAAGGTCTGACTACATGAATGAGGTTTTACCCCCTCAGGACTCCAAGCTTAGTGGGAAATACATTGTACAAAACCTCTCCAAGCATTTAATTAGTTAGCCTTGTACACAGGCTTCAAACCCCTAGCTGCTCTTAAATATTCACAGCCATGTTGGCTGAGTCAAACCAATGTGCTGGTTTGTAGCAGACTTCTTAGATGTGAAGAAAGTGGACTGTAACGGGACAAATAACTTTTTTTTCTTTTTCTTTTTTTCAGTAAGCAGTCAACGTCCCTGTGGGCGTTACTATCACAAACATAAATGTACATCAAATAATGTATTTATTTTCTTGAGAGGCTGTCACCAGGCTGGCTGTAGTGGTGACGTCGGCCCTGGAACAGAAAGACTGCACAAAAAGAATTGCGCTATTGCGCCGGTTTACTGCAACAAAATAGAAAGGTTTGACAAAACAAACCCTTAACAAAACAAATGGTGTGTTGGCCAAATTAAATAGACAAACAAAACATAATACAAACAAGTATCGTGCTAGTTTAAACTAGCACATGTAGCAATTGCTTACTTTTAGCTTTTTAAAGTTTACTCCCTACTTTCTCTCTCCCGTTCTCCACACAACCCAGAGTAAGTGAAACGTGCACCTAGATACACAGTTGTGCCGGGATTCAATTACTAATTAATTATTCACTTGAATCCCAGCACGTGAACTAATTTGTGCACTCACCGTGCTCACATACTAATACACATTTTATCAGCACGTGAAGTGATTGTGCAATACAACTAATTAATTTAAAACACTCATGCTACATAACCCCGCATTATATGCTGTGCACGTATACATACACCAACAATAACACACTACATACAATAGATAAACATAAAATACACACAGGGGCGGGGCACACTGCCACAGAGGCTTTGTGCTAATATGCACTACTTCAGAGCAGCGTACCAGACAACAAAATATTGCCTCAAGGAATTTGTGTTCTGCTGTCTGTCTGACTACACAAAGGCCTACCAGCCTTGACTTGGGGTTAGGCTTTCCCCCCCAACACCCCACCCTTCTTCCTCTACTTACTAAATATTTTGGTTTCACTGAATAGATAACTAACTTTAAATATAAGCAGAAAATTTGAATGGGAAGTCCAACCCACAAGTGCAGTGGTTCCTCAAAATCACATACTATTTTCTAGGGATGTTTAATTATTGTTATTATTATTTATTATTATTTGTTTATTTAGCAGATGCCTTTATCCAATGCGACTTACAGAGACTAGGGTGTGTGAACTATGCATCAGCAGCAGAGTCACTTACAACGTCTCACCCGAAAGACACAAGGAGGTTAAGTGACTTGCTCAAGGTCACACAGTGAGTCAGTCAGTGAGTCAGGACTTGAATCGGGGACCTCCTGGTATTATTTGTTTTAAATTACACATGTACAACATTTGTGAAAAAATGCAGCAGTATTATGTTTATTTAATAGGGTCTTTAAACAAAAATATAGCATATTGGATAAAAAATGGCTTTACTTTCTCGTTGCCCTGACAACGGTGATTAACTAGAATGTGAAACTTTTCCTTTGAAACAACCTTATTCTTGAAGCTCTTACAGATTTACACAAATTTGGAAGATGTGTGCCTTGTTCGGTCTGCAGTTGAAATGGGCAATTGCATTAAATGGGATTATTCACTGCGTCCTCCTGCATCCCTCACTGGTGTTCTAGAAAAAGCATTCATGCCGGTTGGAGAAAAACTGTGATATGTAGTTCACTATTTTTTAGTTTTTGGGCTGTCCCTCAAATGAAATGTATCTGTAGTGCATAGCATATATAGTAATATAAATAAAGGTGTCTGCCAAATGAATAATAATAATAATAATATTAATAATAATTTAGCAATTTACTAAATATCAAAATATCTCATAATACAGGCTGTCCATTTGTGTGTGCTTTGGGAGTGTCAAATCGACAGTTAGAGGACGCAAAATCACCTGGGAAGTCTTAAAATATACGCTTAACTAGGCCAAGATTTTAAACTATGTGTGAGGTTAACTTTATACACATGGATAGCCTACTTTCTGTCAGACTTTTTTAGTTTAATTTATATAAACAACTGCATTTAACACCACAAATGTACACATTCTATTCTGTAAAGTGAAGTGTTGAAACTATTAATTATTAAAGAGTTGTTGTTGTTAGTAATAGTAGTAGTTTTAGTAGGTGAAGGAGTATTCATAATAATTCATTATGTATGTATGTAAGTATGTATGTATGTAAAGTAGCAGTTACAATGGACAGAATTTAAATTAATGTCAATGTACTTCATTTAATATACAGGTTCATAATTACTTAGGAAGGTTTAACTTGATGATTTATTGAAGAAGAAGAAGAAGAAGAAGAAGAAGAAGAAGAAGAAGAAGAAGAAGAATGTTGTTTAATACAGTGAAAATACACATCAAAGTATTATAGCCATATGAGTAACAAGTAAGTACAGCACTTCAAGAGGGCAAAATAAATAGCTGCAGACAATGTGGAGGCATTCGATTCGTTGGTACTGGTACTATCCTGGAGGCTGTTACTGGTACTGTCCTCCTTACTAACCAGAGAATCATCCACAATTAGTACGCAACTTTTAGTTTGTTGCAATTGACCAAATGGTACCAAATGTATCACAATCATATGCTACTTGTATAGAACCACTGTGCAATACTGTCCGTTGTGCAGCCACTGCTGGATAGTGCTGTAGTCTTTTAATGGTTCCTATAGAGTTTCTTCAGGGAAACAGCAGATATCATAATTGTATCCCAATGGTATTTTTCAAACATATGCCTCATTCCCTCATGTTATCTAATTGCCTCCTTCCTGTGACATACAGTGTACAAATTAACTTAAAAGGACAGTGACAAGTGACATTTAATACATTATACTGTTTACAAAAGGACAACAGAGAAACAGCAAGCCATTTACAGTAAGTGTATACTTTACAGGAGCGCATCTGGGTCAATAATACATAGCGTACCAGTAAGAATTACAACAATGTTTAGGTGCACTGCATCACGCCATTGATCATGTCTAACTCCCGCCTTGTCAGACTTACAGCGAATCAGAAAGAGATGTATGAACCCCCTGGGCTCCCTTATTGGAACATTATGCCAATGAGGAGGGACATAGAAGAAAAGGAAAACAGTACTGCATTTGGAAAACTTTTTTCGATTCTATGTGAAATTTGATTTTACATCGTACTCATGTTTTTTTCGATTATTTACTTGGATATTCTGGCGTTCGCTTTTCCATGAAGAACGTGTGTCAGCTCAAAACACATACTTTAACCCAAAAGGTGAATGCTTTTTCACAGTATTTTGCGTACTCCTCAAGAAAGCACACTAAAAATGAATAAACCGAGGTATAAATTAACAAAATAGGAGGAGGAAATTCTCAGTATAAAAATTACAGCTCAAAACTAAGTTAATCATCCAGTGATCTGAAAACTGAAAGAAAAACTGTTTTCGGCCTGATGGTGGTGGGAGCTGATGCCAATATGGAGTGAGGTCTCCCAATAGAAGCTGAAACAAAGAAATGCAAACCGAGGTGGTTTGCATTTGGAAAATCTCAAAGCCCTTACACAGGTTAATCAAAATCACGAGTAACGATTCCCAAGATCAGGTAAGGAGCAAGCACCATGACCTGCAGTCACAATAAGTGGTGTAAGTTCTAAGCTTAACTAAGGCATGTAAACTGTATTCTTTAACATAGTGCGGTAAACATTTCTAAAATGAAAATTCATGTCTGCTATTACAAGTGTGTCTTTCAAAACTGTGCTTGTGATACCTACAATATCCCCCCACACATACGACATGCAGACACAGTCATCTCATTCAAAAACCTCCTGAAAACACACCTCTTCCAGGAAGCCTATGACCTTTAGTCTATGGTCTATGTTTGACTCTGTCCTACCCCCCCCTTCTGTGCCTTCCCAGTATCCCTATGTATCCCTATGTGCCCCCCCAACCTAAATTCTTACCCTAAACTGGGTCCGTATCCTTTTCCCAACCCTACCCCCCTAAACCTAAACCCTTACCCTAAACCGGGTTCGTATCCTCTACCCAACCCCTCCCTCCTCTTTTTATCTGTCCTGTTTTGTCTGGTCCTGATTTTAGATTTTTAGATTGCACTGTTGATTAATGCATTTGATTTTATGACTTTATGGATTGCACTTGATTTTATGTAGGCCTACTTTTAATGTAAGATGTCCTGAAAGACGTCCACCAAATACAATGTATTATTATTATTATTATTATTATTATTATTATTATTATTATTATTATTATTTGTTTATTTAGCAGACGCCTTTATCCAAGGCGACTTACAGAGATTAGGGCGTGTGAACTATGCATCAGCTGCAGAGTCATTTACAATTACCTCTCACCCGAAAGACGGAGCACAAGGAGGTTAAGTGGCTTGCTCAGGGTCACACAATGAGTCAGTGGGTAAGGTGGGATTTGAACCGGGGACCTCCTGGTTACAAGCCCTTTACTTTGACCACTGGACCACACAGCCTCTTACTTCACTTCACTTTACTGTGTACTGTAATAACCGATTAATATTTGATGACAATAGCATAATTGATTCATTTCAAACAAAAAGCTCCATTACCTGGGTTAAATAAAATCACATATCAGCAAAAAGTATGATAAAACATAGTCAATGAGTAAAAGTATGCATAGCAAAATGAATGTGGATATTTAACTCTGTAAACCTTTATAAGCGCTGTAGACACTAATAATTTGAGTTACACTTGCAATCAACATGCCTACAACATAAATTGATCTTGCACAGGCCAGTTTTATGTCTATTTATACATTACTTTCTTTTCATACCTGTCATTAGCATTTCAATCACATTATTCCACATGAGCTGATGATTAACCAATATTGACAGTTTCATCATTTATCATATTTTATAATTATTTTCAATAGGCTATTTCCGTGCAAAAACGAAATATAAAAATAATTGAATTCCCTCAATGGAACTGATTTTCGGCAAACAGCTGTAATTACCTAATTTAGCTATGGATTAGACACGCTGAGGTCCACATTTCACAAGAATGAATCTATCGCACTAATGAACAGAGCAAGAACTATCACCTTATCTTTTAAGTGTATTCTAATAAACATTTTGCTTTTATAACAACAGAGGTGGAATCAAACCATTCCTGTGCAGGGATATCCAAATAACTATGCTGACTGGACCGATTCAAAAAACTTTTTTCAAACCACTATGTGATTGGGACACTTTTGTTAGCTAATATTTGAAGTCCTAGATTACATTTTTGTTCTTCATTTTCTCCATCTAACGTTTCAAAATCTCAATACCAACACTCAATAAACTTAAAAGACAAACACTGTTTTTAGACAGCAGTAATATCTCTAGAAAAAGAATGTTTTGATCTGTATCATTTATACAGTATTTTGAATGTACACAGTATTTTTCAATGATAGCTATACATGTACTAAACATTATGGAGCACTATGCTTGCAGAATATATTGTGATAACATTGTAAGCACTGAGAATGTTATAACTTGCTTCATTATGACTACAGTCTGATTTAGTAAGAACTGGAGTCGTTCATCTTTTCACTGTCACAGTTAATCAAGGAGCTGGACTGCTTTTAGAGCTTGGAATTCATTTAAGTATGAAATTAATGTTTTCACGTTTCAACAAAATAAAATAAAAACCAAGAAATACAGTAATGTGCAGCCCTGGAAGCCTGGCAAATCTTATCAGCCAGTGGATATCACTTTATTTTTAAAAGAATAATTCATGTTTTTATTTCAATGGGTCAACTTGGGACTCAACCCACGTTTGTATGGCTTACCCTGCACATCAAATGGTAGTTCTTTTACTAGCTCAGCCCTTGCGAACACTTTTTTTGTGTTTGTTGTTTGATTAAATTGGTTTTGCTGTATGATATACCACTCGTAATGAAGAAGCTGAGTACTTAGTCATTAAAATGTCTTATTTGTTGTAAAAATTGAAATTGACATTTCAAAATGTAATCCGTAAAATTTAAAAAGGAAAGGCTTAACAAAAGGCGTTAATTAGCATGGTTCGTAAGTGTATTCATAAAAAAATTAATAAATGAAATACAGTTAAAATGTACAATTGTGACAGGACTAGGAGCCCTGCACATGAAAAGGGGGCTGGGTAAAGCTTTAAAATGTATTGTTTGTGATTTAAAATGTATTGTTTATTATTTAAAGAAAATGTTTGTTTATTTTAGAACAGGGTACCCCCGCCCCTGTGTATATTTTGTATTTGTGTATTTTATAGGACGACAAAGCCGTATGTTTGTTATTGTGTGGCAGCGCGGATGGGGAAGCCCCATCCACATAAAAACCTCGTGCAGAAGGTGACCATCTCCCGTGTTAATTCATTGATTAATTGCTGCTAATCGGGAGATGGTCACCTGTATAAAATCCTGCAGCTTTCTGTGTTCCGGGTGAGATGTTCAGAGGAGGAACGTGTGTGAGAGAGAGACAGGAGAACAAAAAGCAAAAACAAAACAAAACGAAACAAAAGTAAAAAGCTCCAGCACCGTATTTGTTTCGTTAAGATTATTTTGTGTTCGTGACTTGTTTTTGTTTATTATTTTATTTTGCTTTGTGAGCATTGTTTTTATTAGAACCTTTTATTTCATTTTTGTGTTTAAATAAACATGGTGCCTTTGCACCACAGTACTGCCTGTTTTTGTTCCTGCATCTTGCCTGATGATGGAAACAAACAGATTTGAAATCTATTTTAACCTGGCCAAAAAGGCATATGAAAATGTGCCACGATTCACCAAGCTGGGGCTTTGTTTAAAGTTGGAAAAGTGGGAAATAAATAAATAAATAGGAAAAGGAGAGAAGTCAAACTTAAATACAAATCAACCTAGAGAAATATAATATATATATAAGCTTGTAGAACATTTGGGTTTGGTAGTTACCAGATTTTATAATCTTATTACATCTAAAGCAGTATTATGATAATCATCTTGGATGTTACAGAAAATTATTTCAAATACATATTTTCCATTACAGTGTATTTCTTTCGTAGCATACAATGTATAACTTGGTACCTACGGTAGAAAGCTAGACAGGCACTCAAAATGTACCTCATCTCCAGGTACACAGTTTAACATTTTCTGGGAATGAACCAACCTGTCTTTTATCTACATGCAAGGCTAATATTTGTTGTACAGCTATACTAATATTTTTGACTGCAGTAACAGAAGACATTGGCTGGGTTTACATGCACATTAAAATCGACTCCACAGTCTTGACTCTGTGGCCTTGTCACGCAAAACAGCAAAAGAACGTCCCTTGGTCAGCACGACTTTAAGTGCAGGGTCAATCGCTTTCTCACGATAAAAATAGCTGTAAAAACCCATTTAAACCGGAGCAGGAATCGTGCATGACGCTCACAAGGTTTCAGCAGTCAAGATCCCGTTCTTGTGACTTAACTTAATCTCCAGCAGAAAGGCCATACAAAACATAGACACCCCCAACACACACACACACACACACACTGTACATTTATGGACTACTTCAACACTAGAACTGCCGCGGTTATACTCATACCTACAACCACCGGTACATTTTAAACAACATCAATATTAAAATGAAAGACAAACTATTGGATACAACTCAAACGTTTTATTCAAGCACGTCATATCAAACATCTGCACAGCGGAAACACTGTATTTAAATGAACAATTAAACATAACAGGGTTTATTTTCTAACTTACCACATATAAAGCACTACTTCAAAAAATGAAAAAGTAGTTTTTAATCTAAAACGAAAGTAACATATGATTTATCTTGCGTGTGTCACTCGCAGTAGAGAATCCAGCTTGAGCTGCTGCAGCCTGCTGCTGCTTTGCAGTTTTGTGATCGAAATGTTTCTGCTGAAGCGCTGTGGCTAGCTTCAAGATAAAATCTCTCCTACCTTGTACAAAACGAAGGAATTGATGGCTGCCAGGTCCAGCAGAGATAACAAGCTTGTGTGTATATTCAAAATAAAAACATGCATTGTAAAAGATGGTTCTAGTGTTAATGAAATGTAACTTTTAGATGTTCCACACACACAAATATAAATTCTAAGTGGTAATTATATTTTATATAATTGTGTGTGTGTGTGCATGCCGTGCGTGCGTGTGTGTTGGAAAGGTAGCCAGACAAACAAGTAGCTAATGTGTGGTGTAATTCAGAGTGTGCATGACAAGACGTGAATTAATTTATTTTGTTAAATGTTTTTATCTTTATGGCAACACATGCAAGCTCTCCTCACGATATTAAAAGTCGTTCTTTCCCTAATTAGTATGCAGACAGGATCATTTAAATATCCCCTCCCCTAAATCACTATGACTGCAGTAATTTGCATTGTCACGGCCAGATTTGTCGTCCTAAATCATAACTACATGAAAACGCAATTCCTGAGAAGTACGGCCAAAACATTGTGAGGAAAACTGTCATGCCTTGTCCATGTAAACACCGTCATTGACTTCTAGTCAAACGTTCTAAATCTTTTAATTGACTGCAGTCATACAATACAAATTGAATACAAATATATATATATATATGTATGTATGTTTAAACCAAGGGCAAAGCTGAGTTTTATTTTTCATGTAAAGAATAGCTTTAGCCTATACTGAATTCCTTTGCTGAAATTGCTGGAAAGGAGATCAGAGCTGCCAGCAACAACAAATAAAAAATAAAAAAAACACTGAGAATGTGCTTAGCACCTTCCAGGCAAGCAGTACTAGAACACAAGAGGCCCTTCTCATGATAAATTACATTTAATTTGTGTAAGTTGTGAAACTGAAGAATGATTGTCCACTTTAATTAAATAGCAGCCACTGCACCCTGCCCAATTCAGAGCTAATCTGCGCAACCAAGGGACTAATGTACAAAAGAATGAGTTCTGTGTATAATGATTTTCCTGATTTAGTGGATTAATAAAAATGAGAATCTCCTTTTTGATATCAATTATTAACTTTTTAGCAATAAACTGGGCTGGAAATGGTTTTTAAAGTTAAGTTACCAGAAAACAGCAAAAATAAAATAAATGTCACATTTTGAAATCTTTTGGTTCTTTGCTTGTTTTTTTTATATTCTCCATGTATGCATTTTCTTCCTGCTTCTGTAGCTCAGTGTTTAAGGTCTCACATTTTGGGTTTGCAGTGGGATCTATAAATTATGCTGCCTCTTAGAAGGGAGCCGGCGGACCACCAGTGGTCCGCGGACCACAGATTAGATGAAAGGTTGCTGCTGCTTCCTGGTACCTAATCACTTCATGTGTTGTATTTCCAACTTCCAAAGGTCTAGCTGCAATCTACAACACAGCGGGAGGCATTAGTTTATCTATAACATTGTAATTGAAATATTTTAGCATAACAAGCACCAAAAATATTTTTATAGGAATAAAAGGGAGATCAGTGATAATAGTAATGCATTTTCTGCAAAGTTATTACTTTGTGATACAGCATGATCAAAATAAAAATAAAACACATTTAGAAAAAAAGTCTGTATACAGTAACCTGCCATGTTACTGTAGAAATCCAAAATATTAAAAAGGTAACATGATATGGGAAAGGTAGTAATATGTGCAAGATTTTTATACATTTGTTTGGATGTTTGGTTCCATGAAAGCTAATGAGGCTTGTAACACCTTGCTGGGTTTAGCTGAAAATTTGAAATGGGCATCTGTGACAGAAATACAATGATTCTTGGTTGTAAATCTCCCTCCCGACCTGTGAGGGCTCTGAGCAGCGAGAACACAGTTCCCTGGACGGGCTGGCCTGACAGTTCTTTCCCAGGGTTCAAGGGAATTCGGCTAGCTAGAAAGGGGGCGGGACTCCGTTGCAATAACGCATTGACCGGGAAGGGAAATGACGTGGCAGCCGCAGATTGGAGAGGCGTTTGCACTTGTTTACCAATGTGACGGCATAAAAGGGGATGGAGAATTGCAATTGGTTCGCTTTGGTTTGTGTTTTGAACCTGGAAGGACTGTGAGAGACCCAGTGAGATAACAGTATTGTGAGTGTTTTGTTTGTTTGGTTGTAATTTGTCTTGTTTGTAAATTACTAGACGGCTAATATGATTCTGGAGCTGTCACCAAGGGCCAGTACAAAGCCAGAACAGCACTTCACCACTGTCACAAAATAAACTGTATCACCCACCACGGGCACTACTGCATGCACCCTGGACTGGTGACCGTGTTAGTATATTGTGGGGCGGATGTATTGTGATTATTGTTTGGAACTGCAACCCATTGTTATTTTCTCCGTGCAATACACATTGTTGTGTATTGCCGGGGTCCTATTATTTGGTCACCAGACCTGGATATAATAAAGCCTGATTAAATCTCTATGTCTGTTTGTTTCACACATTGTAACACCTGCACCTGTATCCACTCAGCCACTTGTTCACAGCATCATAATGCTGGGGGAAGATACAGGCACAGTTGCATATTTTTCTACCAAAAAATACCAATCCACTAAACACATCCACGAGCATAATCACTTTCGAGCGCACATTGGTGTGATTTGCTATTTTAGGGGATTTCCATTACCTCTAGTTGAAAAGTATAACAGAGTTGAAATTAGTAACAGGAACATGGCTATTTGGCTTAGAGTGCTGTAGTGGCACTTTGGGTCCAATTACAAGAACACTTGTGTCCCTAAAGCTAAAATTACATTTGAGGAATGTAAACCAACCAGACTGCCAAGCATTCTGATCAAGTAGAATGCACGAAAGGCCAAAATGTGATGAATTGTACTTCAGTCCAAAACTATGTTACAGCTTTGATAATGCCACCTAAAGTCTTATTTCTGATTAAATCTACACCTTTAATTAATCTCTCAAAACTCCCCTATACATTACTAATGTTTTTTGATTTTCATCTCTGTCAAAATAACTTATAATCCTTAAGGGCATTTTTGATAAATGACAGTATGGAGGTTAAGGTTATGTAAGTGAAAAATGTCTCTCGGTAGAAGGAATGGCTTTCTGATAGTGACTTGTAAGTTACAAGGAACAGACATACAGGTAGATAAATTTGCTGAGTGCGTGTCTAGACTTCATAGTCTGTGGTGACTGAATAGCAGCTATTAGCTTCCCTTCTGGGGAAGTTTGCCTAACAGTGAAAATATTATATATATAAAAAAAATGAATCTCAAAATCACTATTAATACAAGTCCAAGATGCAAATATCCCCAAGACCATAATTCTTTATTTTAGTGTGCTTGTGTTGGGATGGAAGCTGACAGAAAGAAAAATACCAAAATATAACAAAGAATGTGCTTTCTCGTGATTGATTTGTGGTAAAGTATTCTCATGTTCTTGAAAAATGAAAACTTATTTTGCCCTTACAAGTATCATGGCTAGATCTCAACAATGAATTGAAATGACACAATTGCAAATTTCTTTTCCCCATCATTTTATTAACCAGAAATACAAAAGACTTGCATCACCATCTTATTACAGTGACAAAAAAAGCTGTTTTTGTATTTGTTTGTTTTTCTTTTGTAGCCTAAGAGCAAATAACATCCTATTAAAAAAAGGAACATTAATATTTTTATTTTTATATGTAGACAACACAGCCAAAATGTAATGACTAGGCTTGTTCTGAAATTCACCATGCAATAGTGGCTGAAAAGTAAATAATAAAGAAAATCTAGTCTTTGAAAAAAAAAAAATATATATATATATATATATATATATATATATATATATATATATATATACACTGTATATATTGGAGGATACTTTTAAAGACTCGGTACATGTTTTGCCAAAAAACGGTTGCATGGACAGGATTATTTTACTTATGTAATTAGTGTCTGCAAAATGTAATAAAACCCAAAACCTCAAAGCAAACCAATATTCTTAATCCTAACCATGCATGATTTCATTCTAAATTATGCATATTAACTAATCACTGTTACTTGGCCCTTCATTTTTTCAATTTGCATAAGCTCACACATTTTACACACAGGAGAATTGCTAATTTAACTGGGCAGAACTGCGGTTAAAGGCAATCCTTGAAAGCAATTAGTGTTATCAAAGATAAGCTACATTTTACAATACTTTTAGTTTAGAGACTAAACTGTATCTAATCACAACATACATATCTGTTGCATGTGATTTAAAAGAGGATAAGCAAGGCCCTAAATCCAAGTTTGCATGAAAAACATTTTACAATAATTGCACTACCATTATGATCTTTTAGCTTTTATTAGGTATGTACAGATGTTGTGTTATATAAATTGTATAGTCAATAACTTCTTACATCTTAGTCATCCAATATGTGGAAAATAATAGGTCAAAGGTCAACAAAATGATGCCCATGAGGCGCATCCACACAGTCATTCTTTTGCATGAACAGAAGACCTACCCTGGAACTCTTCCCAGGTTTATGTATCATCATAATTAAGTATTATTTGTTGTGCTCGATCGGTATGCAGAATATCACTTCCATCTAAACTTTACATTTGAGTCTTTGTTTGCAGTATCAATATACCATACACCAAAATCATGAAAACTCACTATCCAGAATAACCATATTCCCCATGTGAGGCTCTTCCACAGCACCACACTATTTGCGACTCAGAGTAAGTCGGCAAAAGGGTGGTATCTGTTTTACTGCAGAAAAGTAACACAACACACAACAAGAATTTTTAAATAGCAGAGCTAAATTAATTGTAGGGATGGGAATTTCAAGTAATTTAGTGCCCGAGTACTCAAGCATTAAATTTTGAGTACTCAAACCTAATGCCAGACAATATTATTATACTTATGCGCCACAAAATGTGCGCCTAAGCCGTTTCCCCGCCAAACACAATAAACAAAAACCACACAGGTTTCATATAGCACACTCTTCACCTCACGACTGCCAGGAAGCAGAGCACCTCTTCTGCCTCCTTCTCCACCGCAGCCATGAGCATACTAACTGCCTCCCTTAAATACCGTGCACCTGGTCCTAATTTGACAATATTTACCAGGTGCAGGGGATAATTAATAATAAAACAATTGACAAATTAAATTCAACGATAAAGCAAAACAATTAAACAACAAACCAAAACAATTAAACTAAACAAATGTGCATTCCGCACATTTTTTCTTCAGGGAGGCTTTAACCCCTCCCTGCTGTCTCACTATATATATATATATATATATATATATATATATATATATATATATATATATATATATATATATATATATATATATGTATATATATATATATATATATATATATATATATATATATATATATACAGACGTGCTCAAATTTGTTGGTACCTCTCCACAAAAAACGAAGAATGTACAATTTTCTCTGAAATAATTTGAAACTGACAAAAATAATTGGCATCCACCATTGTTTATTCCATATTTAATAGAAAACAGACTTTGCTTTTGATTTTTTATTCAACATAATATTGTAAATAATAAAACAAATGAAAATGGCATGGACAAAAATGATGGGACCGCTAACCTAATATTTTGTTGCACAACCTTTAGAGGCAATCACTGCAATCAAACGTTTTCTGTAGCTCTCAATGAGACTTCTGCACCTGTTAACAGGTAGTTTGGCCCACGTCTCAGGTTTGATGGGTGCCTTCTCCAGACTGCAAGTTTCAGCTCTTTCCATAGATGTTCGATAGGATTCAGATCAGGACTCATAGAAGGCCACTTCAGAATAGTCCAATGTTTTGTTCTTATCCATTCTTGGGTGCTTTTAGCTGTGTGTTTTGGGTCATTATCCTGTTGGAGGACCCATGACCTGCAACTGAGACAGAGCTTTCTGACACTGGGCAGTACGTTTCACTCCAGAATGCCTTGATAGTCTTGAGATTTCATTGTGCCCTGCACAGATTCAAGGCACCCTGTGCCAGGCGCAGCAAAGCAGCCCCAAAACATAACCGAGCCTTCTCCATGTTTCACTGTAGGTATGGTGTTCTTTTCTTTGAAAGCTTCATTTTTTCGTCTGTGAACATAGAGCTGATGTGACTTGCCAAAAAGCTCCAGTTTTGACTCAACTGTCCAATGGACATTCTCCCAGAAGGATTGTGGCTTGTCAATATGCATTTTAGCAAATTCCAGTCTGGCTTTTTTATGTTTTTCTTTCAAAACTGGAGTCCTCCTGGGTCTTCTTCCATGGAGCCCACTTTTGCTCAAAAAGCGACGGATGGTGCGATCAGAAACTGACGTACCTTCACCTTGGAGTTCAGCTTGTATCTCTTTGGCAGTTATCCTTGGTTCTTTTTCTACCATTCGCACTATCCTTCTGTTCAATCTGGGGTCGATTTTCCTCTTGCGGCCGCGCCCAGGGAGGTTGGCTACAGTTCTATGGACCTTAAACTTCTTGATAATATTTGCAACTGTTGTCACAGGAACATCAAGCTGCTTGGAGATGGTCTTGTAGCCTTTACCTTTACCATGCATGTCTATTATTTTCTTTCTGATCTCCTCAGACAACTCTCTCCTTTGCTTTCTCTGGTCCATGTTCAGTGTGGTGCACACAATGATACCAAACAGCACAGTGACTACTTTTCTCCATTTAAATAGGCTGAATGACTGATTACAAGATTGGAGACATGTGTAATACTAATTAAAGAAATTAATTAGTTTGAAATATCATTATAATCCAATTATTTATTATCTTTTCTAAGGGGTACCAACAAATGTGTCCAGGCCATTTTAGAATATCTTTGTAGAATAAGCAATAATTCATCTCTTTTCACAGCTTCTTTACTTTATTCTATGACGTACCAAAGGCATGCAAGTATACATGATAAAATAGCTTTTAATTTCATCACTTTTCAGGAGGAATGAAGCATTATTTCAATGAGCTGTAAGGGTACCAACAAATTTGAGCACGTCTGTATATATATATATATATATATATATATATATATATATATATATATATATATATATATATATATATGTAAATAATATTGTAGGTTATATTCAAAATTAAAACAGGTATTAAAGTCAGTCAAAATTACGGCTTTGTTGCTAGGTGGGTGGGCTTATAACTTCCTTATTTTTGTGATCCTATTAATCATTCATTAAACCTCAACCCGTCAAAATGACTTCCGTGGCTAGTGTTAAGACGGTATACGTGAATAAAATACTGTAACAACCCCTGGTCTTGAGGCTCAAAGCAGGAGACGGAGACGGGATTTAGGCACTAACAAAACAACTTTATTAATTAAACAGGGTCCATGTTTGGGTCAGGACCACACCACAAAAACAATAAATCCTTCCTCCTGTCCCTATCCTAAAAACTCGCTCACTTTCTTGCTCACTCTATTCCACACACACACACACACACACAGGCTCCGGCTCTATCAGTCCCCTCACACACGGAGAAGAGAGCGGACCACTACTGTCATGGGGGGGAGAGCAAGGGCGTCTCGATGACATGGTCTGCACCCAACAGCAGCTCACACACACACACACACACACACACACACTACTGAAACTAGTGGTATGGTCCCACCCCGGAACAATACAGATAACGTGAATGCACAGGACCAGATGAAACAAAAGTCTGCCAACCTGAACTGACCGGGTTGCTACAATATATTGAAGTTACATTTATGAAGAGATATTATTTACATTTTTTGGATTACTCGAGTAATAAATAAGTGCTCGAGTAATTATAATTATTTCAAGTACTCGAGTACTCTAACCCACCCCTAATTAATTGATGCTTTCACCTGCTTCCGTCTTACATTACCATGAGCATTCACACTCAATACAATGTAGGAAATGTTACATTAAACAGGGGAATAGATTTAAGTAAAATGCAAATCTGTTCCAAATTTAATGTAAAAAATATCCCTAAACAAAATCTATGGCCTAAACAGCTATTGCAGCTTTGCATTATGGAGCAGCAGCCACTGCCCCTGCTGAGAACAAAGACACATAGATTTGAGGCATGGCCAGCAGAAAGGGAAAGTAAAGAATTAAACAGGATCGTGTAGGTAGCGAAATCACTGGGCTTTTGAAGTTTCGCCTTCGAGAAGTACTGTATATTCCCTCATCTGCTCCAGTCATCTGGTAACCAACATCCCTTTTATTTAACAGTGGAAAGTTCAGCATACTTTGAAGTCTTAAATTGAAAAATGTATAAATGCTAAAACTGCAAAGTATTAATTAAAGATCAATTTGCTCACATTACTGAGTAACACTCTATATCAGAGTACTTTAGCAAGGAGATCTGCAATACGCAACCTTCAGGCTTAAACTCTCCCTCCTTAACTGAACATGGGGAGGCCTTGTAAAGCCTTACCCACACTGGACTCCACCTTTCAGTAGATACCATCATTAGCATTAACAGGTAGGTACAAGTCATCTATAAAAATACAATACATGTCAAAACAACATTTACTTTCCTTAATGGAAACACAGTGATTACATACTGTCATCCCTTTACATTATATTACATTACATATCAATGCAGTGCTTTCTCATTAACCTTTCAGTATAAAAAGTTCTAATCTTAAAAACTTTCCCATAGATTAACATTAAGCTCGCTCACAGGTAGAAAGCTGCATGCATGAGCTGCTGCATACTACCATTGAATCAACGATTGAATACAAACACAGAACTAGAATAGTGAATACAAACACAGAACTAGAAAAAAACACTTTCTGTATAAACAGCAGATATAACTCTCTTGATGAAAACAGATGCGTGCACTCATCTCCTTTCAACGAAGCAAGCAGAGTATCATCTACTATTAATACTTTAACACATCTTTTTTTCTTTTCTTTTTTCTTTTACTGAGCGACCCGACAGAGAACAACTCCGCGGAACCGCAGACACAATACAGGTAAGGTTAAAAATAAATTATTTTCAATTTTTAGTACAGGTCGCCATTATACAAACAGTATGATGCTATTTAAGAATATTAATGTCCGTGATGAGGTTGGGATTAGACCGCATCATCACATACCCCTCCCCTTATGATTGTCCATCCTCGGGAAGTCGGGACAAAATGTCCGCTATGATGTATTGACATACTGCCCGATACTTCACAGAATACCGGAAGGGTTGCAAAGCCAAGTACCACCTAGTAATGCAAGCGTTACTGTCTTTCATGCGATGTAACCATTGCAAAGCTCTATGGTCAGTCTCTAATACATCTAATCTGCCAATCAGGTAATACTTAAGGGTATCCACAGCCCATTCGATAGCCAAGCATTCCTTTTCCACTGTGGAGTACTTGACCTCCCTAAGAAACAATTTGTGGCTAATGTACTTCACCCCTTCACCCTGTAGTAACACAGCCCCTAACCCAACACCAGAGGCATAAGTTTGCACTGTGAAGGGTAGCTCAAAATCAGGGCTTTGTCAAACTGGCTCTTGACACATGCACTTCTTCAAGTCTTTAAAAGCTTTTCCACAGTGTTCAGTCCACACAATTTTATTTGGACTAGACTTCCTGGTTAAGTCCGTCAATCCCACCCACTAAGCCCAGGAATGAATGTACCCGCTTCTTAGTGGTAGGTTGAGTACATGCTAGTATGGCTTTGACCTTGTTCTCCTCCTAAGACAGCCAAAGTACTGGACACTAGCCTTAGCTAGGGTACACTTGCTGGCATTGACCACCAGACCTGCACGACTGATCCTCTCGAAGACGTCCTTGAAGTGCTGCAAGTGTTCCTCTCACAATGCACTGTAGATGGTGATGTCATCAATGTAGGCAGCTGCATAGTTTTCTGCCCCTCGTAGCACCTGGTCCATAAGCCTTTGGAAAGTAGCGGCCTGCTCCATGCAGCCCAAACGGCATCACAGTGAACTGGTAAAGACCACTTGGCTCTCTGAAAGCTGTCAGCTCTTTAGCAGATTCTGTTAACGGCACTTGCCAGTACCCTTTGCACAAATATAGTGTGCTCAGGTATTCAGCTTTTCCCAGCCACTCGATATCATTCATCCACCCTGGGCATAGTCCACCCATTTTTTGGTACTAGCACAACTGGGCTGCACCATTCGCTGTGTGTGGGTTCAATCACACCCATCACCCATCTGCAACATCACCTTTACTTCCTTCTTTAGCACTGGTATGAGCTTTGCAGGAACTCTGCTGCACAGCTGGCGAATCGGACCGGGACTCAGAAGATGAATATGATGCTCAGTCAAGGCAGTCCAACCTGGTTCCTCCTGAAACAAGCCTTCTGGAATACAGCAACTCTGCACGTTGAGTTGGAGACAAATGACTCATCTCAGGAAAAGTTGAGGGTCCCTGAGCAGTGGGAAAGTACTGCTCCTTAATCTCCTCTCCCTCTTCAATAGAATGGGCCCAAAACTGGTTAGCAACTGTCTCTTTCCAAGGCACCCATTCTTTTAAAAGGTTGATGTGGTATACCTGGGTTTTCTTTCTTCGATCTGGCATGGCCAGTTCATAAGTGACTGGGTCCATTTCCCTCAGAACCTCATAGGGTCCTTGCCATTTAGCCAGCAGACCACATACAGAGGTTGGCAAGAGCGGCAACAATTTCTGTACAGGGAAAAAAGACCTGGCATGTGAAGAGCGATTGTACCAAGTTTTCTGTTTCTGTGCCTCGATCATATTTTCATGGACAAACGTTGAAAGCTGCTGCAGTCTCTGACGCATTTTAAGCACGTAGGAAAGAATGTTCATACGTTGCTGATGTTGTTCACCTCCCCAAGCCTCCTTCAACACATCCTGGGGACCTCGTACTTGACGACCATACAAAAGTTCAAAAGGTGAGTAGCCTGTCGATGCTTGTGGGAACTCTCTGTAAGAGAACAAGAGATAAGGGATCCACCAATCCCAATCGGAACCGGTAACTGAAACAAACTTCCGCAGCATACTCTTGATGGTTTGATTGAAACATTCAACCATTCCGTCAGTCTGAGGATGAAATGGCATGGTTTTAATGCCTTTTATCCCTAGCAAACTATACACCTGTTTAATCAATTTGGAATCACATATTACTAATATATAGCAATTACCTGCACTACTCCTCTCATCTACAATAGGCAAAGGGGTGCCCTATCTTTTTTCTTCCCTGGTGCTGTTAGCTGGCATTCAGGACATGCCTTGCAAAACTGAACCACATCCTGATACATTCTTGGCCAGTAAAACCTATAACAATTCTAGCTGAAGTCTTATTTTGCCCCAAGTGACCAGACCATAGTACTGCATGCCCCATATTCATCACTTTAGTTCTCAAACTCTGAGGAATCACCAATCTCTCACCAGCATTACTCTGTCGGTACAATCTCTCTCCTCTCAACACAAAGTTTTCCTCTTTCATTACACTAACTCCTCCAAGGGAGGAGTCGGTGCGTCCACGGTCCAAGAAGAGGAAGGCAGAGCGTCCACCGCCCAAGTCTCCACCAGCAGAGGAAGAACGCATGCTGGTTTTGCCTCCAGAGCCAGAGGGAGAGGAGCTGTTGCTGCCGTCTCCAGCGCAAGTGGGAAAGGCCCCACCGCTGTCTCCAGAGCAGGAGGTAGAGCCGCACCAGTCCCCTGCAAGTGAGGGACAGCCGCACCAGTCCCCTGTAACAAGGGTAGACTGCACGCTGCTCCCACCTCCGCCGCCAGGAGACTACACGCCACCTCCACTGCCAGGAGCAGAGCAGCAGGAGCTGCCTCTACCTCCTACACCAGCAGAGGGTGAATGCCTGCTGGGTCCCTGTCCACCAGCAGAGGGTGAATGCCTGCTGGGTCCCTTTCCACCAGCAGAGGGTAAACGCCTGCTGGGTTCCCATCCACCAGCAGAGGGTGAATACCTGCTGGATCCCTTTCCACCAGCAGAGGATGAATACCTGCTGGTATCACTTCCCCCACCAGCAGAGGGTGAATGCCTGCTGGTATCACTTCACACACCAGCAGAGGATGAATGCCTGCTGGTATCACCTCCCCCACCAGCAGAGGATGAATGCCTGCTGGTATCACTTTCCCCACCATCACGAGGAGAGGAGCTGGAGCTGCCTCTGCCTTCATCAACATCAGGGGGAGAGGAGCAGGAGCTGCCTCTCCCTTCACCAGAAGGACCAGGACTAGCGGTCCTCAGCAGCCCTTGCATAGGCTGCTGAGGGAAGCACGGAGAAGAACCGCCTGGCCACAGTGGCCGAGAAGAGGGCCAACACCCGCACCCCAGCTTGTCCTGACTCCCTGCCTCGCTTCGCCCAAGGGTGCCTGCCTCGCTTCGCCCAAGGATGCCTGCCTCGCTTCGCCCAAGGATGCCGGCCACGCTTCGCCCAAGGATGCCTGTCTGGCATCGCCTGGGGCTGCCTGTCGCGGCGCATCGCCTGGGGCTGCCTGTTGCTCCGCATCGCCTGCGGCCGCTGCCTGACTTGCGTCGCCTGGGGCTGCTACCTGCTTGCGTCGCCTGAGTCCGCTGCCTGGCTTGCGTCGCCTGGGGCCGCTGCCTGGCTTGCGTCGTCTGAGGCCGCTGCCTGGCTTGCATCCCTCTGGGCCGCTGCCTGGCTTGCGTCCCTCTGGGTCGCTGCCAGTCTTGCTTCGCCCAGGGTCGCTGCCAGTCTTGCTTTGCCCGGGGGCGCTACTGGTTCTGCAGGACCGCAGGAAGCACCGGGGCCGGTGCCTCGGAAAAGGGGGCTGCCGGCTACAAAGAAGGGGGGGGAGGTCAGGAGACCAGCTCCCCCTATTGCAGTGCGGCCGAACGCCCACCAGAGGGCGCTGCTGGCCATGAAGAGGGGGGAGGTCAGGAGACCAGATCCCCCAGCTGCACTTTCGCAGCAGGAAGTGTTATGGCCGGAGCCCCACGGAGGGGAGCTGCCGGCCATGAAGAAGGGGGGGAAGGTCAGGAGACCAGCTCCCCCAGCCGCACTTTCGCGGCAGGATATGCTGTGGCTGAAGCCCCGGAAGAGGGAGCTGATAGCCACGAAGAAGTGGGGGGTGGAGGACATTCCACCACGGCCACCCCCCAGAAACACCTTGTTTCTCCCTCTTCCGAGACTTTTGGGATTTTAAGGGGGGAGGTGGCCTTTGAGGCCATGTGTGCTTTGCACGGGGGGGGGGGGGGGGGGGGGTTTATGTGACGAAGTGCCCGCCCCTGTGTGTATTTTCTGTTCTATGTTGCGTGTTGTGTGTTAATGTTGGTGTATAGTCATTGGTACACGGGATATAAATGGGTCTGTGTGCAGCACGAGTATTTAAAATGTAGATTTGTATTTAGGCACGAGGATAGCACAAATCACTTCACGTGCTGGTTAAAATGTATAATGTGTGTCACGGGATTGCACTTAATTAATTCACGTGCAGTTGTACCGAGATTCCAATTGAATGACTGACTAGCAATCGTGTCTTGGTACAACTGCATAAAAACAGCATTTTTCACTCACTCGGGGTTGGGTGTTCGGTGAGTGAAGAACGGGATTTGAGACGGAGGTAAAGAGAAAAAGAATAGTTAAAATATCTGCTCACCGTGTTTGTCTGTCTAGTCCGTTTTGTTTGTCTGTTTATTTTGGCTCAAGTGCCGTGTCCTGTTTTGTTTGTACAACCTTTTTATTTTCTGTTCTGTTTATTAAATGCTGAACGAAACCATTCGCTCAGCTCCACCAAACTCCACCTCTCGTTTTGTTTATTTATTTCCTGGCTGTGGTCTGACGTCACCCACTCCGGCCGTCTTTGTCACAGTGTCTCATTTTCCTGTAGACAAGTGGCTCTAAAACACAGACGGTAAGTTTCTGCTTGAATTTCATCGTTCAGCAGAATAGCATTTATGTCAATTGAAACATACGGTACTCATGATTTTCCAGTTAACAAGGGAACCAAGTGCAAGGCCCATTCTTCCTTCGGACACTTGCACGCCAAAGCAATTTGATCAAAAGTAGTTAAGTAATGTTCAATGTCCTCATCCTCCGAAAATTGGTGCATTTGTGTCCTTTCCACCCCATGGAAATGAACGCTCGGTCCACTGCGTCGCAGGTTCTGATACTGGTACTGGAGCTGGTTCTGGGGAGCTGGCTGCTGCACCTCCCAGCAGCTGCCGCTCTCACCAGTCCCGGCTCAATTCCACCTGTAGCAGAGAGAACTGGTGCTGCACAGCCCGCCACCGCTGCTTGTGACGCAGTGCATGCTGTTCCATCCGCTCTTCTCTAGTTTGCTGAATCTTGATGAAGTTATGCAGCATGACACAGACCTCTGTAGTATCTTAGTCCACCACTGACTCCTCTGCGGCTCTCTATACATTGGTTAGGAATGGCTTTGTTCCCGCTAAATTACCAGATTATCAAAAACAAGGTTTCATCCATCTCTTCCCTCAGGACACTTGATAAGCAAGACACAGGAATTTCTATTTAATGGGATGCCATAGCCAAGCTGAAAGATAGTTGCCTTTGCCTATTCAAGGTACCCGTGGGCAAGACTAACTGTTACAGCTGAGACATACCAAGACTGAACCCACTCTATTGTGTTAATAAATCATTAACTGAGTAAATCTAAAAAGAAAGGTGGTCCCAGTGGAAGGAGATCCAATTGAGTGTGGTTTGTCTGGAAGCGTATATGAATGCTCCTATTCCAGTTTGGCCACTTATATGAAAATGTCCTCGGTTGTTTCCATATTAGAAGGGGAGACAGAGTGGTCTGAATAATGAGCTGGTCTCTATGGAGGGATTTTATTAGCTAAGGATAAAGACAATAAAGGATGGTTTTTGGATGATAGAATCAGCAGACGGTAAAACATTTTGAACAAACATGCACAGTCGAGTCTGTACAGAGCTTAGTGAGGAGAAGCATTAGCACTAAAGTGTCACTGTAAATCAAAACCAAATACATTGCAAACAGTTAAGTCCCCTCTGTGCTAAATAACTAATATCCAGAGTATTACTTTCCAGCTAACGGGCATCTATTCCCAGGGGCTTTGTCAAGAAGATGCATGAATGTCTTTCCAAGTTTAATTTAATGCTGTTATGCATCCCTAGCTTGGTATATGTCATGGATAAAATCTGATTCAACTGCTCATTCATATGCTTCTTTCATGATATGCCTACATACCAAAGAGACATTTAAATCCTAGGAATGCAAAATAAAATATCTGTGAACCTCCTTATTAGGTCATTATTAAAAGTACACAAGTCTTGCCAGGGGTTAAGTTATAAGTTAATACATAATGTGAAGGGTGTCTCTTATTGTACAAGAGATGTCATCTCAAGTAGTTTGGGAGAGAGGACCGTGAAGCGTGAAATGATGTCTCTTATACAATGAGACACCCTTCACACGATGTATTAACTTATTATAAATCATACACATAAGGATTAGACATACACATATCTTTACAGTGAAAATTACTTTTATTTTCATTAAATATAACATTCAACCCCCCTTCTCTCCATATAAAAATGGTTTGGTCTAGGATTGACCGTAACTGACCTACAGTAGTCGATCTGTGCTGTGTTTTCAGACTAGTTAAACGTGATGAAACTCTTTATTAAAAACAAATGTACATCCTGTAAAAATTGCACCACTAGCATGTAAGTGTCCTGAAGCACTGTTAGTAACTGAAGAGTTGAAACAGTTACTCTGATTTGGTGTAGGAAAAGTATTACTAGGCATCGCTGTCACAGCATGGGGGACTCGTTCCTGAAGACTTGCGTGAAGAAATGGATTGATTTCCCTTTTTTGCATTTCATCCGTGTTTGTCGTGGAATGCGTGAGACTGAGTTCACTCTTGTGTCCAGAAACTGAAATAATGTGCCTGCCTTCAACTCCAGCATCACTTAAAACTTGGCAACAAGTGGCACGAACACAGTGGTTGGTGTATATTGTAGAGAGAGCAGCTTCTACAGAGGTTTTTTTCATCAAATTGGCAATAAAACGTTCACCAAGGTTATTTTTCGTGGAATTTGAAAAAGCCTTGGCTGTACAGTTTAAAGCTTGAAAACGTACAGCATAAAGCTTTTTACAGGACAATTTTCTAAAGCTGGCTGTGAGTACATTTGTATGTCAGTGGTCTTGTCTTTAAGACCACCTTGGTGATTTTTGGTTTGTAATGCTAATGTTTGAGTGACATATTCATGGCCAGTGCCATCGGTAAGTAATATGTCCCAATTATCCAAATTAAAACAAAGGATTTTCCATTTTGCTTTGTTTTTATTTAGAGCGTTTTATTTTTAAGATAACGATCATTCTATGCACGAGATGACATTTATACGCATAAGAGGTATAGGAATGCTGCTCTGTGATTGGCTGATTTCTCATATGTGATTTATAATATGAAATACAGGACCTCTGAATGTATACTGTACTAGACTGTCTTTCTTTAAAATGTATCTCCATTTCAGATCTATCTAGAATATTTAAATATCATAGATGGTAATTGGATTTTTGGTTTAAGTATATTCACATTTTATTTTATGTCTGCCTGGTCACCATTTTAAGCAACTATTCTTAAATTCTAAAGTGATGTACAAGCACTTTAAATGGTATATCTCTATACTGGTAAGTCACTTACTCAGATGAGATTCAAAATCAGTGTAGGCCTTCATTCTATGCTGAGAAGGGCTTTTTGGTTTGTAGATGACAAAGCTAAAAAGCTTAAGATGTAATATTGTCTCAATTAAAATATAATTAAAACATTGATCATTTAATTTTGTCTACCTGAGTGCGGTTTAAAAAAAGGATCCACAGAGGGTGTTTCCTGGAAGGTATACGCAATATTTCACAATATCTCAGAATGAAGAAAAAACTGCAACTGCAACATTTGCTCATCGGTGCTTTCTTTTCACGGCAGTATTACAAGTTTATCGTATCATCTTAGTCGCAAGTAACTTGATTTTCTTTATATATATATACAGTAGAGAGTCAATTATCCAAACTAATTGGAACCTATACTAGTTCACATAATCGAACAGGTATTAATAACAATTATAATGTATAGAATAAAGTTAACACACACAAGTACTTAATACACAGATACCTACTTATGATATATAGCTAGTAACCTATTCTATCACATTAAGCATACAAAATGACAAAGCTTTACAAATCATTAAATTAATGCAATTCAGTAAAACTTTAAACATCTACAGTTAAGGTAATGAAATACTGTAATTTAAACCATATATCAAACTTTGAAAATCATCAAATAATACAATTCAGTACAACTTTGACACATTACAGAACTTTAGGAATCATTAAAATAAAAAAAATAAAAAAAAAATCAGTACAATGTTTCTATACTTTTGATTCTTGCTGTTAAGGCATTGTGATAATATGCATAGATAACATAGATATAATCTCCAGCCCCTACTGACAAAATAGAAGAAAAATCAAGAATGAGGTGCCTGTCTTGATTTATATATTGTAACGGAGCCGCACTCTACTCGGCTCATTTGCACCCTTAAGCACCAGACCAAGACACAGAACTTGCAGTTTCAGCACTTTCGTGCACTTTTATCAAACACAAAATTAACAAACAAAAGCTTAGCTCCCAAGTGGAGCCCTCACTATAACAGTTCTTAACTAGCACACTGAATGGCTAAGCCATTTGCCATCACTTATATGCAGGTTTTTTTGTTTACATTAATGTGCTGCTCCTCTTTTAGTTGTTCAGACTCCAGACAGGTAACTTTCTGAGTTTATTCTTGGTTCTTGTTTTAAATTTGGCGGTCTCCCCTGTGTTATCCAACAGATGATGGCCAACTATGCCCACACCCTGCGTTTTTAAAAGCCCTTAGGACTGCCACAATGTGGACGACAGAGACGCCATCTTAAGTATTATACAGTGCGCAGCACAATAAACCAGCTCCATGGTTAATCTACAACAACACTGTTTTTAAGCATAATTGAGGTTGTATCTTTGTAAATGCATATTTATTTGAAGGTTTTTCCTCAAACTGAGGGTGGTAAAGTTGGGCTGTGTCTTAAATTCGAAGGAATACGGTATACACACACAGCTCTGAAACTCCCTAAATGTGTGAGTACTGCATTACAATGCATAAGTCATAAACTACAAATATAGATTACACATACTACTGTTAATATGGGGCATTGTTTAAGTCCACAAGTGAGTACAGTATCACATGGTTAACTATAAGCAGCAATAATGCTGTGTGTTTCAGTATCGTATCTCAGTTATGTTCACACTCCTAGTTAATAAACAAGTTGATATTGGCTTCAACAGTGACCCTGTGTATGTTTCACATGACTTGTTCTGTACACGTATGAACATTCAGCCATCGAGTCAGCTAGATAAGCGACAGCATGTGTGGATAAACCACAAGAGCTTTATACTATCCCTGTGTATACACAAATAATAATACTGCATTACTTATATGGTACGTACACAACTACCATACATCAAAACACATTAGAATGAATACAACACTAAATGGTATGTGTTACCTGGTGATATTATGTAATAGAATTTAAACCATTCCCTTTTGATTTTTAAATTACATTAACTGAAAGGCAGTCAAAAGCTGATAGTGATCTTTATTACAGCATAACACAGGATTTGTCTGTACTGTAATTAAATCACTAACTAGAGTATACTTTTAATTATCTAACCACCCTTGATGTGCCTCTAATCGACATAGAGGATTAGCTTTTAGGTAAGGCTGCAATCTCTTCACTCCATTCGTCTATTCAGAAAGACAACTGGAAATGATTGGTTGTTTTGTTAACTCAGAAAATGGCCGTCTTTGTACGAGCGCCAGTAGCTGGCTGAGTTTCCTTTTGTGAAATGTGCAGTTCTAATGAACCATATAACAGTACAATTGAAGTACTGGCAAAAACGCTGTCTTTGGTCTGACTATCTCTTGACGCTTCAAAAAACACAAAAATGTGAATGTATGTGATTGACTAGAGTGCTTTTCAGTGGTGTTTTCTCTCTTTTTTTATTGATTTGAAATTTGAATCTCTGCTTTCCAGATATTGTATTAGGGTAATGTCGGTATATCACAAAATCCCAAGGGGGTTGGGGTTTAGAGTCCTTACATTTAGAAAAAAAGAACAGAAAAGATCAAGAATCTCTTCTACCAACCTCATAAATAAAGGATTTGCTAAATTAATTATTTTGGTATTCTCAACAAGCTAAAGTCGCTATTTCAATTGCTTACATTTAAATAGTACATTTATACTCTTGTGCTAAGATTAACTTTTTCAACATTTTCCTTATGAAACCAGCTGGATGCCTTTTAAAAGGATAAATCACTTACTGAACTCATAAAACGAAATTACAACATTTCAAAAAAACAAACTAAGAAACATCTGTGTTTTGATATTGATATTGTAAAGCTCAGAACGCAAAAATTTAATTGTTAGTTATGGTGTTTTGCTCTCAGACAGCAAAACTGCAAACATTTAAGGTAATGGAGTTGTTTAGCGGTTTCAGATGTTGAAATAAAAATGCTTTTTAATGATAAACAGTAAGTCACAGAGAAATTAACAAAAGTCACCTAATTATTATTTCACAGGCGTATATATAAAAGACACAGCCGTACAAAGATAATTGAAATCCTAACTCAAGCTGTTTTTCTGAAGAGACTTTGTTTTCATTACATCTTCATGCAACAGCAGTCTGCCTGATGAAATGTCACTAAAGTGATCATCAATTAAGTTGTTATGTAGAGATCTTGTGTGTCAAGTAGATCTGGCTTGTTTTCCAACAGTAATTATTTTTTTCTCTGAAGCAAACAAGGACCCAGTTACAAAAATACATAGTGTCCATATCTGTGAAAAACCATTCCAAAGACAAGAATGAAAAGATTGTAGTTTTTTAAATCAGTATTTGGTCAGTCTACATTGACCCAGTTGCCGATTTGTATTCTAGTTTGCGCAAAGCAATGTTTAATTCTTTAATTGTTAATTTATATGTTACACAATGCAACTCATACTCATACTCATTTGTATATCTCTGGGCCGCTGAAGAGTTGTTCACAAACAGCCTGTCTTAAAGGAGAAAGCCTGCACAGATTAGAGGTGCAGTCAGCAACCAGTATCTGAAACGAATATCAGAGAGGTAACAATCGACAATCATTGGTGCATTGAGAACAGTTTATTAATTAAAACCCAGCAGCTACAAAATGTGTAGACTCTTCACAGAAGCCTTTAAAATTCAGCTGAAAACATGCATGTATTTTATACATAGTAATAAAACATATGCTTTGCAAAAGCATTATTAAAACAAATTAAATAATGCAACAAACACAATATATACACAAGGCTACAAAGAGGGCACCAGGGTCATATAATTGATCAGTGTTTAATTGAAGCTCGAAAATAAAAGCATTGGCTATCAGTAATTGATTAATTGTTAAATCTGTAGCACCAACATATGGGATTGTGAGTATTTACCCAAAACGTCAAACAAACTCAAATGTACAGTATGGGTGCAGCAGCTACCTAAAATGAACAGTGTGCATCATCTAAATCTTTTCACAAATCTTCAGTTTGGAATACACCTGACCTTGAGCAGTACCCCAGATTGTCCCTAGTGTAGGTATGAAGGTACCCCACATTGCCCCTAGTGTAGGTGTGAAGGTACCCCACATTGTCCCTAGTGTAGGTGTGCTTTTACTTTCCACTAACTTCTGAACTGTGCTCATTTAGGATCCGTTATAAAGTTTACTTGTCTAAAATGGGTCATTGCAAACGTGCATAATGTGCAGATAGACACAAGAGCTTTCAGGGAAATAATCAATAAGATGTCTTCAGGCACTAAGTTTTTGGAAGACTTTCAAAACACAAATATATTAAACAGCGCCCCATGGGATATTGCGGAAATTAGGGCTCATATTGCTTGGAAGCCAGCAGCAATGTAGCAGCCAAGTATGTGGATACTTTAAAGCAATTAAAAAAAGAAAAAGGAATCGGCAAAAATCATATTTAACTTTACCTCCACAAAACAAGCTTTACAGAACACACACGTAGTCTCCCTATTCTCAAGCCCTTAGCAGTGATAATGTTTGTGTGAACCCTATTCAAAATGTGACTTGCTTCTTTTATTGATATACAATATTACTTAAAGAATGAAATGCAGTAACCCCTTTGCACGCTCAATGGTAATTTTGACTAATGGTACCACAATGGCATGAACCAGTGCACACTGCTAATCCATTACAATACTACAGGACCATATCAGGACAGATGTGTATTACTGTATGTTCATCACTATACAATACTGTGCTGTTGTCAAGGTTTACTTTTAGCTAAACAAAATGCTAATACTTTCAACGAAGGAAATATAAAGTGTTGAGCATAACTTTGAATGATGCCCTGTATTTATTATGATTTTAAAAGGAGTTATGGGCCCGAAGGCTGTATTAAAAGCTTACATTTGTAAGGCCCATTAATACATGACTTTCAGTTGGTGGAGTAAATCAGTTTTTTACAATTTAGGTGTCAATGTCTATGCTGAAAATGACAAACACACATAATATCCGAAAGCAGGCAAAACAATGAAAGCTAATATATTATTCTGTTAACTGCTGGCCTTTTATGTCTGTGTCATGTAAATACTGTTTCTGTACATAACTACAGTACAAGCATTACCAAAATGATTTATTCCGTTCCCTACACATTGAAAGTGAATTATTAGCTAAAGAGATGTTCATTAAATATGGGACTGAGAAAATGTTAACATAGAAACATGTCCTGCAAAATTGTAAAATAGTAATGTATAGACAACGCTGGAATTAACTCTCTTGAAAATAACTGTCAAACTTGAAGCCACATTATTGAATAAAAAGGCAAGGGCTGGATGCGGTTTAAAGACGAACGTCTTACATTCAAGGTAAGTACTTGTCTTATGCTGATGTCAGTATTTTTAACTCATCACCCATTAGGGGACTCTAGTACAACTACTCTTACTACTGTACATACCTACACTGTAAGTACTCTGAAATTACCCATGTTACCCATGTTAACAATGAAAACCAACTTCAATACCACAAATGAAATACTTATTGATCACCAAACACCAAGAACATATCAAGCCTGAAGGTACTGAATTGTCAAAGTGGGATTGGAAGTGGCGAACAATGGTAAGGAGAAGCAACTGCAAGGGGGGCAGATGAGCCGGCAGTGAACCGGCGACCATGGACACCAGCTATGCTAAAGAACAGTGCTATACCCATATTAAGTGGTTATAACTAATTAATGTGACATTTTCTGGTAAATATTAGCAACACAGTAGTGCCAAAACATTTTGACAAACTTGACGAGAAATGTCTTCATAGAGTTATGAATTATAGCTATATAGGTATGGATAAACTTCCAGCAACAACACAGCAATGCAACCCCTGTACCATTAATGTACAATCCTAAACTGGACATTAAATACCAGTAATGGAGAGCTGTTTTAATGTATTTCCACCATGGGGCAGAAGAGCATTGCTATTTGAATAAGAGGTGTTTTTAAAATCATAGTTTGGATATTCAGAGCTATATTGTACCGGCACTATTGTAAATCTTCTCATTGAGTGTTTATATTTTACTGGAAAAGTACTTCAAGAGGGGATCCCGAGTGGCGCATCCAGTAAAGGCGCTCCGCGCAGAGAGCAGGATGTGCCCTATAGCCTGGAGATCACAGGTTCGAATCCAGGCTATATCACAGCCGACCGTTCCTGGGGGGCGGCGCACAATTGGCTGAGCGCTGCCCGGGTAGGGAGGGCTTAGGTCGGCAGGGGAATCCACGGCTCACCGCGCATCAGCGACCCCTGTGGCCGATAGGGCGCCTGTGGTTCTGCAGTGGAGCCGCCAGATCTGTGTTGTCCTCCGGCACTATAGGTCTGGTGGCATTGCTGTGGATCTGCAGTGCGAAAAATGACGGCTTGGCAGGAGAACGTTTCGGAGGACGCGTGTTCCAGCCTCCGTTTCCCGAGTCGGCGGGGGGGTTTCGAGCGGTGAGCCGAGGATACAGATAATAATTGGGCATGCTAAATTGGGGTGAAAACCGGGGTAAAATAATTGGCGACGACTAAATTAAAAAAAAAAAAAAAAAAAAAAAAAAAGGAAAAGTACTTCAAGGACTTTAGAATCTTGGGACGGTGTCCAAAAATGCTAGCAGGGAGAATGTTGTCAAAACCTTTGACTGCATGATATTCCATGTGCTCTTTTCACTGCTTCCTGTCCTGGCTGGGGAAAAATGATGGTACATTTATAAGCAAAATACAACTGCCAGTAATATGCCTAATATTTATTTAGTTAGAAAACGAATACTGAATAAGATGTCTGTGTTATAAAGTGCCAGCGCAGCTTTTCTTCAGTTCAGATACTGTATCAAAAGGGAGAGACAGAAACGGAAGTTAGGCTAAGAAGTTGTTTATAGTTTGAACAACACCGGTACTGTATTTACTGTAGAAACATTGCATGAATCACTAGTATAGGAAATTGGGGTTCATGCTGTAGGAGCGTTATATCCAAGGTGATTTATAACAAAGAGCCTTATGATGAGTAACTTTTAAAATATGCTCTTGTTATAGCACTTTGATAGTGAGACCATATTGTATTTTAAAAAGTTGAAAAATTATATAATGATACATAAAGGATATGATATAATATCTGTTGTTTGTATTACTGTTTTATATACATTATTATCCAACCAGTGATAAAAACGATGACTGAAGACATGTACACTGTTAATATATTGACTGGATCAAATTATCTACAAGAAATACAATTAACTCCTTAATGTATTCTTTTTATTAGTTACATTAACATGTGACATTTTCCCCAAGACTAGATTTAAATCAGAGGCTTGTAGGTTAGTTTAAGATTGAAAATAAGCGAGTAATTGTTTAACCTTGTTCTAAGCTCATTTACACAGTTCGACAGTATAACTAGGCTTGCTGCTATTCGATTTAGATTTTTTTTTGCCGAATCAATGAATAATATCAATGTTTATTTTAGAAAGATTTAACTTTTTTTTCAATCTTTGTTTTTCAATTCAAGCAGAGAATGGGTGAAATCGACCTTTATGCTTTAAAAAAAAAAAATGCAACAAAACCACGGTTACCAACATTTTAATTTAAATAACGTTTGGCCACAGCGAAAAATTGTCTAAAATAAACCGTTGTAAACGCAGCATATAAAAGTGTAGTTACGATTAAAAATAATATGCACAGAACAAAACATTAGATAGTTGAACAGAACTAACTTGCACTTATTATTACAAGTCTGAGCTCACCCTGTCCTGCTTCAGCACAGCTGGACTCAGAGTCACTGGAAGGCAAGGCAGATGGGCCCGCTTCATCCTGCCACAGAGACTTCAGCTGTCAGCCTGGGTATTGTTCACAATATTCATTAAGTGTTTTTCTCTTGCGCCCCATTTTCTACTCAAACTAGTAACTGTCACCGAATTTCTGAAGCAAAAGTTTACGTACACCTTAACCTGCTAATTTCAAAGTAGGATCTTTGAATTACAGGCGCTGTAGTTGGCAAATGAGAGCATTCTAGAACTGCTTCAGTCAACGAGATCTGTCAGAACAGTTTCAGTTTGAAACTACAGTACTAACGGACCGCTGAGATGATTGACAGCGACCCCCAGCCATTCAGAGCAGAACGGAGACGGGACAGACAGCAAGTATAAAAACTACACAAACTTGAGAGGATTTCTAAATGATTATTTTTGGTAATAAAATAAAAAAAATAGTGAGTGGTTTTAGCGACATCAATTGTATATACATTTATTTCAGTCAAAGTCATATTTTTGGGAAATCCGACCTATTGAGAAGTAGTAAGCCTAGGTATAACGTCTCCTTTTAAATTACTGATGTGAGGGCTATGTCTGAATGGCAGGTGGTGTCCGGGCAGGATTGCCATTCAGACATAGCCCCCAAACAGAGGTTGTCTTTGTGCTTGTGTGATGGTTTTGTATGGGAATTTACAGTATGTCCACTGAGGGCTGGGTTGAGGCCTGAGCTGGATTTAAACCCAGGTCCAGATGATACTGACCTACTGTATCACTAGCAAATATACATTTTCACCCATTTATATATATTCTCCCAATTTGAGGAGCTAGAGTCTGCTTCCGGTGGCTGTGAAAGGACAGACTTGACCTATTTTCTTTTTTTCTTTTTTAGCATACATAATCTGACATATTCATCCATAATTTTAACCATGCAACGCTGGATACACAGGTATAGACACTGCTTTGGTATAGGAGTACTAGGAGAAAGAGGCTGACAACATTTTCTGAGAGAATTCTTTATCAATGTATTTATGTATCATGAATAGACAAACCTTCAAACAGAATAGTTTAGCCTTGATCGCAGCAGTGTTATGGTTGAGTCTGCGTTTTCAATATTAATAAATTCCACCCGTCCACATGTGTAGCACACATGGCATGTCCACTACTGTAAACAATGACAGCGTCTTCTGTCCGATACAAACACAATTGATTTGACGGTATTTTCCACCTGCCAATAAAGTCACTGACATGCCTAATACAGTATTGGAGTGTTGTGCATATGAAAGCAATTAAAGAAACACTTCTTAAAAGCGTACAGCTTGAATTGGTTAAATGAATCGAGCTGCTACAGCCTCTGTTTATAAAATTCACAGATATTGGAGGTCACAGTGTTTGATTGCAACTCAGAATACCATACTGTGTTGGTTAACTTGAAAACCTGAAAACGTATGAACATGTGATTAATGGAAAGGTTTGTATGCAAGCCTGTACAACCAACTGTATCACTGAAACATGAAACCAGACTGAGGAAAGGCAGTCATTTTTTCTTTTATTTATAAATGACTTGCACTGGAGTTACCGTAGTGTGAATTTTCTCATTTCTCTAAGTCGTGTAGTCTGGGTTGTCACTAGTTTCAGCAAGGAGACTAAACTGTAAGTGTGTGGGTTTTGATGCAGAACCACACTTTTTTTCATACAATTTTAGTGTGCTGTTGTTTGAATGGCATTGCCCACTAAGATGGAAACACTTCATAAAGTTTAATACTTCTGTGTTTTTTCTCAGTGAAATTATATAATATACTGAAGCCTTATCACTGCCTAAACTTTACAAAAATGTACAGTAACCTTATATTTACAGTAGCTCTCTGCCACATTATTCACATTGATACTAGGAGCTCCACTATGTATAAAACTGATATTGAGCTCTTTACTGTCAAACAGAAACTGTTTAACACTGCAATTCCATCTCAGGTAACTGAATGGGATTCATTAAATAAAAAATAAAAAAGTCTAGTTATTTTAATAGTCTTTTTGTCGTTCTAGCCTTAGTGAATCTTAAAAATACATCTTTATTTTGAATGTTTTTAGAATACTATTCTTTGAACTCTCTGTGGTGATTTAAATACTAATAAATGCAAAGGTAGCCTGTAGTAGTTACCCATTGTATCCTCAAATACTTTAAAGAGTAAGTAGCTTTTTTAATATACTGTCCCTTTTCCTTTAACAGGCATTTGCCATAAGAACCACTCAGAATAACTGCAATCACTCAGATGTTCTTTGGCAGGCAACAAGAACTGAAGAGGAGCTCCTGAACTCACAGTCAAAATACCTTAACAGACTTAGCAAAAAAGTATGCGTATTACTTGCAATAACAGTCATTTGGAAGGACTGCAAACACCATAAATCAGTAAGAGAACAGTTTTTAAAAAATGACAATGTAGTTTGAAGCTTCCATTATTTAAGCACGGTTCCTGTATCCATGGATACAGATTGATGGAACATGATGCTCAAACAGGTTAATTCTCATGTCAGATGTTACAGACACTGGAACTCCTTATTTTATTTTATGCCAAAATGTCACTTAGAAATGACAGCATAGGCCGGAATGGCCAGCAAAAACCATTCCAGTCCATATCTCTGTTCCTGTATGTCATAAATAATTTAACTGAATATATTAAAATGCTCCGCAGTTTATAAATGCGTTTAATTATTTAATTGCTTCTATTAAACCTGAAGAGGAAAGCTTTCGAAAACCACAGCTCAGGAATAGAATTAAATAAGTATTTGTTTCTCAAGTACAGTAACCGTGTGTGTGAATATTAAATATGTCTATTATTATTATTATTATTATTATTATTATTATTATTATTATTATTATTATTATTATTTGTTTATTTTGTAAGGGTTTTTTGGCCGTACATTTACCTCTTAATCAATAATGCAAATTCTAAGCTTTGTTTTAGAAAGCTGGTAATCTCCAGCAATGCTGCTCAGTATGTTTGGATAAGCACAAGCAGTTTTCTACTGTAAAATTGGTCATCCTCTGAATGGTCTGGTCATAATTCTGGGGTTCATAACTTTGAGGTTCTACTATGTGCTACATAGTTTAAAAGTAGGACTGTGTTGAATGTGCTATGCTTCTAAGCTGATGGGAACACCAAGCCACTTTTTTGGGAACAGTGACTTGAAATCTGGTTCCAGGAAACCGGGAGACCTAGTTTGAGGCAACTCCCCCCTGGTGTGCCATGCAGTGGCCTTAAAATCTAGTCTCCTGAAACCAAGTTCCAAGCCACAACGTGGCTTTGTGTTTCCACAGCTTAATAGTAAAACAAAAGGCCAGTCTAATATGTGGTCATTATTAAAGACACTGCTGGACAATTGAGAAGAAAGGGGGTGTCAATCCTGGTGTTTTGGGTTTTTTTCTGTGGATCTATAAATATCTTCAAATGAAAGACATCCTGTAGGATTTCTATGTGTAGGCAGTTATGAATAATTTGTATTGATTTCAAGTTGCATCTCCCTCTGTAGAGTTTTGGAGCTCCCTGACCTTCCTCAGTCCCACAGTGCATACACTCTTTTCTGGGAAACTGCCTTACATTAACACATGAGGCATATTTCATTGGTCATATCTTACTAGCTAGGCTGGTAATTTAAACACTTGTACTATGTTGGTTCAATATCTTATTATGCTTTTACCTTCTGTTTAGCAAGTCTGTGATATTGTTTTCAGTGAACAATAATGTATTGCATGAACTAGTCTCTATCCTTCAACAAAAGTTTTAATTAGTAGTTAACTATATTGGAACATGACAAACTGACCATGCAATGGAGCTTAAACAGAAGCTTGGTGTCAGTATTTTTGAGTAATTCTGTTAAAACAAGAGTAGTTGGCATGTTTATGTAAATGTGTGATATGTTACTGTACATTGTATGCGAAACACCACAATAAGTCTGCTTTCTATATTCTGTAAAAATCCTTCTTGGCTGCAAGCGAGGGAGCAATTGTATTTGCATTGGGTTTCACAAACGTAGGGTTCTTCCAATGCATAAGTGCTGTAATACGGAGATTACTCAGCATAGCAAGGGAGGTTGTAACTATGGGCAGGCAGGTTTTATGTTAATCCAGGCCATAAGGCAGTATAGTCCAAACACTGATTGCAGGTACAAACACTGAGCACATTTAGTAGTCAGACCACGTTGTAAATTGAATTATTCCACATTTCCATTCTGTAACATACATGTCACAGGCACTTCTATTATTTAGCCTGCTAGCTAACTCACATTACTGCAGATACATCTGAGACACAACTCCCTCTTTGTAACTGAGAGAGATTCAACAGAGTACAACCCAGTAGGTGATGTTAAAGAACAATGCATTACTTAAAAGTACAGCAAACAAAAAGGACCATTACAAGGTACAGTAGTCTCCGGCTAAGAAAACACCCCTTGGGAAGCAAGCAAAGATAGGCAATGATATGATGGCAGTTCTGGAAAGATTGAATAAACCAATCCGTGTGCCTGAAGACACTCTCGTGATGACAAGTCACATTTAAAAAGACTGAATAAACCATTTGAATTTAAGTTGGATGATGATGGGTCATAAGGTTACAAAACAGTACAGTACAAATTGCTAGCAGTGCCAAAAAGGTGTTCTTTTAAGTGAAGTTCCTCTTCCATTAGGAGGAGCATTTACAATGGGAAAATTCAATTTCACCACAAGGGTGCTCTTAGGTGAAGTGTTCTCTTATGAGGTGTTCCTATACCCGGAGACTACTGTACCATGGTTGAATGTAAGGTTTGACGTGCCAACGTAACTTTCATACTTTTTCAATAATACCCTCTCTAAGAAAAGTAATATATATACAGACTTGCTCAAATTTGTTGGTACCCTTACAGCTCACTGAAATAATGCTTCATTCCTCCTGAAAAGTGATGAAATTAAAAGCTATTTTATCATGTATACTTGCATGCCTTTGGTATGTCATAGAATAAAGCAAAGAAGCTGTGAAAAGAGATGAATTATTGCTTATTCTACAAAGATATTCTAAAATGACCTGAACACATTTGTTGGTACCCCTTAAAAAAGATAATAAATAATTGGATTATAGCGATATTTCAAACTAATTAGTTTCTTTAATTAGTATCACACATGTCTCCAATCTTGTAATCAGTCATTCAGCCTATTTAAATGGAGAAAAGTAGTCACTGTGGTGTTTGGTACCATTTTGTGCACCACACTGAACATGGACCAGAGAAAGCAAAGGAGAGAGTTGTCTGAAGAGATCAGAAAGAAAATAATAGACAAGCATGGTAAAGGTAAAGGCTACAAGACCATCTCCAAGCAGCTTGATGTTCCTGTGACAACAGTTGCAAATATTATTAAGAAGTTTAAGGTCCATGGAACTGTAGCCAACCTCCCTGGGTGCGGCCGCAAGAGGAAAATCGACCCCAGAGTGAACAGAAGGATAGTGCGAATGGTAGAAAAAGAACCAAGGATAACTGAGATACAAGCTGAACTCCAAGGTGAAGGTACGTCAGTTTCTGATCGCACCATCCGTCGCTTTTTGAGCGAAAGTGGGCTCCATGGAAGAAGACCCAGGAGGACTCCACTTTTGAAAGAAAAACATAAAAAAGCCAGACTAGAATTTGCTAAAATGCATATTGACAAGCCACAATCCTTCTGGGAGACTGTCCATTGGACAGATGAGTCAAAACTGGAGCTTTTTGGCAAGTCACATCAGCTCTAAATGAAAAAAAAAATGAAGCTTTCAAAGAAAAGAACACCATACCTACAGTGAAACATGGAGGAGGCTCGGTTATGTTTTGGGGCTGCTTTGCTGCGCCTGGCACAGGGTGCCTTGAATCTGTGCAGGACACAATGAAATCTCAAGACTATCAAGGCATTCTGGAGCGAAACGTACTGCCCAGTGTCAGAAAGCTCTGTCTCAGTCGCAGGTCATGGGTCCTCCAACAAGATAATGACCCAAAACACACAGCTAAAAGCACCCAAGAATGGATAAGAACAAAACATTGGACTATTCTGAAGTGGCCTTCTATGAGTCCTGATCTGAATCCTATCGAACATCTATGGAAAGAGCTGAAACTTGCAGTCTGGAGAAGGCACCCATCAAACCTGAGACGTGGGCCAAACTACCTGTTAACAGGTGCAGAAGTCTCATTGAGAGCTACAGAAAACGTTTGATTGCAGTGATTGCCTCTAAAGGTTGTGCAACAAAATATTAGGTTAGCGGTCCCATCATTTTTGTCCATGCCATTTTCATTTGTTTTCTTATTTACAATATTATGTTGAATAAAAAATGAAAAGCAAAGTCTGATTTCTATTAAATATGGAATAAACAATGGCGGATGCCAATTACTTTTGTCAGTTTCAAGTTATTTCAGAGAAAATTGTGCATTCTTCGTTTTTTGTGGAGGGGTACCAACAAATTTGAGCATGTCTGTATATATATATATATATATATACAGTGCTCCCTCGCTAACGGGGGAGGGGGTTGCGGATGCCGAGGGACACATAACACACATCTGACTAAAATACAAAATAAAATAACTCCCTCTCTATAATGCATTCACTTTCCGTGAATTAACTATGCATAAAGCACCATGTAATCAACTATATTTTTTATAACAACAAAAGGTAACATTCCCACTCTTGGATCATTTTACTTAGCAGTTTTTAAACTAAACAGTGGTCGGTGGCGACAGACAAGCAAACCAAGTGCGAGAAAAAGAGCGGATTGGGAGAGGGGAAGAAGGAATGGGCTCGCCCCAGGTTCGGCTGCCGGAGCAGGGCTGAAAAGAAGCTGACTCGTCTCGTCTCCCAGAGAAAGCTGCAGCTCCTCTCGCAGCAAAAAATTAAATACATTAGGAAAGATAACCATGTTATAGGCCTAATATTTACTAAGTTATAAAACAATTGCTGATTCAGTTCAGATACTGTATCAAAAGGTTGAGACAGAAACTGAAGTTAGACTGAGAAGTTGTTTACAGTTTGAACAACACCGGTACTGTATTTACTGTAGAAATATTGCATGAAACACTAGTATAGGGAATTGGGGGACCTGCTGTAGGAGCGTTATATCCGAGGTGCGTTATATATTCATCCTTGACCATGACATGCTTGAGCGACTATGACTGAAGCATATACACTTAATCACCTAATTAGTGAGACAGTTGATTGGACACTGGATATGGAGTGATTTCAGCTGTTGAATTGCAAGCTTGAATAAAAGCAATAAAGAAAATCACATCTGCCAAGAGAGCAGTGCCTTCGTGCGATCGGCATGTTGGAGGCTGGACTAGGGCAGGGTACTGTGGATCACCGTCTTGGGTGCTCAGGACGACTTACAATTGTTACAAGATACCACATTATACAGATATCAATTTTTTTTTTTTTACATACGGTACAGCAGCAGTGTCCCCCACCTGGGATTGAACCCATGACCCTCTGGTCAAGAGTCCAGAGTCCTAACCACTACTCCGCACTGCTGCAAATATTTATTTTACTTTGAAGGAAAAAAGGATGAAATGTGATGTGTGTTAGAAATCTGACGGGGTGGAAAAAGCAGCTGAGAATTGTATTGACAGAGCATTATCAATATCTCCTGAAATAATAGCTGGCCTAAGGCACAGTATTGGGCACAGCAAATCAGTGTGTCCCAGTGATTTATGAACTAGTCTTGACCACTGGAGTGAAGGGTCCTTACTTCAGAAAGCTATTGAGTGACCTGAAATTGAAATATCCACTTTACAACACTCTAATGTAAATGCAAACCATACGCTGTCCCTCACACTTTCATTTAACCACATATACAAACCAGAAGTTACTGAGAACTGACTCATGTCTGCAGTTTTGTAGACATAACTTACATTTTCTGTTTATGATTACATTTTGTTTTTGTCTGTGCTTTCAATATTTGCATTACAACTGGTGATAGAATGTAGGAATGTCATTGTCATACAATACACACAACAGACAGTATTTGAAGGCTTTAAAATAAATATCAGTACAGATCTAGACATTCAAACACCACATGCAAAACAACATTTTACAATCTGGTGATAGCTTACAAAATGTTTTGCTAGTTGAAGAAGGAAAACTTACAGGAAATTAAGATGGATCTTCATGAAACTGCATTCCAGTATGGATTGAGATGGACTAGGGAATGTAGTATGTTTGCATAATGCAGTACTTACATTCAAAATGGAATTCAAGATCCATTTAAACACATTGAAATGTATCTTATTTTACCATTTCAATAGGTAATGCTGATTTATTTTGGTTAATTATTCTCGATTTGGTGCCGCTACAGTATATGCATAGACTTATAACACTTTAATAGTGATTCTGTTACTATTAATAAACTAACAGACTAAATAGTTCTCAAACTGTGCCTCCACTATTCTGTGTTTCCTCCTTTATGGAAACTGTTTTTGAAAGTTGGTTTTCCAATAATTGTCTTCCTTTTGGGTTCATTCAAGTTTTGGTAAAAATGACAAATAAAGCTTACTTTTAATTGAAATTGAAGCCTAAGGAAATGGCATGACCATCTGTAGAAACCGTAGAAACCCAGACTAGCCTCTTATCTAACCAAACTAAAGATTAGGTGACAAACAACCTAGTGGTACTATTCGTAAAAATATGACACATGGCCTCTTTCAGGCATTAATGAGTCAGTTGACAAGCCATACATATGAAGCACTCAGTGCACAGTACAGTGTCACTTAGGGCCGTGACATTAGTCATACAGATGGTTGTCTTGGGAAGAAGCAGTTTCTCCTTGCTGCCTGGAATTGCTGTTATGTCACCCGCTGCCCAGTTGCCATTATTTATTACGATATTACATCAACATTTATTTATTTATTTTTTGTCTGTGTGGTCAGAATCAGTTTGTTCTGTTCAACACTACAGTTTGTGAAGGATCACATTTTCCCTGCACTCATAAAGTAGTTGTCCTTGTTTTTGAAGTGTAACCCTCTTTCTGGCATAATTGTTTGTTTTCTTAGATGTGACACAACATGTTTTTGTGAAGTAGTTTCCAAGGCTGTAAAATCGACCTTTTTTAATATCCCTGTAGCATACTGATGGCTCACGTTATTGTGAATTAGTGTAACATTTTCTGTACAACATTATAGAGCAGCCCTTAATGTTAGTATGCCATTAGAGAGTCGCGGGACCCACAGGATTCCTGCGGTACGGGAACATTTTTTTGTTAAATTTAGCAGGATGGGATGGTACAGGAGTGAAGATCACGGGAATGGGCGGGGCCAGGAAATAAAAAAATGAACCTCTCAGGACGGGCAAGAACGGGATTTAAGCTTCCGGGAATGGGAAGGAACGGGACTACTCTGCCACCAGCAGACAGGAAAAGTGATTTTTTGCTCTTTAAAGTCGTAAAAGAGCCTATGACATGGAACTTGACTGTTACCATACACATAAAAAAATTATATTAACAGGTCTCACTTGAACATATAATCACATTAATTTTACCAAATTATGTTTAATCGCGCTACAGTGAATCAAATAATACCCAGAAATACACAGAGGGCGATCTCCATTTCCTGGTGTGGGGCCAGGAGACTGTGACCTCAGGCTCCTTGCATCTGCCAGTATGGATGACAGCGACAGTGAAAGTGAGAGTAGCCTAATTTTATCAGTTTCAGACACTTCTTATGAATGTGAATTATGTAGTGATGGATCTGATGTAGAGAGGGAAAACAGGGATTGTCTCCCGTATCAAGTCAAGCCGTATGCCTCCGAATCAGAAGGTTCAAACTTGAAGAGAGACTCCGACAACACCAACGTGGACGGACCAGTGGAACAGCAGATGTCTGGAGAGTCAGCGTCTTGGCAACACAGAATGGTTAATAAAAACCCTTACGTTTAACATAGATTGATACTTTAAATATTTCATATTACCCATAATTAACAATATTGATACATGAATTATTGATACTAGCAGAATAACCGAACACGGTGGATTGCTACTGGCATGTATTTAACATATCTCTCTCTATATACATATATAGAGCATATTAAGGATGTAATAAATAAATACATGATGGACACTCCCTGAACCTTTATGATATATTATTATTTCAATGCCATGTTTTTTTGTTGTTTATTGTTTTAATGAATTTATGGTTCGTAATACTGTATTTCACTGAGAGTTTATTGTGGCATTGACATACTAAAATCTCTGAGCCGGGTTGCTTAGTAACCGATTTCGAAACTGAAACTGCCGCACAAAACTCTAAACAGTTGTTTTTATATTACCAAATTTATTATATTGCACATTGTGCTTGCACTGTATTTTTTTCTGAAAAAACAAAAACTGAAAACAAATTACTAGCAGTATACCGGTAGTGTTTAATGCAAAACCCTATAAACCCTAATTTTATACATGAATACGAAAATATCTGTACCTCCAAATAATAGTTAATCTCTGTTTATCACAGGATGGGATGGGATTTTTTTTGACAGGACAAGATGGGACAAGAATTTAAAAAAAAAAAGTTATGGGACTGGACGGGATGGGAAAAATTTGGACAGCACAGGATGGGACATGATTGGAAATTATTACTCTTTCATGGGATGGGATGGGACAGGAACATTTTTGACAGGACAGGACTGAAGTTTCATTCCTGTGTCACTCTTGATATGCCATAGATACACATGTTGGCCTAAAAAGGGTACTGAAGCTAAAGATAAGGGTTTTAAAATCTTTTTTTAAAGCATATAACAAACAAAACAAAGAACAGAGGAAAACATATGATGCTGCGCCATACTTTATATGTGTCACCGAGGTAGACAGTGATTGAAAACTAATTTTAATGGGTGGATGGTGGTTTTGTTTAAGAGCGGCTAAGGTGGACATGGAGACGGAACTATCTAGCCTTTCCCCCTGAAGAGTCTGGTCCCTCCATGGAAGTACTGAAATACTGGGACATGAAAGCTTTCCCTGCTGCTACCTGTGCTGTGCATGGCTTGTGAACACTCTCCACAGATCTGATGCTCAACGTGAACCTTTACTGCAAGCTCAAAGCCATGTAAAGGCTGGTTTAGAGAACCACAGAACTAGTCAGAATGATTCCTAATGCCATAAAAAGTAAGGGAAATGTAAAAAAAAAAGCTATTTAAAAGTCATTTGAAGCTGCTCTTTAATCCTGATGATATTTCTGCCAACAGCCTAAAGCATTTAGAGGTTTTCAATTGTTTGAGATTCTTTGAGTCCTGTAAACTCAAAGCTGTGCAATGATGCAACTGTAGTCATCCACAGCTATTGGATTCAACAAGTTGGTATGACAGTAGTCTTTTACTCAAGGTAGTAGAGTAGGCTTGTGGATAAAAAGAGGACTTTTTTTGGTCTTCTGCCATTTGTCTGCTATCCTGCAGAGCCACTGTACCATTGCTCAAGATGGATATTTAATAAAGCAACTGTCATTGTGGGCCTTTTTTAAACGTATGCAGAATGCATCTGTTCACACTGCATTAAATTCTGTCAAGCAACAGCCATTACCCTTTCTTAATTAACAAGAAACACAAATGAAAGGGGTTGTACTTCATGCGGAAAAAGGTTAAAGAAAATGCAAGCTTTTCAAATAGGCAATAGTGAGTAGAAACTTTTTTTTTTAAAGGGAATTGATTTTTTATTGTTGGACATAAAACTTGGTAATAAATGTATGTGCATGTGACAGAGACAGAATGATTCTTGGTGATAAATCTCCCTCCCGACTTGTGAGGGTGTTGTGTAAAGGGAACAGAGTGCCCTGGACTGCATGGCCAGACAATTCATTCCCTGGGTTAGACAGAAGTCGGTTATCTAGAAAGGGTGCAGAGCTACGATACGATAGGAAAACGACATGGCAGCTGCGGATTGGAGGAGCGGTTGCACTCGTTAACCAAGAGGTCATGATTGATGGTCCAAAGGGGGCGTAGTGAAGTGATCTGTTCCTTTGTATGGTTAAAGCTGAACCAGAAGGAGACCGTGTATTGTAATCGTGACTGTTTTGTTTGTTTGTTTTGTCATGTATAGGGAATCACTTTGTTGTTGTTATTAGACAGCTGAACACGATCCGGAGCTGTTGCCAAAGGCCAGCACTTAACCGGACAACACTTCACTATTGTATCACCAATAACTGTATTTACACCACGAGCACTATCGCACTCACTGTGGGCTTGTGTTTGTGTTTTGTGTTATGTGTGGGTGTTTAGAAACAGGACTGTTATTATTTCAGGACCAACCCGTGGATTAAAACAGAGCAATACATGACACTGTATTGCCTGTTAGCATTGTTATTGTTTGCTGTATTTGTTTCATCAGACCATTGGATTTACAAATAAATTATCACTGCACCTGCACACTGTTAACCACTTTGCCCCAGTGCAGTAAAGGTCCTGCATTCACAAATTCTAACAAAATAGTAAATCTTCTCTGTTGTGCGGTTTTAAAAAGAAAAATGATATGCCAAACTTCTATAGTCATTTTAAAACCTGATATCTGGTATTACTTTGAGGTAGTTTGTTAGTGTTTTGGGTTATTTCACCACTATAATGTATTTATGGTCAAAAGCATCGTACTGGCTACAAAACCGATTGGTAAGAAAAGGAAAAAACATTTAAGGGCTTTTGAATATGTTTGCTGTAACATGTGTTTTTCAAACCTCAACAAGACCTATATAGTGAATGGAAGTGCATGACATGTGAGACGTATATAATTTTTTATTTGCTACAACCACTTTAATTCATAGTTAAGTCATATATTGTACAGCTGACAGTATGTTGTATGTTGTACCTTACTGTGTAAAAACCCTGCACTAATGAACTATTTCACAATTCGTTTTTATGTGCGAGTCAGAAATAAGCATTACATTTGAATTATCATCCGTTACTATAAAGTGGTACCAAATTAAGTCAACATGAGATTTATCTTGTCGTAATCCATGGCGGATTTGTTTTCCTGGGAAGCTAAAGATGAAAATAAAATAAAAATCAGATTATATTTTATAGCTTAAATGTTATCAAACTTAAAAACATGATGTGGCAAAACAAATACTATTGACAATAAACCTATCAAAAACAATGAAGTGGCAATGAAGCAACAGCTGAACAAATTGTGCTGCCTTACAATAAGCCTCCTGGTAGCACATCCTCCGCTATAAAACTGCCAGCAGTTAACAGCCTAAACCGTCCAGGAGAAAATATTGCCTGTAATGAATACTCTATGCAGTATTTTTTATTTTTTTGCAAACTGCTTAAGCTTATCTGAAAAAATGACTTCCATATTCAGTTCATTTTTTTTAATGCAGCTAACAGCTCCCTTTTCAATGTGTTTAATTAACCAGGAGATGAATCCACTGAGGCACAGGGGGCCCCTTGCAAAGTCTCAACACCAGATACAACATAGCTATGCAACAATCGAATTACAAAAATACATCTTATCATTATACTTTATACAACGGGCCAAACATCAATTGTAATATATTGTAAAGGTTAACATGTAGTACCCATATTGATAATATAATACTTTTGTTCAACAGAGTGCTTTGTACAAAAATGCTGGGGGACTAGAGCTGTTAGTTTCTGTTTATTGTCCTTTAATATATTGAAAATGTTTGTAACCAACCATAAAATCCACTTGCCAGATTTCAGAACATTTAAGTACATCTTATTTTGCGTATTGTGTGTCAGACTACCAACTGTATTGTGTTGTTTTATTTGAATTAAAATCTGATTAAGTACAGTTGACCCCGTCTCTCTTTTGGCATAGGAGTGTGTTCTTGTAAAGCTCAGCTTAGTTTTGCCTACCTAAGAAGACACTTACAGTATAACATAAGAGACAGGGTCAACTGTACATGCTAACTTATATAAGACTACATGTGTACAGCATTTATATCGTTTTTAATGTAACTAGCAAGTCACTTTAAATAACTAGATTATAACCTTTATATCCCTGTTTTCCAAAAAGGCAGGGATAATGAACAACATGTCTAGAATTCTTTACAAGCGAATCCTCCCATCAATCTACTGTAATTTAATTTGAGGCATAAGAGCCCTTGTTCTGTGCTGCCTCCATATATGGACTCCAAAGGAACAAAAACTATTTCCTTATCTCTTATTAGCAAAGGTCACAGGTGCTCTCTGATGTTCTAAAAAACAAATGGTTTATCTTAAACCCACCATTAGCATTTATTTAACTGAGTCCCACTGCAAACACCAACAAGATTCACAGACTTCAATGTTCAATGACGTTATTTAGTCAAACCTCCACACATATTAGGACAATTAAGTTCTGTGATTTTTATCGTGCCCCCCCGCCCCCACCCCCACCCCCCGGTTTTTATGTTCAGACAGATCCCAATACAGTGCAGTCTGCTTTTAAGAATCTCATCTGTTCCAGGTGTTTTGATTCTTATAAGCAGATGATTCTTAAAAGTGGACCAATATGATTACTGTGGTGCAGGATCAAACTTAGTATGAGAATAGGAGCTTGTTTCCTGGCTGCAGTATAACACGTTGACCACTAGATGTCACAAGTTCCCGCATGTATGCACGCCCACGAAAAATGATGTATCATAGTTAGGGGTCTACTTAAATCACGGTAAATTTACGTATTTTTCACAGGTATGTTGCGGAATAAAATTAGGATTTCGCGGACATGTTTAAACATTAAATAAACCTAAGTAGACAGTATTTCAGAACACTATAGAGCCTAAAAATAGTGATACTTGCTTCCTTACTAAAACAGAGTGCTGGCATTTGTTAAAGGCAAGTATGCAGCATCCCCTTGCAGTTGACTTTCCCATACATTGAGACTGCACGTTCTGCATCCACTGAATTGGTTGGAAGTTAAGGCAAAGCTTTGCCAAGTTATACAGATGTGGAAATCGATTAGAAACAGCCCCAAAACTCGGTTACACAAGGGCATCTGGCATACTTTAATAAAGTCAATGTATGCAGCACGTTCGTTGTCCTGTTATTTGTCCCATCCAATAATTTATTTTATTAGTACCGAGTCAAAACAAAGAAGACGTGGCTATTCGGGTCTAAAATTCCAACTGTAAGCAGCAGGTTGAAGCGAGGTGGCTTTGCTGGATCGTTTTAGTACTGATTTAACTTGCAGACAGGCATACATCTGCACTGACTTTCCAGTTTGGTTTTCTGAAAGCTGTTTATTTTACGTTCTATTCAGCAGCCTCTGAAGTAGCCTTTTGTTTAATGTGTGATTCTGAAGCTAAATAGCGATCGATCGTATTTTCTCCAAATACACATTAAGATATGGAAAACAATTACCTCAATCTGCATGTAGTTTATTTGGGAAATATCTTGAAACGATCATAAAAATGGGCTATCCACAGAAGGAAGATACGTAATTTGCATCACTTGCGTTTTGCAGTAGTTAATTTAAACAATTTTTTTTTTTATCCTCTCCGTACTTGTTTGTATGCATTGGCCCCGAAGAGGTGAATTTCGCGGTGACCCCTCAATTTCACGATTTCCACGAAATCCGCGAAATCGCGATTTAGGTAGGTCCCTAATCATAGTCAGTTGGTTAACTGCTTGTTAAAGTTAATGACACCTCGATAGAAATGGCTTAGCCGATAGCTTTGTGATAGGGGTAAGGAAGCAGAAATAACAAAAAAGAAACCAGTTGTAGTGCTTGTTCCACACGATGTACTGTTAGCTAGTGCTCCAGCTAGAGATAGGTTTATTTTGTTTGTTCTATTAGCGGTTGTTTCACCACTGCAGTGTAAGAAAAATAAAACAAACACCGGTTTACACTGTCCTCGGTCATTCTGTCGCATTACAATTAGCAAAAGCGTGCCATCAGCAGTTTAAATACAGTATACAGATGTCAATGGTGCTCAATCACTGAGGACAATACAAAATAAGTCCTTGTGGGTAAGCAGCTTGTTATATGATCACGGTTATGTTTACTCAAGGCTGCAGAATCCTATTTTACTATAGTATACTTGAGAAATGATCGTCTCATGAGAGTGCCTAGTTTAACTGCCGTGCGGTGTTACATGTAATGGCCTTTGAATTAAAATGACATCACAGTACAGTATTTTACTGTCAGGACTACCACTGCATTTAAGCATCTGTGGCTTACTTATTTTTTGTTGCGATGCAAATTTCAGTTTTTCATTAAGCGGAGGTTCAAAGCTCTGCAATCCCCCCCGCCCCCTCCTCCTCCTCCTCCTCACCGCGCCGCGCTGCAATCCCACTCCCTCTACATGCATATCACACAATAACACTGCTGTACTCAGTATGTATCCAATGAATGTATATTCACTTTATTGAAACACAGTTTCTAGAACAAAAAAAACATACCTGCACAATGCAGTGGTGCAGTCACTGTTTGATCAAATTCAAATTCAAAAACAGCTTTTACTGGCTGTACACGTCATTGCACTTGATCAGGTATCATATTACATGCAGTCAGTTTGCCCCGCAATGATTCTTATAGCGGATTGCTTGATTCTTACAAGCAGATTTACATTGGTTGGTATAGGGATGATTTTGTCCCAGTGGTTCTGATCACTATATGCGGTTGATTCTTATATCAGTGATTCTTATAAATGGACTGCCTGTATTACAAATAATTTACTACTCTTTACTACTAAATAATTTAATTAATGTGTTCATGGTCTAACACTGTCACTTTATGAGGACCTGTACCTAATATCATTTTGGGCCACCATCACTGCCTTGACACCACGTCATAGACTCCACAAAGTGCTGGCAGATGTCTCGAGGCATTTTAATCCATTCAGTCCTTAATATTTTAGACTGACCATCTTTTCCTTCTGTCTTGTTGGTCACTGTTTGTGGCCACAGCTGTCCTGGCGACCACATTCTCTTCATTTTGCCATTTCTGATCCACTCTGATGACTGTCCTTGCTCTTGTGGCACCTGCTCAGTGTGCACCCACTATCATGCCTCTTTTGAATGCTGTCTGGTAGACTATTTGCAATCTAGCTTTATAGTGCTGCTGGAATCTGATGTCACATCAGATGATCAGCCTAATTTGCAACTCTAATTCAGGACAATGTCAAATCCAATCAGACAGGATCTGATTAAGTGACCAGGCAATGTATGTGTATCATAAAAAGATAAAACCATCTCCAAAGAAGTATCCATATAAACGATTTTTAGCTTACAAGAAAATTCAGTTGCTTTCGGATCCTTTATTCTACGCGAGACAGAAAACCAGATGTGACTACCACCCTAAAGATACTGACAGCCGCTTGCCTATAATTTGGTTAATGTTTTCCCGACTAGAACAATTAACAGCAAGGATAAGCTTCTGTGCTGCAGCTGCTGAAACTAATTCAGTTAGGTAAAAATATTTTTTGCACTGTCTTTCTATTTCTTGTTTATACAAATGTTCTTGACAATCCATAATACTTTAAAATCAAAACAGAAGTTGAAGTTGGTTAACTAAGCCCATTGATATTATTATTATTATTATTAGTTGTTTATTTAGCAGATGCCTTTATCCAAGGCGACTTACAGAGACTAGGGTGTGTGAACTATGCATCAGCTGCAGAGTCACTTACAATTACATCTCACCTGAAAGATGGAGCACAAGGAGGTTAAGTGACTTGCTCAGGATCACACAATGAATCAGTGGCTGAGGTGGGATTTGAACCGGGGACCTCTTGGTTACAAGCCCTTTACTTTAATCACTAGACCACACAGCCTCCTACTATTATTATTATTCTATTCTTTGTTTCTTTATTCTAAATCTTCCTTTTAACATATTGATGTATGTTTGTATGTGCATGTGTGCATGTATATGTATGTGTTTGTATTATTTTATTGTTGCATTGTTATTTTATTAAGGTTGGTCTACTTAGGTCTCTGGTTGTATTCGTACCTGCACTATTGAGGTGTACCTGTGTGGTGGAAGAAATTTCTGAGGTTTATTTTTGAAAATGATCTTCGGATATTTTCACTACATCTTTGCTGCATCCCAGACAACTTTAAGATTTGAATGACTCCTCTTTATTGCTTTTTGTTTGCTATTTCATTATTCAAAGAGGGTAAATTATAGATGTCAGATGGCAAACTAATAAAGCAGACTGCTTTATAATCTTCCCTTTATTGCTGTCTGTTGTGTCTTTACTTTCAGCCATTAAAATGCAAGTTGTTACTTGGGCCGGTGTACAGGGGATGTGGACTAGTGATAAAAAAACTTATATAAATAAGCTCATTAAAAAGCCAATTTTCAAAAGAGGATGGCAGGTTTAACCCAGGTTTTCCAATCCCTTTAGAAGTTTGGTTAGCTGTAATGCAGGTATTTTTTACCACCTTTACTTACTTTAGAGGATTATTTGTATTCCAAAATATAATTTGCATTTTTGCCCCTGATTCTTCCTGCCCTGCTACCTTGTTGATTTCCATCAAACTGCTTCTGAATTACAATCACACACAGTTCACACAGAGAGTAACTGGAGCACCCAGAATAAAATATCTGTCCATAGACTGAAGTGTTGCTATACATGGCCAGGTTTCTCAAACAACTTTGAAGCCCTCAGTTTGTTCAGCAGTATACACTCTACACAGTTCAAAACAAAGAATTAAACATATGGATTAGTCTAAATCCCTAATGGACAGCACATTGAATAGCTGCAGTGGGTGGAGGAAAGCACCTTGATTAATGTGTATCATTTACAAAAAGGCAATTGTGTAGCTGCTGAAGAAATAAGGTACACCTGTTCTGTGGTGCTATTCAATCACTCTTTAAAGCATCGAAGTATCATTGGGATATTATATATATATATATATATATATATATATATATATATATATATATATATATATATATATATGTGTGTGTGTGTATGTCTAATAAACAGTATCAAATAGTCATATACATAGTCATATACATCTGTATACAAATTGCCACAGAACTTAGACACATTATTGTACTAAACCCTGTTTGTTTTTGAAAGAAAACAATTATCCCATTCAAAATGGTGGATAACACAATGCTACAGCTTGTCACTGCACTTGCAATAACACTGCCCATTTTGAATTCCAGCTTCAGAAAAATATGTTATGAGGGTCAGGGACATTGGATGATCCTCCTATTTATCTGCAGGACCTCATAGTTTGAACTAAAATCAGAGTCATGTATGTATACTCGCTTGCTGTGTAGAAACAAAATTACAGAAACAGTAAATCCACACCCAGATCCTAGTTGCCGAGGAATGCTCACAGTATGACATTCAGTGCAACAAGGGCTGAATCAGACAGCTGAACCGGGGGACGGGGAGTTCAGCTGCTGACATTTAAAAGTTGGAGACTTATCAGAGAAAGGGAGGGAGGTGTTTCGTGCAATTTTAATACGGGTATTGATGGCATTGCCTGCGTCAGCCCGAGTAGTCACCACCAAGTGCTTTTTTGGATTTTCTACTAGGGCTGCATTGTGATAATTTCTCAAAATATATTTTTCTTTTGGCCCCAGTGAAAAGAAAAAAGTGAATGCATCAGAGTACAGCCAATATTTTTGGCAACCTTGAATTTATTTTGGCCTCCATTTTCTTGTCTCATGAAGATTTAGTTCACTTGGTAATACACAAGTCGTTCAAGTTTCTGGGAAAGAAAGGATTGTTTGTGTCTTTTACAATGGAGACTGATACTGTATCGTTTGACTATAAAATGTTTGAAGTAAACGTCTGCTTTTTCATCTGCTTTATAACACTAAGGTATTTTTGAAGATTCTGACAAGAGTGGAATTGTGCATTGGTGGATTGAAGGAAGAGGAGATATAAATATGTATGAGGGCCCAGCATGCAAGAAGAATGACAGTGGACTATGTATACAAATAAATGTATTGGTGTTGAAATGTACCAATTGTGTCTCAGTGGAAACCAAATTATCTACAAACTTAATACCGGTTGTTTAGAATATCTCCAGCTGGAACTCAAAACACTGAAGTAAAATATTATAACAATAAAAGCCATTTTTTCTTATATATTTCCATTGTGTGCTTTGTGTATTATTTAAGCAGTAGTTAATTGCTGTATGCTGTACGTTGACAGTGTGTTTCTTTTGTGCAACATGTATATAAACATGTATATAAGTATTATTGGGACATACATCTGATTCTTAACTTGAGGGTCCTCCTTGTATTAAACAGGGTTATTATTTGAAATCGGTTTTCATGTTCATGAATGTGACACTGCTGGTGTAACTAATGGCTAAGCACTGAGAAAGCATATGCAATGCTTTTTTGTTTCCACAACTATGTTGAAGAGGCTCTTACAGTGCAGCTTAGTTGCCCACATTTCAGAGCTATTCAGTATTCCAGGAGAGTTCTCTCTGCTCAGCATTCTATGAACTCTGGTCCCAATTCCTTGTACTGCACGGCTCTCTTCATGCTGACTCAAGCCCATCCTTGCCCTCTCCACCTAACACATATTGACATTCAGAGTACTGCAATGAATTCCAAGCCTAACTTTCCCTAGTCAATAGTGGAGCTGGTCTTGTGTTATTCTATTTATTTATTTTCTGGGATTTTTTTATATTGGGAACCATTGCCCAGCAGCCGCAAAATACATAAAATAGTAACTGTAGGTGTAAAAGGCAAAGTATAGATGCTTGTCTCTAAATATTCAGTGTGGCCATAGTTATACTGCGCTACTTCATTACACATTCATATTGTTGTATTTTACATATTGCATGGCCAAAACCTTTTTTTTAAATATGTGACTAATCTTGATTTTGTCATAATTACTGCCCACATCTTAACAATAGGAATCAGTCATATTTCATGTTGCATTTTTATTTTCATTTAATGCATATGAAAAGGTTCGATATAATCTTCATACATAGTACATTCCTAAATATTAATATTCTTCCAATAAAACATAAGAAGAAATTATATTTAAAAAATCAAAAATAAATCATTATAAAGACACCTGCTTTTGATCTCCTATTTCATGACTTTTTTCCAGCAAAAAAAAAAACATTGGTTCTTGTAGCTATCCTTTACATGCTAATGTTAAAGCCATCTTCAGCTTTCATGCCTCAGAATTAGGACATGGCCCCATAGGATAATGCGGTAATAGTTCTCATTACTAATATTAGATCTGGTTTTGAAGTAACTTATTAAAGGTCTAACACTAAAAGGATATTCTTTATAGGTGATTACAGTCCAATCCTTGCATCAGTATTGAATTTTAACATGGTTCAGAACTGCTTACAGTGCTTTTAGATTGCATTTGAAATGCAATCTGGAAATGTATGTAAAAAAAATTGCTATCAGGTGTTTGGAAGCATATATTTCAGTAAACTCTACACGGTTAATTATATCATCAAGTTATTATTAATTTCTTAGCCGACGCCCTTATCCAGGGCGACTTACAATTGTTACAAGATATCACATTATCATTACATACAAGTACCTATTTATACAGTTGGGTTTTTACTGGAGCAATGTAGGTAAAGTACCTTGCTCAAGGGTACAGTATCAGTGTCCCCCACCTGGGATTGAACCCACAACCCTCTGGTCAAGAGTCCAGAGCCCTAACCACTACTCCACACTGCTGCCCTGTGTTACTATTAGTAACTGTATTGTAAACATAAAATACAATATCGTTCCTCATCAGCATGAACAGTGATAAAAAAATGTAGTGTGTGTGTGTGTGTGTGTGTGTGTGTGTGTTTGTCAGCTCTTGCTGCAATCGATTTAATGACTTTACTTCAATAAGGGTTCTGTCTAATTCTATTAACTACGTCCATAAAACCTGAGCTTGGGCCATGCTTTCACTATGCCTTATTACTTTGCTATATCTTTACTATGGTAAACTTGTATAAGGGTTACCAAGTGTACTGAATATATAACTAATAAATGTAGGCTTCAAATGTAAATATGCATAGGAGGCATTCATGTGAATAAAGAGTTCAAAATGACAATGGGTTGTACAGTATAATTAAAGCTACCTATACAGTGTTAATTTTGAAGCACTACATTTGAACAAACACAGAAACCTACTGAGATAATACATTAGATTATTAAGGATAGCTCAGAATCCTTTTCAGAGAAAATTGGAAGCTTTGTTCAATTCATGCTGCTCTGGATCAATAACCTGCTGTCTGTACAATGTATCTACTGCTTGTGTTCTCCTGCATTCAAAAAAGCACATTTCTGTTTCGAAGTCAAGTCTGAAGTTATAATGTACCTTATTGAAAGTGCATGCTGTTACATTGAGTATGATGTCTGCTGCGTTGTCTGATCTCTGGTTCAGCATTTGTGTGTGTGTGTGTTTTAAAGTAATTATAGAGAACAAAATAATTCCATAAATCTTATTTGCACTTGCATTAACTACATAGGTCTCAATTGTGCAGTTTTGAAAGAAGCACATGATATAGAAAACATGTATTTTCATTTCAAAACATATCTGGTACTAACTTTAGGATAAAGGAAGCTCTCTGTTTCTATGCATTATTCTTGGGGTATCTGTTTGAACTTCGATACAACTACCTGTACTTTAATGAAAAGGTTTTCATAAATAAGTACTACATTGATATGCAGTTGCCCTCTTTATTTTTTTTTTTTTTTTGTGAACAATTATTTTTATTAATTTTTCCTTTTTTTCCCCCACCCTTGGGAAGAGGGAAATAGGGGAGACAATACAGATAAAAAAAATAACAACAATACAGAAATACAACATAATATCAGCCTCCCCACCCCACCAACAAATCCAACAATTGTCAATGTCAACCAGATTACCCTGAGGGGACTTGCTGTGAGCCAAATAACCTCGCGAACAGAAAAAATGAACCGCAAATTGAACAACCGTGCACAGCATGCATACAATCTAGTAGCCCCTGTATTCAATGTTTAGGTAACTAATTAGAGTACAGATTGTCAGCAACTATAACATCAACGTCACAGAAATTAATAAAGATTGTGGAAATTAACACAGTCACATAACCAAATTAATAATAATGAACCGCAGTAGTATTCTTAATAGGGTTATCAATCCTCTGCAGTGTAGACATCCCCCCGAGGACCCCACATAATGACTAGGTTAATGTCAAGAAACAGCAAGTGGAAATATGCAAACCTGATAGGTCATTGTCAATCATAAAAGAAGCAAAATGTTTCCACTTCCATACCACGAAGGTACAAACTATAGTAATCCAGAGCAAAGTTAGTCCATCTATACCGATGTTCCATCTGGGCTAAGGGATGTGAGGCGCAGGGCCCTGCACACTGAGAGATCATTAGCTCCCATCGTATCCTGAAAACATTGAGCAAAGAAATAATCGACCTCTTCAGGAGTAGTGAAAGACAGATGCTCCCCTCTATGATTAATTTGCAAAACAGCTGGATAGACCAAGAAACTGTCCACTCCCTGGGAGCGAAGCTTCGCTCTCATTTCACCAAAGGCCCTCCTCTTCGTGGCAGTGACAGCAGACTAATCCACATAAAAAGGGAGCTTTTGCCCCTATACGATGACCAGAGCGGATCTTCGAGCAGCCTGGAGGAGTTGTTGTCGATCAATGTAACAAAGTCATTGAAATATCATGGTGCGTTGTCACAGACGGTTCTGGCATGTTCCTTTTGTGCTAGAAGTCATTAGATCCTTTTGCATGGAAGGCCTCGGTTGCAAGGGTGTGCAGTTCTTTGATGGACCCAGATTCAGTTAAAATGTGTTTGCTCCCTGACGATGGGAATGAGAATGCAGAGATGGAAGCCCAGCTAACAAGACTGAAGTTTTTGCAGGTATCAGGCTTTTAAAGACGGTCACCCACACCTGTAAGCAGAAACTGACCCAAGACTGTCACAGCTGATCTTTAGGAAACAAACTGAACATTTGTGGAACTGCAACAAATATTCTAATAACTGTACTGTGTTTTAAAGACTATACAACCATTAGAAAATATTATTAGCAGCAGTACCACCATTTCTCAATTATTTGAGTCCCGCCACTTTTAAATTAAAAACATTTGAGTAGCACTTTGGTGCTTATCACTGACTATATGCCCGTTTCCTTTTCCAAACTGTCAGCGTGACTTTCTAGTTGTTACTTTGTTGTCCCAGCAGCAGCTGCAAGGTTTACGTCACAGCTGAGCATAGACTGCAACTCCCAGAGTGCATTACAAAACAACTGCAACTCCCAGAGTGCATTGCAAAACAGAGCAGGGGAATTTATTTTGAATAGTCCAGATCAAGTCGGGATTAGATGCAGTACTGATTAGATAAGATGAGCTGGACAGGGAGAGAGGGAAAGAGAGACAGCTGGACAGGGTGCCTGAGAGACAGCTGGACAGGGAGACAGACATAGAGATGGAAAGGGAGGCAGAGAGAGAGCTGGGCAGGGACACAAAGATAGAGGTGGAATGGGAGACAAAGAGAGAGAGCTGGACAGGGAGACTTAGTCAGAGAGTGTGCTGGACAGGGAGCCTTAGAGTACTGTGAGTACCGCCACTTTTTTTCCATTTCAGGCACTGATTAGCAGATCTGTGTAAGGTCTGTGTGGAAAGGTTAATTGCATTGAAGGTCAGACTGACCTGCTGAAAGTTCAAGCAAAAGTATATTTTTTAATTAGACTCAGAGTCTCAAAACATTCTGATCCAGAGAGAGCAGAATGGCAGAATCTATGGAGCACAGTTAATATGCCAGAATCAATCGAACTAGGTTTGATTATAGTTAGAAAAAACAAAAGTATTTAAATAAATAAGAAACCTAATATAATAACATTAAGTAAATGTATGAGCAGTCCTAAGTTTTAATATTCAAGGTTGCATTTGCTGCTAAGCAGGTGCCTAATTAAAAATTAGTCTCTTGCCTTCTGTGTATATCAATGAAGTAAAACAGAATTGCAGGTTATAAGAAATTACTATATTGAAGTATCTGAATTAGAACTACATGTTATAAAATAATTTAAAGTATAAACTGTAACTTTACACATACAGTGAACCGATTTGTAACCTCGTCCTTACCTGCCTGTAGTAAAAGCAGTGTTGAAAATGACTCATTGGTTTTGGCCAATATAGCTGGGATTTTATGATGGTCAGCAATTTAAGAGCCAAGATCCTCTCTGTAATTAGCGATCTCGTTAATATTAACGAATTAAATACCTTTCAGATAACATAAGGTGGGAGTTTATATTAAAATAAACATTTATATATATATATATATATATATATAGATATATCACAAAAATTAATTAAAATCTGGCAGGAAGAGATGGGAATGGAAAGCGCAGGACGTGTTAATACGTTAAGTTAGAAATTGGTTTGAAATAATGAGTATTGGAAAATGCTTACGATAGTGTTTCATATTAATTAACCCTAAAATTGGCAAAAAGCAGAGGTTGTCTTAAAACCTGCTTTAACTGGATTTTGTATGAACAGTGAAGAAGGTCAGACTTAGTTCAGCCACTGTAACACTAATATGTTAATGATAGCCTGTATTTAGATATAAATAACTGGACCTTCCATTAAAAGCTTAAAAAATTTATCCATGGACTAAAATAATATTATAATTTCTAGGAGCAACTGTTATACTGAAGTAACTTAATTAGAAATACATCTTATAATGCCATTTAAAGTTAAACTGTTGAAAGAACATATTAAAAGTTTATTATAACAGAAGCACGGCGTTGACAATATTGTAAACATATTGTTATTATTATTTTTTTTATTATTTATTTCTTAGCAGACACCCTTACCCAGGGCGACTTACAGTTAACATTTGAGATAATGTTGTTAAGACACATTTGAGATAATTTTCATTTAATTTAATTAATTTAAGAATTAGTTCAGTTTCTCCAACTAAACAAAAAGTCTTTTAGACATTACAATATCAATTAAACTAAAGAATATAAATGATTAGCTTATATAAAGGTTTTACTGCAGTAATAATAAGAGGTATTTATTTACAGGAAAACTGTAAAGTTTAAAAGTGAAATAATTAAATGTTTGTCTCAGACACACACAGTATAATTCTGGAAGGGCATTAGACCTTCAAAAGATAAGGCTTGGTATTTGGCACCTCAAAGCAGGATTTGGTGTTGGCTCTTAAAAGCGAGATTCACTGGTCGTCAGCAGTTTTGAATCCAAGGTCTTTTCAAAATTAACTATCTTCATGATATCATAGAAATGAATGAACACTTGGCATTTGATTTAAAATAGAAAAGTCATCTACGGTATCAGTCCTTATCAAATAGGTAGTGATTTTAATTCCTCCTATTGAAATTCATAAACGGTTAATAGAAATGTAATAGGAGTGCCTGAGTGTATCCATTATAAGACAAATATTGCATCTGTGTGCCCATATGCCATATGTACATTGAACATGTTTATTAAGACTATTTATATATATATATATTGAGGACATAAGAAAAAACATCATTGCTTTTTAATAATACTGATATTGTATAATTTGCAAATGACTACTACTGTATACCACTATTTATTAACATGTAACTGGACTTTAATAAATTGATCACTGGAATAGCAATTCAATACACATTTATGCCCGGCAAAAGAAAGCATTACTGAATACATTTAGATTGCAAGAATGTCGGAAAATCACAAGGAAGCTTCTTTAAAAAGAATGTGCATGTTGAAAGCATTATTTTAAAGAGAAAAGTAAAGGTGAAACAGAATGCCTTAGGCTGGTTTGTCAATATCATATGCATAACAAGCCTCAGAGATCGATCTGCACACCAGCTAGTACAACACAGCAGTGAAGGCTTTGGTTTGTTAACTCAGATTTTCCATTTTAGGTGGCTTTTCAAAAGGCATAATATATATATATATATATATATATATATATATATATATATATATATATATAATTTATACATTTCCCTAGACAGGCAGTGGTGATGGAGCATAAAAGTGATTTATGGGCATACGTGCATACCTTTTTAGTACATAATCCCTTTTTATCCGATACCATTATATAATACCATTTGCCCCCATGCTTCATATTCGAGTAACTCACCATCAGACTTGACTGTGCAGCTGCAAACACTGCAGCAATTGGAGTTCAGTCCCCATGTGTGAACCAAACATTTGCTGAAGTCAACTGAAGGCACTGAATTTGGTAGGTTTTCTAATTGCAGGTGGATTTCTGTTTACACAAGCCTATGCTTCAGGTCATCAAAACTAAACTCCAATTGTAATACAGTACCGGATTCTGTGGTTGTCAGCAATTCTGCAGATGCAGTTAGTCATCCTCAGTAGAAAACAAATGATCATTAGACGTTCACATTAGACGTATCCTATGAGACAACCTATTATGTGCACCAAGACTGAAATAGTAATAAAAAAGGAGAATGTCTCATAAAACTAATCTTAATGTGTCAGCACCTAAAGGACTAGGGATGATTTCAAACACAATAAAAAATCTTTGGAATTTAATGTATTGCCAATACAGTGCAGTTTCATAGTTTGCAACCAATCAACACAGAAAATGTAACATTGTGCTCTGAGTAAATAACACCTTAGTCAATGTTTTGTCTATTTTGACTCCTAAGACCAGTGTGCCATTTTGTGATCCTTACTTTTTGGATACAAGATGACACTTGTTAGTCCTAATTACAAGACAAATGTTTTATGTATGCTGTGCCTAAAATATATATCCCCTTGTATTCCAGTTGACGTCAGAGACCTTCTTGACTATAATTATGTTAGGTAGGCCATCTCCCACAGCTCTGCTTAATGATATTCTTGATCTTCCCTATTTAGACAAATACCCTCCAGGCTCCACCTTTACGCTTTCATTGAAAATGTATGTTAGAATAAACGAATGTATTCTGCTTATGTCAGTAATGTAGGTTTCTCCAATGTTGTAGGACATTGACTTGTATTTAAAAAAAAAAAAGTTAAATCATCTTTGTCTTAATTTACCCATTAGAGCATTGAAATGAGTTCATGTTTCCTTGAGCTACTATTCAAAATAAATGTGGGATATTTATATACAGCATTGTTATTACCTGTATTACTGTAGTTGTAACCAATGACATATAAGAAATTCACCAAGCACAACTACAAAGTTGATTTCCATGCATACAGCATAATGTCAAACATTGTACAGTAATCCACCACTTACACTGTCCAGGGTTATTGTGGGCAGCCGTTTATATTGGACAAATAGTGTTTGCCATTGATTTCAATAACAAAGGCATAGTTTATACCGTGTTAAGCATGCCGTATATTTTGGGCAGACTCCGCTGTTTGGATCGTGCTATGGAGCAGCATCCGGACAGAGAGCCGAACTGGGATTTTTTTGAAAACTCTGACAAAGTTTGCCGTCCACACTTGCAAAAACAGACGGTCCAATGTACATTTCTGCACTTGCAGAACTTTTTTGCACTCACTTTGTATTACATTCATAGGTTTTAATCCATTTTTTTATTAGTGTAATGCGTGTCTCAATAAAGATTGCTAACCGCATACATGCGTGTTTGTTTTGTTTACTGAGATTGGGGGACATTTTGAATGTCAGGTTATTGTGTGGGAGTTTATACTGTCCATCGCTTACTGTGGGTGAATAACGGTCCATGAATAACACGCCCGTTCTAAGCGGTGGTGACTGTACCCTGCAGAAATATGTATATTTCACCATAGTCCGCTGATGATGTTTGAGTTGTTGGTTGTGGTGGTTACATACTATACTGACAAGCCAGCAATTAACCTCCTCTCTTTCTTATAGTCAAATGCATCTTGTGTGTGTGTGTATTACAAGATTATGAGTGCCTGTCTCCTAAGAGACAAGAGAAGAATAGTTAATGAACTGAAGCTAGTGTATATTGCCAACCTAATATCAGGCAGTGTCTGCAGGGTAGCCCCTGGCAACTCGGAACCCAGTCTTCTTTTGTAGAACGTATTTAAGGCAGTAGACAACTAGATGCCTTCTGGTGCACTGATACTGAAATCATGTGCCTACGGACACTTGTTGCCTATCAAACAATCTACAGACGGCCCTGTTGCAATCTCTGAATCCATGATCTATTTCTAAATTGAACACTTCTTAGGAGAAAAAACAATATGCATATATATATATATATATATATATATATATATATATATATATATATATATATACATGCTCAAATATGTTGGTACCCCTCCACAAAAAACGAAGAATGCACAATTTTCTCTGAAATAACTTGAAACTGACAAAAGTAATTGGCATCCACCATTGTTTATTCCATATTTAATAGAAATCAGACTTTGCTTTTGATTTTTTATTCAACATAATATTGTAAATAAGAAAACAAATTAAAATGGCATGGACAAAAATGATGGGACCGCTAACCTAATATTTTGTTGCACAACCTTTAGAGGCAATCACTGCAATCAAACGTTTTCTGTAGCTCTCAATGAGACTTCTGCACCTGTTAATAGGTAGTTTGGCCCACTCTTCCTGAGCAAACTGCTCCAGCTGTCTCAGGTTTGATGGGTGCCTTCTCCAGACTGCAAGTTTCAGCTCTTTCCATAGATGTTTGATAGGATTCAGATCAGGACTCATAGAAGGCCACTTCAGAATAGTCCAATGTTTTGTTCTTATCCATTCTTGGGTGCTTGTAGCTGTGTGTTTTGGGTCATTATCCTGTTGGAAGACCCATGACCTGCGACTGAGACAGAGCTTTCTGACACTGGGCAGTACGTTTCGCTCCAGAATGCCTTGATAGTCTTGAGATTTCATTGTGCCCTGCACAGATTCAAGGCACCCTGTGCCAGGCGCAGCAAAGCAGCCCCAAAACATAACCGAGCCTCCTCCATGTTTCACTGTAGGTATGGTGTTCTTTTCTTTGAAAGCTTCATTTTTTCGTCTGTGAACATCGAGCTGATGTGACTAGTTTTGACTCATCTGTCCAAAGGACATTCTCCCAGAAGGATTGTGGCTTGTCAATATGCATTTTAGCAAATTCCAGTCTGGCTTTTTTATGTTTTTCTTTCAAAACTGGAGTCCTCCTGGGTCTTCTTCCATGGAGCCCACTTTCGCTCAAAAAGCGACGGATGGTGCGATCACAAACTGACGTACCTTCACCTTGGAGTTCAGCTTGTATCTCTTTGGCAGTTATCCTTGGTTCTTTTTCTACCATTCGCACTATCCTTCTGTTCAATCTGGGGTCGATTTTCCTCTTGCGGCCGCGCCCAGGGAGGTTGGCTACAGTTCCATGGACCTTAAACTTCTTAATAATATTTGCAACTGTTGTCACAGGAACATCAAGCTGCTTGGAGATGGTCTTGTAGCCTTTACCGTTACCATGCTTGTCTATTATTTTCTTTCTGATCTCTTCAGACAACTCTCTCCTTTGCTTTCTCTGGTCCATGTTTAGTGTGGTGCACACAATGATACCAAACAGCACAGTGACCACTTTTCTCCATTTAAATAGGCTGAATGACGGATAACAAGATTGGAGACATGTGTGATACTAATTAAAGAAACTAATTAGTTTGAAATATCACTATAATCCAATTATTTATTATCTTTTCTAAGGGGTACCAACAAATGTGTTCAGGTCATTTTAGAATATCTTTGTAGAATAAGCAATAATTCATCTATTTTCACAGCTTCTCTGCTTTATTCTATGACATACCAAAGGCATGCAAGTATGCATGATAAAATAGCTTTTAATTTCATCACTTTTCAGGAGGAATGAAGCATTATTTCAACGAGCTGTAAGGGTACCAACAAATATGAGCACGTCTGTATATATATATATATATATATATATATATATATATATATATATATATATATACAATCTATCTATCTATCTATCTATCTATCTATCTATATATATATATATATATATATATATATATATATATATATATATATATATATATATAATACCGCTTGCCTGTGTGTTGTTCTCGTGGCATTTCAGCATCCAGGTATGGAATTGTAAGCTGTTTGCAAACATTCAAAAGGTCATTACTGCTTGGCCTAAATAGCCTAGCAAATAGCATTTTTTACCTCGTATGATGAACTCCACACACAGCGTGAACTCTCAGTCGCCATGTTGCTAGGGTCAGGAGAAAAACCAAATAATCTCTTTACCAGAGATCCTTTATATAAACGTTTTTGGTGCCAAATTTCTCCTGCATATGCTTGGGTCCGGACTTAGCTATAATTGAGCTTCATTCGTTTGAAAAAAAAAAAGGATATTGTATTTTTTTTTCTCCGTTTTTTTTTTAAATCTATAGTTTCTTTCTGCTTCTATCAGTGTGCTGTACACATGCCTTCTGTTTGTTCAGTGTGGTTCCCCTCTTTCACCTTCTTGTGTTAGAAATGTGTGTCTGATGTGTGTTGACATGTCGGACACACCGACACAAAAGGGAAGGGCTCTTTCGTCCCCAGCTCCGCGGTCGGAAAGAACCCGCTCTTCATCCTCCACAACAAAAAGACCAAGCAGTTCCAGGGAGAAACAGGACACTACGTCTCCCCCGAGAAAGAGAACTGCAAAAACACACCCGGGACAGCAAGGAGAAAGACATGCTTCCGTAAAGAGTGGCGGCCATTACTAAAATTCCTACAGTGTCTACTCAACCAACTCCTGCACAGGTAACAATGCCAACAGTGACCAAAGTCTTTTTTTCCACTGGCTGCAGGAGTTGGAGAGCTCAAGGCAGGCTCTGCCTCCCCAGCATGTAGACCGGCTGGAGGTTTCTGATACCGCAACAGCATGGACTGCAAGGGAGCAGGATTACTCTGCAGACACACACAGCCTGGAAGATGATGACGTCATGGACGGGGTCAGATGAGGACGCTGCAGTGGCTGGAGACGGTACTGCAATTGTGTATACTAATGCAGACGCTGTTTTAAAAAGAATGTCATCATCCCTCAACATTACTAACCAGACAGGTACTGAAGAGGATGATTTCCTAAGCATCATTGATGCAAAGGATAGGAAAGCCTTTGAAGGTTTCCTCTTCCATGAGGCAGTCTGAAGGCCCACTGAGGTTTCATGGGGTACACCAGCTTTTGCTGCACCACATATTCCCAGAGTAGACAAGTTCTACAGGATACCGGCAAATCATAAAAATTATATGTTTAAATTGCCGAAGGTAGACACCATCATGTGAATACCTGCCACAGGTGCATCATACAGATCTGGTCTAGATCGGGGAGACAGAAAGGTTGATACCTTCCTGAAAAGAGGCTACTCCGCCTCCACTTGCAGCATGCCTACCAAATACATGCTGCAAAATACCAACACAAGATGTGGAGCGAGCTGTCTGCTTCCTTTACCCCGGAGAACATTGAACTGGTCATGCAGACTGCAGAAGAGGGCAAAAATGCTGCAAAAATCCAGTTACAGACGGCATGCGATAGTATGGACACCAATGCTAGGCCTGTGGCTAATGCTATATCTGAAAGACGGTACCTGCATATGAAAACAGCGGCCTTAACCCCTGACAAACAAACAAAGGTACTGTAACTACCCGTTCAGGGCTACTGTTCGGCACTGGCCTCAAAGACTGCCTGGCACAGATGAAAGAGGCAAGACAGGTCATTAGATCCTGCTAAACAGCCAGGAGAGGTGCACCCTTCAATAAGGCTTATTTTAAAAGACAAAACGGAGCCAAGATTTCAGGCCATATGGATCCTCCCGAGGTAGGCCATCTACTACTTCCTGACATTGTCCGCTCATAATCCTGTCCACCCCCCCACATCTGCCAGTAGGGGAGAGAGTGTCACATATTCTAACAAATTGGCAGAAAATAACATCAAACACCTGGGTCCTGGGGATAGTACAACATGGATACAAAATATCATTCCAGCGTCAACCACCAGCAACAAGGAGGTAAAATCCATGCTCCTTTCCCTCGCCATAGAACGGGTCCCGTCATCTTCTCAAGGGCAGGGCCACTACTCCAGGTACTTCTTAATTCACAAAAATAATGGGAAGTTCAGAACCATTCTAGACTTCAGAGGTCTGAACAAATACATTTGGACGGAAAAGTTCAAAATGGTATCATTGGCCACCGTCATAAAAGCAGTTCAAATAGGGGACTGGCTAGTTTCTATAGACCTGAAGGATGCCTACTTCCATATCCCCATACACAAGGATTTCAGGAAATACCTATGGTTTGCCATTAAGGACTGCCAGTACCAGTTCAAAGTTCTTCTTTTCGGTATCTCCACAGCACCCAGGATATTCACCAAGGTAACGGATGAAGTAGCAGCACATCTGCAAAGCAAGGGCATCCACGTTTACCTGTACATAGATGACTGGCTGGTATGGGCTCCATCTAAGGGAATGGTGCTAACACACAGAAATATGATTCTTCATCTTTTTCAAGACCTGGGTCTGTTGGTAAACCGGGAAAAATTATCGCTCTGCCCGACACAGTCGTTAACCTTCCTGGGGGCATAATTCAACACAATCTCAGGAACAGTGTATCTCACCGAACAGAATTTGAGCACCATTCATCAAAAAGCAAGTCTATTCAGTATAGGAGCCAAGCTAACAGCAAAGGGTTTTCAACAATTTTTGAGGCACATAGCATCATCAGTTCACCTGGTAAGAGACCCAAGGCTACACATGAGACACACACAGGGGTGTCTCCTTTCATCATGGAATCCAACCCTTCCAGATTCTCACCTCATCAAGGTTTCACCAGGAGCTGCAACAGAGGCAAGATGGTGGAGACTCTCACCTCGGGTAAAGATGGGACTACAGCTGTCCCAACTACCTCTGACACTTCGCCTGTATGCAGATGCCTCACTACTAGGGTGGGAAGCACACTTATCAGAAAACCAGGTCCAAGGCTTTTAGTTACCAAGACAAAAACACCACCATATAAACCATCTGGAGCTGTCAGCAATCTTCCTAGCACTGAAACACTTTGCACCACTCTTAAACAAAAGGGCAGCACTAGTTCTTACCAACAACACCACAGCTGTAAAATACATAAACCACCAAGGAGGCACACAATCATGGACACTGTGCTTTCTAGCCATAAGAATCTGGAACTGGTGCAGGACACAGGACATCACTATTCAGGCAACATACATACCCGGGCTCGATAACAGACTTGCAGACCTGCTGAGCAGAGAAACGATGCCTCACGAGTGGAAGATTCAACCAGAAGTATTACAGGAGGTATTCAGAAAATTAGGGCTCTCAAAAATAGACCTATTTACCACAACATAAAGCTCCCAGCTGCTACTGTTTTGCTCCTGTTTCCAGGAAAAGGAGCCATGGCAACAGACGGTCTTTCCATTTCATGGTCAAACAGCTTAATGTATGCATACCCTCCCATGCCACTAATCCCAGCGGTGCTCAGGAAAACAAGAAGAGACAAAGCTACTCTCATTCTGGTAGCCCCTTACTAGGCCAAGAGGTTCTGGTTCTCAGAGTTCCTGGAAATAGCAGAGGAGGGACCTGTGTACTTACCGGTGAGCTGCAATTTGCTGTCTCAAAATGAGGGGAAGATGCTGCACAACAATCCTTCATAGTTACAGCTAGCTGTCTGGAGATTGAATGGCAAAAACTAACAAATTAAGGGCTATCTGAACAAGTAGTCAATATCGTACTTGCTTCAAAGAAAACCTCCACTTTTCAAGCCTATACAGGAGAATTGAGAAAATGTGCTGTCTGATGCAGCTCAAAACATCTGCACTACACAAATGTATCTCTATTTACATTTGTATCCTACCTTAGCCACCTGTTCCACAGGGGTATTTCAATATCCTCCATCAAGGTGCACATTGCAGCAATATCCAGTATTTTACCTGGGTGGGAAAATCACCCGGAAGGTTCTCACCCTGCAGTATCTAGATTTCTTAAGGGGGTTAACCACCTAAGGTCTCCAAGGAAACAGATTATTCCTCAATGGAGCCTCAGTCTGGTACTGAAAAAACTTATGGGACCACCTTTTGAGGCCATGGCGACATGCAATGAAAAATTCTTGACATGGAAAACAGTGTTTCTAGTGGCAGTGATGTCAGCAAGGAGGGTAAGTGAACTCCAAGCACTAGGGATTGATGCACCCTACTTCCAGTCATTCAGGGACAGGATTGTCTGTAGACCAAATCCCCAATTCCTACCTAAGGTAGTAAGAAGTTTTCATATTAACTAGGTCATAACTTTTCATGATTTTTACCAAAAACCCCATAAATCAGAAGAGGAGGCTAGATACCACCTAAATGATGTAAGGAGTGCACTGAATTTCTACATTCACAGAACTATCAATAAAAGAGCATCAGGACAGCTTTTTGTGTCTTTTAACTCACAAACTCAGGGCAAACCTGTGTCAAAACAGAACATTGCGTGGTGGATTACATCCTGTATTGAGTTTTGTTATAAACTATATAAAACATATGCAATGCTGCTACCTGGGCCTCTCCCTTTATAAACCATTACAATTTAAATGTGTCTTGCTCTCAGCCCACCTTTATTCACTCTGTGGCTGGCTTCTTCCACTAATAGCTGACCTACCACCCTTTATCTAAGTTCACTCTGTGTGTGGCGTTCATTATACAAAGTAAGAAGATGAAGATTACCTGTAATATGGTTTCTTCGTAGAATGATGAACTCCACACACCTATATCCCATCCTCCTTCCCCCATTTATTGTATTTACTGATTTTTTATTGGAAATTTTGACAACAACACTAAAGGCTGTGGGAGGTTTTATAGAGGAGGGATACTACCTTGGCACCAAAAAAGTTTATATCAAAGATCTCTGGGAAATACATTGTTTGGTTGGAGACTGGGAGTTCACACTGTGTGTGGAGTTCATCATTCTACGAAGAAACCATATAACAGGTAATCTTCATCTTTACTTGAAAATCAAACAAAACAGCACACTATTGTACTCAATATACTACTGTAGACAAAAAAACAGGGAATAACAATGACTTTATGGCAGACATTTTCTACTCGGGTAACAGTAATGGTTTTGTACACAATAATTCACACTTTTGTTGTTACTTGGATGTTGTGGTAGTTTGAACAAGCGCTAGCACTATATTTTGCCGAACTAAAAACAAGCACATGTAATTTAAGTGATCCTTAACTGTCAAAAGAAAATCACTTTTTGTATGAACTTTATCTTATCTGTAATAAGAAATCCTATTATTATTATTATTATTATTATTATTATTATTATTATTATTATTATTTAACAAATTATATAAAAAAGAAAAAAGAAAACAGGTTGTTGTTGTTGTTTACCTAAATTACTTCATACCATACATAACTTAAACACTAAATTAATTATTAAGAAACTTAGACCACCGTTTCCACAAGAGGTATTTTGTCAATGTCTTCCCACTGAATGGTTTGTAGTTCTGTATATTTCTTTAGTTACATCTGGACAAATAATATTGTAAGGCAGTTACATGTCCTATAATGACCAATAACAACCATTTGGACCCAAACTGTTTAATAAAAGTCATACTGAATTTCAGCAGACATAAGGGTGACTGGGGTCGTTTTGTTGTCATCTTTCCTGTCATTCAATTATCATATTAGATGGGGTACGTTCCTTCTAAAGTAAAACAAAAAGCTACAGATGCCATAAAGAAATACAAAGCATTGCAAAAAATACAAAATACAGATTCAAGACCAGTAAAACCAAAGTAATGACTTTGTTCTTGTTTAATGTTGTAATATTACAAATCCAACTTGTGAAACATTAGAAGTTGACTTTGCTTCACATCAGTGCCTGGAAACATCTCTGGAGACTCTGCCCGCAACTTAATCAGATCCAATTTGACTCAGCTATGCTCAGACTTCCATTTAATTTGCCTTAACTATGACGATGAAAATTCACTAAAAAGCACTGAATTCAGAAGGCTTTCACTGCAGCAAAATAAATACCAGGCTATGTTTGGATGGCAGCACTCGACACCCCCAGCATGTTCAATGTGTTCAGTATCAGGTTTCAAGGTTTTTGGTACACAGAATAACAAAGGATACTTTTATATCACTTATATTTAATGTCTTACCCATTCAATATCCCATTGTGCTGGTGCTCTTACTCCAGGATGAATTCAATACTTTATCAATCACTGAGCATGCTTCTGGAAGAAAGCTGAATTTCTGAAGTAAGGTGGTTTGAAAAAAATGCAACATCTAACAATATTGTGGGATCCTGTAGTTTTAAACTGAACTGTTACTGTCCATGAGACATTTTTTTAACACAGATGCCTAATTTCCATTCACGTGTGCATGTGAAGCTGCCCAATGAGTTTTGTTTACATTATGATGCAATGTCCCAGCACCACTTTTCATAACTTGTAAAACTGTGGGTGGCCATTGGATAGCATTAAAGTTCAAATGACTCATTTACATTTATTGTAACTGCTGTCTCAAATGTGTTTCTCATTGCCCACAATCTGTCACATTTTAGATGTGCATGTTAACTACACACAAAAAACAAATGCAGTCTGTAATTGTAACTAATGCAAGAACCCATTTGCCTTCTTAAGATAGCCCAAAACAAACTTCCTTTTTATTTAAACAGCTTTGCCTCAACCCAAACCAGAGTCTCCCAAACCACAATGGGGATCATACTATCTGAACACTCCCACTTGTGTTATTTTCAAAAATGTGTGAGTGACGCTTTAAAAAGCTTTATTTTTTAAACGACTCATCTCATTAAATTAGCTTTAAATTAATGCCAGATTTTCTTTAATGTGTCTAACAGTACAGCTAATCAAGTCCCCTTCTCCTTCGGGGGGGCATCTGGGATGCTCTGTAAAATCTGTTTAACAGCTTGTAACCTGGAGCTACGAACATTTGGATGTCAAACACAAGAGTAAATCCTTGCTGTGTGTTTCAGTCCTCGCTGTAATAAAATGGCAATTGCAGTTCCTTCAATATGTTTTCTAATTTTTGTACTGAATATTAGTGAGGGTTTAACATAAGGCATGAGGAAATAGTTTGGCTTATGGGTTTGAATAAAAGTGGTCCAGAGGATGATTTTAAAGTATGAACAATAGTGTGTTGGTTCGTTGTAATTAGTTCAGGTGCTACAAACTATGCAAGAGGAAAACAAAAGCTTTGAGCCGTGACTATACCATACAGATGACTTGAGGCAATAGTAAGGGTTGCAGGTTGTGAGTACAGGAGACTACGGTATAACTTGAGCAGAGGTCATATCATTTTTAACTCTCCTGACACAAATGCAAGCAGTTACTAATCCTTTTTGCTTTAATAGTGAGAACTGTCAACTCTGCAGCAATCTAGATCAATATTTTGAAAGAAAGCTTATATGTAAGCAGTATAGAAAACGGAAAACCCTTTTTTTTTACTTGGTAATTTATGATTGAGTGTTTGTACTCTTGTATAATTATCACATTCTATAATTGTAAGATGTCATTTACTATTAGACTAAACTGATTTGTCACCGACCGGCATGCATTTTATATCCACAAGCATGTCTTAAACTAAATTATTCTTAACCATTTTGCTCTAACCGCTAGTCAAGATTCCTTCCCTACGTGTTTCTGAAGAATAATTAGCTTTTTATGTTTTGAAGTTGTTTGGCAGAGAACTTCAATTGGCAAAACTGCTTGTACTAGTACACAAAACCTGTGAGCCTTCTCATTCGAGGAGCAAAGTGAATGAGGCACTGGAAGGCATTGAAAAGATGGAAATTTGCAACGGCTGAATACTAATTTGGTTGCTTTAGATAAGATCTCCCATATTGTCATTGAAAAATCCACTGTTGGACATCATCACACATCGCCTTAATGATGAATAATGCATGAACAAGTAATGGATTCACAGGAAATGGTGATGACATCAAACATGTCCCTGCACCAATGCATTATTATTTAACTAATTATCAAACACTGCTTAATTATTTATGCTTCAAACATATCTTTGATAAAAAATAAAAATGTAAGTAAACCCGGTTTACAATCTGCAGTGTGTTTCTTGGACTTTTCATTGAACCAAAAACACATTCATTGACTGTGGTTTGCTCAAGCTGCATCAATTGATATGTAACCTAACTAATTAATGCTTTCCCTGGACATGAATTGTAAATGGTATCTTATGCCATGACACTAACCTGCATCAATTGCTTCTAAAAGATGAAGAAAAATAAATGAAGATAAATTAGGCTGATATAAAGCTTAGGCATTTTTAAAATACAACAGCAGCAAGATACTGTAATGCTCATAAGATCTATGATTGACTGTCCAAACGAGCATGGCTTTCTTGTGCAATTGATCATACGGGGAGGAAATTTAAGGTACTGAGTTGTGTTGGGAACAGGGTTTCAGCAATGGCAAAATGTATTGTAACTTAATGGACCATATATAAAAATCTACAATTTGCATGTATTTTTTGATAGTTCATATATCTTGTTCTATAATATGTAATTAAAATCAATCGAGAAAGAATGCAGCATTGTCTGTTACTTACATTGCACCAGACATAGTGTGACATTTTAATCGTACATTTAAACAAGTGGACTGCAATTCTGAAATACACTATTGTAGTGGATAGTTTTATGATTTTCTACTTGTATTTCCCCACTTTTCTCACAGTTTTCAGGCAGGGTTGACTGTTAAATAAATGAATTTCCATAATTATGTTGACCTACAACCATATAATATCAAGTAATACATTCTAAGAAGGAAGGAGAAATAAAGGACAGCTCACCTAGGATTGTTTTCTCTTACAACGGTGGGATTGTAAGAAGCAAGGTATATGTAAGGTCACAAATCATTGGTAATTGGTAGCTGTTTTAATAGAAAACATGTCCTAAGTAGCATTCAATTACTATTATGCATTTTGTGATTAATGTTTTATCAGCGAGATTCAGCATGGTTAATCCCCTCAGAAATAATCTTCAGAACAGTGCTGCGCAAGGGCTACATCATCTCTTTTCTAACCCCCTCAGCAAGAGAGGTGGGTGGAAAAGAGATGATTTTATTTCATGGATCACAGCTGGGTTGGTCCCAGAAGTTTCTCTGGTGTATGCACACACTGTGTGTGTTTATGTCCCTGGGAAAATGCTTGGAGTATGATTGTGCTCCTGAGTATTAATTATGCAACGTTATCAATCATGCTTACAACTGATCTGGAGGCAGTTATGGATACATTGATTTGCTGATTGCAACTATTGTATTCTATTTGGAGCCCCTGTTTGAAGCAATTGGGGATAAGACACTCACTGCAGACACTTGTTCATCAAAACTGGTTACACCATGGTTGTGTGGGCCATGTGTTATCATTTCTGAGATCAGCAGGAGCTTCTACTTAATTATTTAATCTACGCAACACTTTGAAATAAAAAAAAAACAGTTTTCTGCCATTCTCCAATTTGAGGACTCCTTCCTTTTTAGAAGATTCAGAAAGGGCAGTTGTATTGATCTTCGAATTGAGCAGAGATTTGTCCAGTGAAGGTACTTGGGTAGAAGATAATTGGTATTTTTGGTATTAAGTTACCTTATTGGTTAGCCAGTAGTACAGGAGCAAATATGACATGGGCTGTGTTTCAACTGAACAGTTTACAACGTCTAATTCAATTGTGATGGAAAGTTATCAGAAATGTACATGAAATTACATGGCTAATTACACATTACACCAGGTACATGTTGGAACAAAGGATGTGGTGTTCTTTAGACCCATGCCAGGTGTTTTATCAACCTGATTACCACAAATTCAAAATGTGTGTTGTTGGAGAGTTTATATATAACATGTTTATAACACACACTGCCTTTGCTGAAATCCCTGTATGTACCATGTCTATAATGTATGGTTTTCTGTCCTTGCTGTAATGAATACAGTTGAATAACATACTTGTGTACATTGTACAGAAAAAAAGCTGTACAATATGCATGTTATATACATACACTATGCTAGAGACAGATAACTACAGCACAGAATCATGTTGTCGTGACGTTCAAACATAACACATTTTTGGTTCTCTGTTCACAAACACGTTATCACCTGATTCTGTTGGCCAATCAGTCTGATTATTGTTGGACGTAGTAACTAGCTTGATCAAAAACTAAATTGAAATACTTACGCGAAAATATAATATTTTGAGTGGATGAGGAATGGGGCGAAAACGTAAATCAGTTTATGGACATTCAAAAGAAAACAAATGCTTTGAAGTATACAACAAGGCACATAGCAGAAGTGGGCTAGATGAGGCAGAGGATGCATTGAGGTACATGTTCACGCTGACAGAAAAAAACACACTGAAAGTAAGCAACACATTAAACTAAAACAAGAATGTGAACTGAGAGACAACCAATCCATTGCTGCGGCTTTTACACGCACTTTAATAAAAGAGAGCGCAGAATGACTGTTAATGAGTTTGTCAGAGCGCTGTGCTTTGCTGAACAGCCACTGTTGATTGCAGAGAGCTATGTATCGGTGACTTTGTGCGACAGTACTGTCTGTCCATCAGTTAAAACACTGCCTAATGCCGACAATCTTCATCGTAAATATTTGACAGAAAATAGTGATGCTTTACTTGGTAAACTTATGGAACACATTGATGGAAATGTCCAGTGTGATTTTTGACGCGTCTTCCGATGGCTTGCACCACACAGTTCTGTCAATTTTCTTTTCTTTTTATGATTTCAAGGCGAATAAACCTGACTTGTTTTGTGTTGATGTCATGTTCATATCTTCTGTAGATACTGTTTCCGTCAGCACAGCGATTGCCCAAACGTTCGTAAAGTACCAGCTAACTTGGGAAAATGTGGCTTCGACTTGCACAGATTGTGCTTCATCAGACATGCCAGGGACATTAAACCTAATAAGAAACCTGAACTGCTACGCATCATATTCCACGTGTAAAAATTCCACAAGATTTTTTTCTCTGATTTTTACCTTTTCAATTAAAAACATTGTTTTACCGATTTGTATCCTTATTTTAATATTTGTAAAATAAGCTCAGAAAAATTCCCGGGACATTTTTTTTATAGATAAGATAATATGATACAAAGATAAAAACCAAAAATGCAGAACACTAAGTATGATGTAGGCAAACACAAAAGCACTGTACTCATTAAAAATGGGGAGTTGTGCAAATGGATGTACTTTGTGATGTGAAAACAGATGTGCACTATACTGCTGTGCTTTTGCTGTTTGATGAATCCAAGAATGTGTGATCCATATTCCAGAGGGAATCACATTTACTGGTCTATGCTAATAAACAGCAGAATTAAAATGTGAACTAGGATCATCTGTATTCAGCTTGTGTCTCTTTAATTGCTTAATGTCTGACTTTTATTTCAATTTATGCAAAGCAAAACATTTTAGAAGAATCCTATCCTTCCTTCTAACGTTTGTGAACATGGCCAAGAAAAATCAATGGTATTTCTTAGAATGATTTCACTTATGAAAGCATCTGCTTGTTATGCTGTATATTTTGTGGTTAGGATGTCAGACAGTGAGTTTTAAGGGTTCAAATCCCAGTGGATGTAAAACAGAGGGAATTGATTGTGATGGACGTTCAAAAGGTAAGTAATGATGGGAGTGAGATGTGGACAGGAGGTGACATGGATGATTTTATTTATGGTGTTAATATGATTTTTGCTGTTGCTGTTTGTAAATAAAAGGGACAACTTTCTCTCTCTCTCTCTCTCTCTCTCTCTCTCTCTCTCTCTCTCTCTCTCTCTCTCTCATTATTATGTATATTGTTAATTTCATTCTTGGACCGAGTATTCAAGTTTCATTTCTAGCCAATAAAATAACTTCCTGATGCCTATCATTGTCATTTAGAGTAATGAAAAGGAATCGCTAAAGGCATTTATTGCACCCTTCCATTGAATTAATCTGCAACAGTACAATGCATAAATCTCACAGCAGACTTTCACTATCAAAGACAGTGAAATGAAAATAAATTTTTAAAGCAAACCTACAGTTATGCGACAGTGCCTGGATCACACTGCCTGTTATAGTATGCATAGCAAGATTCATTCTGTTTATAACCTTGCCCTTAGGCTCCAATAAACTGCTACAAGGAAAGTATCTTATGATGCACAATGCAGTGCAAAAACAGGTGGGTTAATTGTGTCCTCAAAGCCACAAACTAGTATCAATATATACATTTATCTATGAGTGTTATGTTGATTATTCAGATTTGCTTCTGTTTTGTTAATTGCAAGATTTGCGGTTATTGTTTATTATTGTGATGGGACAGTTTGCCCCTGGGTGGATTAATTTATACTTTGTATTGAAATTTGTATTGCTATTACAATACCAGCCTACTGGTGCTAAGTTATCAAACCCTGCCCACCCTAGCCTTGAGCGAGTTCTGAGTGATCTAGTTATAGGCTACACAGGAGTCATTGCTATACAATGACACACATGGGCAGTCTGCTGGGAGTTGTAGTTTTAATAAATCATCCATAACTTCAAAACACTCAACCTATTTAAGGTAGGACTTACAAGGAACTAGGTCAAGTGGACTTTGTTTTACCTTTTTATTTCAATATCTCGTGGTTAACTTCCGTATTTTGTCGCCAAGTACTGAAAAGCAAACTTCACAAAATAAGTGTATAACTTCTGTACTGTGATCAGTGTATTGTGCAAAAATGAGTTATAGTGGAATTGCCGGAACAATGCTAACCCACTTGTGTTACTGTTTGGAAAGAATGGTTAATAATGATGCTACATTGCAGCTTTACTGGATTTTCATAAATGCCCAACATTAAGAGAGTGCGAATCAGAAATGTAATAGTGTAAGAGATGTAAGAGATGATCACATGGGACATGTCTGTGAGTTTGGTACAAGATTAATGATCTCTTTTGAAATATACAGAACCACCAGACTCCCAGCCGAAAAGCACTGATGAATTCATAAGATCTATGATTCAGCTACAGCTGATATGAATGTACTATATAGGCAGCGGGATACATTATGTGTGGACATTATGCTTTTTGAAACAAGAGTCATCTTTTTCTTGTCTAGTACTAATTTGTGTAACTTTTGAAAATACAAAACGGTAGCTGGATTCCTGTTAAAAAAGCAGAATAAACGAAATACTTAATGAATTTATAGTTTAGACAGGTCATATAACTCAAATGCATGTGCTCCCTTTTTATTTTTCAGTTGAAGATGACTACAAAAGGAGACTGAATGCACTGTTTGGCATTTGAATTAAAGTCATACCTAACAGCCTGTCATCACATCACCTAGCCATTTTAATTAGGAACTTCTGTTCGTATTAACATTAAGGGGAAGAGGAGAATATCTATACAGTCAACTCCACTTATTTGCATATTGGATAATTGCATAGCATGCATTTGGTCCCGTTTTTTAGTGTATCATTTTCTATGATACGGTTAAATGCATATCGGCTAAATGCATATCTTGCTTAATTGCATGAAGCTACGCTGTTCCAATGTCTACTTTTACAATGCATTTGAATTTTAATTTGGATAATTGCGCGCAGTTCGAGTGTTTAAAAAAAAAAAGAAAGAAAAAGAATGTTGAGTGTTTCAGCAACTGCTACGATTTGGCCATAGCATCTGCTGTTTTGGAGGTTCTGCTACGGTGCTACGTGAAAGGGGTATAATACTATGATTTCTATTAAATAAATAAATGATGGATATTTCCTGAACGTTTATGATATATGATTTCAATTCCTGTGTGTTTTTTCCTGTATAATTTTTAATGAATTAATGGTTCTTAAATAATACTGTATTTCACTGACAGATTTTATAGTGGCATTTTAACTGACATACTAAAAGCTCTGAACCGGGTTGCTTAGTAACCAGTTTAGAGGTCCTTCAGAAACAGCTGCGCAAATGTCGCCTTGCTATCATTTTTCAATGCCTGTCGGGTCTTTGACCCAAATCAAGCGAAGTATCTCAGCATAGCTGAAAAATAAGTGTTTGAGGCCATTCTACTGTTTGAAGACAACTGTGTAGCACACCGTGAATATCGTGTTTACTACAGAGTTGTCAGTGAAATGAAAAGCGACATTTACCAGTTCTGGAAAAAAAACATTGAAACGAGATTCCCAACGCTTGCTATAATCGTTTTCTTCATACAAAAATGTACTTTGGGTTGAATGGCGCTCCAGAAAGGCAGAAATGTACAACATGTTGTATCAGAATTATATGTAAACAAACAAACAAACCAAAACGTAAAATAACTGCAAACTGTACCACAGAAGAAGCACCAGATGCACACAAAGAGTCTTTCAACTTCAAACGTTATTTTTTAAAGGTATGTAAGAACTACACTTTGTGTTTGCTGTCCTGTAGAAACCCCACCAAAAGTCATGTAAAAAGGAACATTTTTGTTTATAGTTGTATATGCTGTTAAGCTTACCGACTTACAGCACTCAAACTTGAACCTCATAATAAACACATATTTTTGAGTGTCGAGTGTCTCAATATCACGTCTACTGTGAATACTGACTGATGGACTTCTCTGTGAAACATAGTGGGCGTCATGACTGCATCACTCACATAGGTTACGAAGAAACATTAGCAATAAGCACAATCTGACCTCCCCATTACTGTATGTTTGTGCAAATAGGTTTTGAGGTTTAACTCGCTTTAAATAAATAATTAATTATTGGATACTACACATAATTTTGTGTTTTGATAGTTGCAGAGTAGTAAAAATGTAAATAAAAACATTGTTAAATCTTTCTTGAGGTGGTGTTATTTTGATAGTTATTTTTATGAAGTTTTGAAGTTGAATATGTCAGTCCAGGTTTGATAGCACTTATGAGATCCTAAAACACTCTTTGTTACTAACATTTAAATCCAGAATAAATAGAATTCCAAATTTTAAAAAAAAGTTGTTTTTTTTTTCTTTTTAATTTCTAAATGCAGTGTGTTTACAATTACCAAACTTATCGACTAAACAGCAAAAAATGAGGTCAGTGGCTTGCCACAGCCTAAGAACCTTTTCATTTCTAGGGGCTAGCAGTCACTGGACTCAAAAAAATATTTCTGCTACTACATGCTACTATATTTCCGCAATAGCAGTGACGTAGAACGCAAAGCAACAGCACAACAACAGGAAAAGCAGGCAAGAAAGTGCGGCTCTGTTAAACTCAAGCCCATGAAGTTATGCAGAGTCGACTGTACTTGGAACAGGCCTACCATCTGTCTTTCAAAGACATCTTAATCTATATTGTACATCAAAGTATCAATAGAACTTAACACTTTATATGGATCAACTGTTTGCAAACACTGCAGAAATCCTCACAGAAAAGATCCTCTATCAAAATGTAAATCATGTGTCATTATTTAAGAGAACAGTCTGATAAAATCAAGTCCTTGTAGCATTTATTTATTTATTTATTTATTTATTTATTTATTTATTTATTTTTAAATGCTAGATTTTATAATTTATCTGTGGCTGCAAACGTTTCAAAAGCTTGAAAACATTGTATCTCCAACGTTTTCAATTGAGTCGAACCCTTTAGGACTTTTAATCTGAATAGTATTATTAAACTTAACTTAAAGTAACACCGGCATACATGGAAAAATTCATCATTACAAGGGTAGCAGAACATTTTTCTTCAGTAAATGCACATTTGCATTTTTTTTATTTTTTTAATATTGCAAAAAAAATTACTTGGGCTTTTTCATATCTATTTCATGCTACACACAGCATGTATATAAAATATTATCTTGGCAGTTATTATTAAACCAATATTGCTAAACAAGAAAGTAATAATAATAATAATAATAATAATAATAATAATAATAATAATAATAAATAGGATATAGTTAGATGTAGGAAGTCAATCAAATACAAAATTATTCTAGCACTGTAATATCCATTCAGGTTTAAAACCAATTAAAACCACTAGATTATTTGTGTATAATTGTAACAGCCACTGAACTATTTTCAGAAAACTGTTGTGTGTAAACAGCAAGGTTTGAGATTAAGCCAATTATGCACTCTTATCAACAACAAAATGCATGATATGGTATATACAGGGCATCAAACAGCATCAAGTCAATTGACCTGGAGTATATCCACACATGCTGTGGTTTATCTAACTGATGTAGAGTGCTACATTTTGGTATTGGCACAGAAGACATGGGGAACACAATGATGAAATACCCACAAGGGGTACTGTTGAAGCCCACATGCTCATGTCATAAAGATAGTTAATTAACTAAGAGCAGCTATAAAGCTGTGAGGTTTCAGCATATTCATTCAGCATTGTATCACTCTGTGATGTCGATACATACAGTAATTAATAAACTAGGTGCTACTTGATAACAGTGCCTATGTTTTTTAATGTGTTACTGCGTTTCCAGTGCCAACATTTAGGACTCTATGTAAGCCAGCTCTGTATGATAGACTTTACATTCCGACTCAAACTGTCAGATCCATCTAGACAGAATGGGCTAAAATCTGAAGAGAAATCTGGGACTTTGGAGACTGTGTGCTAAACTCGATGTATGTTGTATCATTCACACCAGACTTACTGATTGGAAAAGGGCCAATGCTTCTTCAGGCTTTGCATAGTGATCTGTGCGTCATATTGAGTAGTGATGCCTAAACTGGCAACAGAAGGAATCCCTACAGCATGTTACCAGGATATACAATCAAGGTAGAACAGCAAGTCCATTTTTTTTTTCCCTGAAGCCAATTCTTCTTAAAAAAAAACAAAAAAAAAACAAATCTAGTGTATGTGAGTAAGATTTTGTTTCTTTATGGTATAGAAAGATCTACAGTACCTTTTTGGTGCCCCCTTCCTAACGTCACGAATCCTGATGAGATGAAGTTGTGCAGATCAGGCCCTCCACTTCTGAAGTTATCCTTCCCGTAGTGCCCTCCTTTTGAAGCAAGCAGAGATGGGTAGAAAATTCAGCCACTGCGATTAAAAGTGCTCCTCTTTGAGGTGATATTGTTTACCTTTGAGGGCAATGGAATTTTAATAACAGTATTTTAAGGGTGATTTTTTTTAATGTTCCACATATTTGACACACATTCTAACATGAATTTAGATTTTTACTAAATCACTTTAAGTAAACTGTATCTCCTATTGGCTTACTCTCCTTGAAATAAATATATAAGTAGTGGACAAAAAAAAAGGAAACACCTGGGTAAATGAGGGACACCAAGTATATTGAAAGCAAGGGCGTCCACACAGCTGTGGCTCATGCGTTAATTAAGCAAATAACATCCCAGCATGCTTAGGGTCATGTATAAAAATGCTGGACATGCCTGTTTGCCTATATTTATGGCTAGCATGGCTGCAAGAGGAGACCTCAGTGACTTTGAAAGAGGGGTGATTGTTGGGGCGCGTTTGGCAGGAGCTTCAGTGACCAAGACAGCTCAACTTGCTGATGTTTCACAAGCAGTGGTGTCTAAGGTGATGTCGGCATGGAACTCAGAGGGAAAGACATCATCAGCAAAGGATAACAGTGGGCGGAAGCACATATTCCAGGATTGTGATATTCGTGCATTAATTCGAAGTGCAAGGCAAAACAGGCGAGCAACTGCAGATCAATTGCCTGCAAATTTCAACCTGGGGCGCGAGCAGCCAGTTTCATCAAAAACAGTCCACCAAGAACTCCACAGAGCGGGATACCATAGTGGCCCAACGCCCTATTAAGTGACTTTACATTGGTGTTTCAATTTTTTTGTCCACTACCTGTACCTAATCAATGGCAGACTTTAATTAGTGTCTGTGGGATGACACCATACTAATATGGATGGTGGACAATAGGGCAGGCGTGTCAAGTGGACCCGTCCCAGTATTAACTGTGAGTTGTATTTGTCCATATTACTTTACGTTGTCAACTCATCTGATACTTGTTTTGCATTCCAATTACACTATAAGAGGGCATTATTTCAATAGAGGATTTGGGGATATATAGTATATACGCTTATATATGGTGTGAGCAGCAACATGTGCGGCAATCGTGTAAGGACATCAGGAAAGGACACTGGCTGTATTGGGGCTGTTCTGGGATGCTTCTGTGTTGTTATGTATTGTCTTTTCATCTGCCATTTCTCTATCTCCGTATCCTTATTTTTCTGTTTCTATTTCCTTTTTCCTTCTTATACAATTATCTGACACTCGATCATATTCCTTCTGTATATGTTACTTTATTTGTGCTATTTTCTGTTTTTGTGTTTTCCCAGGCACTGTCAATGAAAATGAGCTCATAGCTAAATCTGGGTGCAGTACATCTTATGACCTGTCATAAATGTTATTAATTGCACGTTGTCCCTGTCAAATAAAAACATCAATAAATAAAATAAATATAAACATCTCTGAAACACCCCTCATTTGCTTGGAGCTGTGATTTACAGTTTCTTTTTTGCTAGGAAAAGAAAATGGGGTCTATTCAGTAGATTTTGAAATCATTGAAAATTAAGGACTGTGAAAACCAAAGTACTGTATCAAATAGTGTGTTTTCTGTGTATTTTTTTCTTCAGGTTTGGTGATTATTTAATAATTAAATGGTGGCAGTATTTAGATCTGCAACTGTTTAGAATCAATAGACCAAATGTCTGTGTGACACATAGCTAATGGCATCAGAAAATCCTATTATTTAATCCACACAAATAAAGTAAAGTCATGGTTTTAGAAGTCTACTGTTGCGCCCCCACCCCCCCCCCCCCCCAGCTGACACACATATTAAAACATTAGAACTTGTATTTTTCTGGATTTAATGTAAATCGTGTATTTTTTCCTAGATTTAACCACAAAATTTCAGATCTAGCTAAATACATAAATGTTAACAAACACATTCTTAAAAGTTTTGGAATTTGTACTTTCAGATAGAATTTATAAATGTTGAAAACGTGTATCACAAATTCCACATTTAAAATCAGTCTATAAATATATATTTTTTTACACTTGGCGATTCAACGTTTACCTAACAGATAAATCTGAAAAACATTATCGTTCACGATTAAATCTGAAAAAAGAAATCTGAAAAAATAATTCAGAACGGAGAATCCGCAATGTGATGATTTATTGATTTGCAATTGAACAGACGGTTTAATGATGAATGATAATTGTCCGGACACCTTGTCCGTGGGTTCTTGACAGCTACGGAGAACCCACGGAGCGAAGCCGGCAAGGAAAAACACAAACGATATCATGCATCCTAGTGCCGCAGATAGGAAGTGGCCTGTAGGGCCACCTCCCCCAAAAGACGAGGCCGCCAAACCATGAATGGATAAAATAATAATGAATGATTAACGCAAAGAGCCGCAAAAGAATATGGAAAAAGATCTATGAAAGTGAAGCAGCTGAGACACGGCCCGCCCCCCAGAGCATGACTGCACTGAGGGAAACAGCCCAGACTCTCCAGCCTGACCACGCTCCCTGCAGAACTAAATGTGAACCGCTCAGCACCCAGGTAAGGAAAAGAACCCAACTCACATTATTTTACATTTTTTATGGTAGGATGAAACCTCAGGGAATCCATGGCTGAGGGTAGCCCATCCTCCAGGCTCTAAGATGGTCGTCCCCTGTTTCAGCCTCACCACGCATGACTGAGAGGCCAAAACAAAGAAGCTAACATGCAAATGAGCCCCTGTCCATTGAAGCGTTTGATTTGGCATTGTATACTGTAGAGCTGACCTTACACTTCCAAGAGCCAATCTCTCCACTTCCCTGCCTAAATAAATATACAAATTTCAAAACTTTTAAAAATGTGTTTCTTAGAATTTATGTATTTAGCTAAATCTGGACTTTTGGTTAAATCTAGGAAAAAATAAGCGACTTACATTAAATCCGGGGAAAAAACACCTGTTAAAATATTGGTGGTTTTTTTACACTTGGCGCTCCATACATGGAAGCCACCATCTGTTCACTGCCATTTCACTGACACTCGCCACTTCAAACATCATTTCTCCTACAGTGATCGTCAACAGCTCATTTGAAAGGTAAGAACTTGGACTAATTAGCTGTCATTTATATATTTATTTTAAAAAATTCTATCCTTTTAAAAATAAAAATAATAATTTTTACATAAATGCCCCTTTAGTCATAGTTGCGCCCCCCTTACTGAGTCTCACACTCTGTGCACCATTGGCTTAGACTACACATAAAAAATGTATCATCTGTGATGGATTGGAAGGGCCATTGTACTTCAAAGGTCATACTGGCACAGAATAAGAAAAAGTTAAATGTCTAAGAACTGTTGCCAGGCTGGTATTTCTGGGCAAAAAGCCACCATGCACCACCTCTCTGCCAGGTACCAAATAATAATGATACATCCCTTAGTACAAGCACCCAACTCTGAGGGCATTGATATTGCTTCTTAACATACTCCAGGAAAGTGGTGTTCTATAGTGTATAAAGCTTTTCCCACTTCATTAATACTTGTTGCAAGTGTCCTAATAAAAAGCAGCTACCCTTTTAGGGTGCTCTGCACTAGTTTAATTTCACCTCATCACTGCATCTGGTTGTCTTCCAAGTTTTAGTATGTAACCCAATCAGAATCCCATGTTATCACCTACATTGGCAGCTGCTAATCCACTGCCCACGGAGGTAATTTGTTTTCTTTGGTTTTCCCGTCCATTTTTTGGCAGATTCTAATTTGTCATTCTTTCTTCACTAAGCCGTCTCTATGCACTAAAGGGATCTCGTGTTAAATCCTGCAAGATCCTTTTATGAGAAGAATGTAGTTGCTAAAGTTTAAAGTATTCTTATACACACAGCAATGTGAATAAAAACAGCACTATAGTGAGATTGACATCTAAAAAATGATATATTTGCTCATAATGGCTGTGGGACACCTTTGAATTTAGAAATACAGTCAACCCTCTTTATACCGTCAGGTAAGGGCCATGGGCAAAAACGGGCAATAAGCGAGGGAGGCGTTATGGTGAGGGTCAAAAAAAAAAAAAAAATAGACAACCTACTATGTTTGCAATAAATTAAAACATTTTATTTTTTTAGTTACACAGTTATAGTATCTCCAGGCCATTTTAATAAAACATTAATCTTTTTTAAAATTACAGTACTAGTTCTTAACATAACAGTAGGTCTACTAGTGACGTTTTATCATCTTTTCCCATCTGTACGAAACATACATGGTTACTTTTGAGGAACAGTTTATACTTAAAAAAATAAAAAAATAAAAACTAATTTAGTGTCAAATCACCCAAACAACAGTTCCATAAAAAGTGTACCATTTTCTGTAAGCCTGCTGAATACTATCCCCGAATGATTGAATGATTCCATCTATTTATTTTACAAAGCAATTTAAGCTCAACAGCATTCTTTTTTAAGCAGTTAAAAAAAACGTTGAAATGTACAGGCAAACACTTTTTTTAAACGAAAAGTAAAACAAAAGAAAAACTATTCTGCTGTTTATAAAACTATAGCTTTAGTTTAAGTGAGCCTTCATTTGTGAAAAAACTTGCATGTAAACAAACAAATCTCTTACCGTACTTTTTTTTTTTTTTTTTTAAACATTTACTGTGGTTTATAAAAGTCACTTATTTTAGACTGCATGAAGCCAGTTTCAGGTTAAACAACAACCTGTTCCATTAAGGTAAGCCATTTGTTTTTATCCATTATGTCTCCGATTGCCCTTCGATTAACAGTATTGCCTCACTTAGGTGAGAAAACATTTGCAATGTCCTGCTAACTTGCTTTCTTATTTTCAGATGCATACATGCATATTTTTTTCTTTTGCTCTGGTGTTAAATGTAGGGTCAACTCACCATTTTGTACTTTCTGTTTTGCTTTGGGAGCAGGAGTGCTGATGACATTGGTATGAACGTTCAGTTAACAACAAATTGGGAAAGCAAGTCAAAGGTTAACTGCATAACTTTGTTTTAATTGTCCATGATTATTTCGCTGGCACTACAATGAGGGAAACCGCAATGCTTATATTTACGTTTGCTTGGCTGGGGAAGTTGGCGGTCGGCGGACAGCAGGGTGGCAATATAACGGGTAAATATAAAACTGTTTTTATATTGGTGACATTTGTTCAGAGATAATAGCGGGCAGTATGCGGGGGTGGCATTATAAAGGGGGGCGGTATAACGCGGGACAACTGTACCAAATAAAAACTTAAATTTAATGACAAATCTTATTTCCTTCTTTAATCTCTCTTTTGCTTTTCTCCACACTACTCAAGTGTCTGTGTGCGTCCATTCATTTACCAAAGAGTCTAGAGTACTTCTTTCCAATCACACTGTATATGGATGCATGTGGCCTGCCTACAGTCCACATTCTCAACCAGCATATGCTATTATACAGTATCTGAACAACCATTTGGAAGCAACTGCACCAAAAATAGGTCAGCAGAAAAGAGAATGAGGAGATGACTCCACAAACGTGCCTTGTTATCCTCCAGTTCTATCAATCCTACACATGGAACATCATTATAAACCTTTCCAGGCTTCAAACACATTTAAAGCTGGAATGCAATATGACTCAATCAATAAGCAATCTTGCTCCATCATAAAGTAAATCTCCAGTCTTGCTGAGAAAAGAAAAACTTATACCAAAGTTTAACTGTCCGAACTGGATGATCATTGGATCATTAGATGAGGGGTTTGTCAGCCAAACATACTGTACAGTAATGATTTTCAAATATACATGTTAAAGAGAAAATAGCTTAAAATGTCATTTAAATAACTGGGTTCTGTTGCTTGTATTGAATTATCACCTCACTTCCCCACATGAGGAGTTCCCAGAACATTTTTTTCTGCTGGAATACACAATTATAGTATCCATTTATCAAGAAAACCCAAGCATTATTGATATAAATAATAAATCATATTAATAATAACAGATAATCCTTTTACATTTCATTAGGATTCATGTCAATATCTGATTAGCTCCTTATTCAAGCAAGCCTTTTTCATCAGCCCTAGCATTTAGCCTAGACATTATAACTAAGATATACAATATGTATATAAGTGGGTATAACGGCAAAATATTTTCTTGTACCACCTTCAGTACAGTACATTTGATATCCCTATAAAGAATTTTTGTACCTTAACATTACTCAAATTGCAGATGGGATCTAGATATTCAGAATAAGAGCCGTACCACACTACTGCTGTTACCCAACTGTGATTCCATCCTAACTGCTACAGTAACTCTGTTAGGAATGCAGAGGTGCTCTCATTAAAGCTATGAAGTGCACACGCAACTCTTCACATTTACTCAGAACTGCCTGATAACTTCTATTTGTTCAGTCAATCACATATAATAAACTTCATGAGGGAAGAGAGCGGAACTAGCAGTTGTGAGCGAAATGAATACTAAACACGCAAAGGGCAGAAGATCGACCGATAGGCTGCTAAACTAACCGTTTCCGTGATGGCCAAGCAGCCCTCACCTCATTTTCCAAGGCTGTCTGCCGTAATTGGCCAACGGTACCTTCTCTAAAGAGCTAGTTTATAGTCTGCTCAGAAGCTCTAACCCCCTTACCAAGGAGCCATACTGCTGCCTCACTGAAAATGATAATAATGAGAACTAACATCTGGGATATTTAAATGAGGCCTTCTGAACACTGAGCGTTGACACAGATGTAGACTTAACTAGCTCATATTAGTAATTGCTACAGTTTGCATATTAATTACAAAGCTTTTTTGTTCTACTTTAGAATTACAAATCAGTTGCCAGTTTTGTGATTTATGCCCATTAAATAATATGTTATCCTCATTTACTGGCATGCCAATCACAACAGTTTTAATGCATATGTGTCAAGTGATACATTTAGAGCTTCTTATAATACACTGAATAGCTACTACATTTTTTAAAACTATTACGTCAATTAAATAAGATGGGATTAATGCATAACTCCTCTAAAACATATCTTCCCTTATTTGTATCTTGATTGCAATGTCATGTGGTGGTAAAAGCATGAAAATAAGTCACTGAATAAACAAGTAAATCCCAGAAACAGATGGTTCATCTCTGACAACAACATAACTTATTTACAAAAAACGGTCCTGTATCTTAGTGTCCACTGCTTATATTTAGTTTTTTTGTAAAGGAACAGGATAGCATTCATATTATTTTTAAAGAGGTACGCTTGCTGAGGACAAACATTGCTGGGATGCTTATTAAGATGCTTCTTGCCAAGTGAGATACTTTTGGTAAGCGATCTGTGTTGCTTTTCCACCATTCATTTATGTGTAGTGGTATAAAATCAAATACAATAACCTTACATTACATGAAAGAGGTGTGAATGTAAAACTAGTCAAAACTCAAGCAGGAAGAGGAAGTGGTAAGTGACACACAGACACAAAAAAACAATATGATACAATGGATACGATGGATCGATGCATCACTCCAGCCTTACTATGCAATATTGTTTTATCACTGGGTAACAAGATTCGGAATCCCAAGGAAAGTGAACAGCAGAGACATATAATCTGAATTATAAATAACAAGCTGATTTAAGATGAGATCAGTCTTTGTCAGGAATAAATTATATTAATTGATCTTTTCTTTATATAAATTCATTTTATTTAGTTATATATGTAAACGTTGCATTTTAAGATGCTTCTAAGATATCAGCTTTGTGTGCCCATCCAAAAGTAACACAGGAGAGTGACCTGAATTTGTATAAAATACTAGAGGTGTGCAGAAACTCGTGCTTGGAATTTGGAATCCTTCGAAATAATGACTCTCAAGTATAGTTTTAACACTAGAACAACCAAGGTGGTCATTTTGACTGTTTTTGGAATTTAAATTTAAATTGCTGTGCGTGTGTTTAAGATAAGGAGCTGTGCTTTCCTGACTTTTCCTAAATATATGTACTAATTACCCTGACAAAGAAAGGATCGCTTAGCTGCAAACATTAGCGAGATAAAATACTGTCATACCTATTCCGACCAGGAGGGGTCAAATTGACCGATACATATTATAACAATGAAATGTTGCGGTGTTATTTGTGTTACTCAGTCCGAACTTGCAGCTGTATTGAAATTTGATTATATCAGTCTGCATTCCTCAAGTGAGCGGTCTGTTGACATTTCTATTGTTTCAGTAGGCCCATTTACACTGCCATTTCTGATCTGGATCAAATGTATCCGCACATTTGATCATGATTAGTGGTGTTGCGTTTACACAGCAATTTGAGCAGAATCAGCTTATGCACTTGCAACTTGTGCACTTACAGTGTAAGATTTTATTAGTTATTTTACATATGTTATGTATAGTTCATTGGGGGGAAAATGTGTGTGGGGGGGGGGGGGGCAAAGTGTGTTGGCGGGATAATAAAACAAAAACGAAAGTCCTGGAAAAATGTAAGACATCAAAATACATGTTTTAAAAAGATGCTAACAAAGAAATTACTCCCATATAAACTTTTGTGCTGTGAAAGAAAGTTTCTATTGATTTTTGACTGTGAGAATTAAATGTGGTCGGATTAAATTGAAATGTTAATCGCAAATTACACACAATTAAGACAAAATGCAACCCAGTACTTGTTTTTTTTCACTGCAGATCACTCTTGTGATAATATCTTTTGTTAGTAATAATGTTTTGTAGTATAACGCAAGCAATAATAAAAACGCTTATTATTTGCATAATACGATTCCAGAATGGAAAGAGTGCCGGTACCAGCTTTATAAAACTGTTAGGGTAATGGATAATTTATTTACTTCGAACTACTATTTAAGTACTATTTTACTATTTATTGCTAGATTCGTATGTAAGCATATATGCTGGAGGGAATGTTTCACTCTGGCGCCCGCCTTCAAAACAAAAGGACGTCACTGCACCGCCGTGCATGTCAGAACTTGAGCCAGTCGAGCGTTTACACTGACAAGATCAAATGCTACCGATGCATTTAATCCTGATCTGTACCATCTCCCCGAGAGGTACATTTGATCCGATCGCCACGCGTTTACACTGCCATTTCTGAGCAGGATCAAATGCATTTGATCCGGATCAGAAATGGCAGTGTAAATGCGCCTAATGAGCCTCTGATAGCCCATCAATCAGCCTTGACAGCTCACGGCACCAGGCTGTCTCTCTGCACTGGTTACTATAAGTCACATGTTTTTCTAAGAAATTCAGTGTTACCCCAATACACATTGCAAATGGATCGCTGAAGAAGCAGGACAGGAAAGATTCGGATGCAGCAAAGATGGACAATGCGGTAAGTGCACTGCATATTTTGAAAAGCGCAGGATATGCGTGACCTGTGCCAGCACTTAGACTTTGTAAACAATTGTAAATGAAGCCCATCATGTTCAAATATTTACTTATTCATGTAATTTCGATTATAGTATGTCTGTATATAAATGCATAGCTTTGGTTGTGCTTTGTTATGTAGGCAATATAAACCTGTATATTAAAAAAAGAATTATACTTATTTACATCATTTTAGTTGTACAGTTTTGTATGTACATGATATACCTCTATATACACCAATTTATTTTCAAATATTTGTTTATTTCACTTTTTACCATTTTTTGAGGATGCGCGTTATGTAATATGTCTGTATATAAACAGATTTCTGTTCAAATGTCAGTTTATTTACAATGTTTCGTTGTGTTGATGCTTTATATGACGTTCCTGAATAAAACTACGACTTATATTCAATTGTTTGTCCCTTCATTATAATATTTATGTTGTTTTTAATACGCCGGTCAAATTGACCAGTCATGGTTGTTCTAGGTATGCCTATAAACAAGGTCATTCTAGTGTTAATAGCTGAAAATCTTTGCCTACAAGATCTAAAAACCAGACAAGTCAATTGACTACTAACAAGTTCTGGTTTTGTCTAATATAATTTTAAAATAGAATAACCCTACCTCTCTGTTTTACAGTCCATGTTTCAAATTCCAAGAATTGCCTGAGGTACTGTGATCATTATGAATATGATTTACGAAGCAGGTGACAACCATACTGAATAAGAGAGACTCAGTGATTCAAGGTTCAGGTCACGAATAGAGATTGATTGTGGTGTGCTGCAGTACACAAGAAACTCAATCTCTGGATGGCTCGATGACCCCTTAAATACAATATGAGACTGGGGTTGTATCTCATGGATATTTAATTGTTCTAATCAGAACGTGTATCTATATCTGCCAGACGCTCTGGCTGGTCTAGAAAAAATAATCTGCAATGCAGATTTGGAAAGTGACTTCACTGATGTTAGTTTTCATTGATTGTCAAACAGGCAGCAGATATTTGCTATTGACTACCAAATGGCATATACTGTATGAACAATCAATGATCAAGCCTTTATACAAATGAAAATGTAGAGCTTTGTATCCGATTTGTCAGTGTCTTTTTCACAGTTCTGGCTGTAAAATGAAACTGCCAATGATTTTGATGTAGGGGGTCATATATTACACAAACTATATCTGGAGGAGACAACCCTTGGTAACCTTTTTTTATTTTAGTTCATGCAAAATTCATATCTACAGCCATTGCTAACAAGTCAGCACAGGATCAGCCTGCTATTGCCGTGATGTTAAAGATTATGTTCAATTCTAACATGTGGTGTTCATTATAAATGAGAAAGTGTCAGGATGAGACAGTAGATCCTAATATATGATGTAGCAATGTAATTAGTTCTATAAACATTTAATTTGGACAAATCAGAAGATTGCTGGTGGTTAGTAGGAGAACATTAATGATTCCTACAACTGTTTTGTTTTGTCAGATTTTGAACACATGCAAAAGTGTTAAGCATGAAACAGTTTAGGAGAAAAACAAATTATGGAACAGATGCAATTATAATGTAGATACTGTGGGAAACATTGTTTTCCTACTAGGGATTTTTTTTTATTTGAAAAAATCAAGTGTACGGATTAAGCCGCCATGGATACGATCCATGTTTTTTTAGTGTTTAGATTGTAGCACATGCTTAAATCAAAGTAAAGGGATTGTTAAATAAAATCTATTGATTTTGGTGTTATTTCCTGTCTCAAATGTCATATTAAATCAATGATTATTGCACAGATTTATGTTCCAGAACATTTATTGTACATTTATTTTGTCCAGAGGCGCTGCCAAAAGTGGTATTACACCATGTGAGTACCAAATAGAAAATTTGAGAAATAGGTGTTGCTTTCTGAGAAATACAAATATTTTGGATGTATAATCGCAATTGGAAACATCAGAATTTCCATCCCCTATTCAAAAAGCAAGAAGGTACTACCAAACAGGAGACGACCACAAAACATTCAAACAGAATGTTTAGCTTTTAAAAAAAACAGAGAGACAGCAATGACCTCTACTCAGTTGAATTACTTAAATACATGTAATTAAATGAGGCTCATAGCTTTGTGTGCTATTGAGCAAATAACAGAAAAAGGCTGGTATGCAACAAGATTTTCTGTTTGTTGACAGAGACAGCAGATTCTGGCAGATCAAGTGGTCAATGGTCAATGGCAAATCCCAGAGCTGTCGGGCAGCAACACAGGTAAACAAGAGAACCGTCTATGTTTAATTATCTGCTTATAGATTTGGGCAATGCAACTTGCCAAGACGCTGTACACAATAGTTGTCTGTAATACCTCATTTACGGAGTATCGATACAATACCATGCACAGTATCACAATATTCGATACTATCGCAACATTACATGTTAAATGACTGCCAAATTCCTTATATATATTTTTCTGCTGAAAACAAGTTCCAGTGTATTCAAGGTCATTGCCACCGACTATAAAATTCAAATAAGAAAGCGCAACACTTAGCGTAAAATACACCATTTTCTTTATTTCTTACATAAAAAAGGGAACTGGCGTTATATATATATGGCTTGATGAGGTTCTTGCTTGGATCAATAAACAACCAAATGAGCAATATGAGCCAAATGGACCTCCTCTGGGTTTGTAACATTTCTTATGTTCTTAAGAAGTCACTACAACATATAACACCTCCATGAATATATACTGTTCAAATCTTTTAAAAAGTAAAACAAGTAAACATTATAATGCTAAACTAGTATTTCTGGCAAATAACTGCTTTACTGAAAATGCTTCTAACATGCGCAATTCAATAGTGAAAAATTAAAAGTTAAGCATAATGTTCAATGCTACATTTCTAAAACAAACGGGCCACTAATGTAGACTTCCTTCCTCTTACGTGCTATTAGAACAGAATTCTGTTTAAGCGTGTTCAAGCCAAATGTCTCTGTCAAAACAACACCCCAGTGTACCTTAAATAAGAACATAAGACATTTTACTAGCGAGAGGAGGCCATTCAGCCCATCATGGTCGTTTGGTTGTTAAAAATCTTGCAAAGAAAGTGAATTAGACAAAAGACAACCACTATGACTACTATAATAAACTGTAAGTATGTTTTATTGCTTTCATGCTGAACCTGTAGCCGCCTGCACTAAATGCCCTTTGCAGGGTGACTCGGAAGCTTTAGGTCCTGTGCTTTCCTCTGCTGGTGAAGCGTCACATTGATCCTGTTTGGGCAGTGCTTCTCAACCCCTGTCCTCGGGGACCCCTGTGTCTGCTGGCTTTCATTCCAAATGAGCTCTCAATTACTTAACTAAACCCTTAATTGCTTAATTAGGCCTTTTTAATCGTTTTCAGCTCTTAAACAGTTGGAGATTTCACCGTAACTATAAAATGTTATAAATAACTTGAAATCTGCAACTTTTTAGGAGCTGAGAACAATTAAAAAGGTCTAAATAAGCTAATTATTAGTCCAATTAAGGGCTTAGTTAAGTACTTGAGAGCTGTTGGAATGAAAACCAGAAAACCAGAAAACCACTGTGTTAGGGAAAGTGATCTGCTGGCAATGAAGTCTGTATTCATGCTGGTCTTTCCACCACTCATGCATGCAATTAAAAACACAGGACTTTCACAGCTATCACATTACATGCACATAAAGTACAGATTAACACAAAATCCAAAGAATATAAAAATGTCGTTAACATTGTTGACATGCGATAGAGTTTTAATGACACGTCGGCAAATTTTTTGCACTTTCTAGCAAATGCACTGTAATGACGAAATAAACAAGCATCAATGAACTCCCTTTTGATCAGCTTCTAGCGCATTCCTGTTTTATGTGTTATCTTTGCTGTGACTTGTTTATAAGTAATATGCACTGGGATTTACTTACTTAAACTAAAAGAACGGAAGAAACTAGTCAAAGTAAAATTCGGCAAAGAGATCGGGGCGGCAATCTGAAAGATGTTTAAATAATTGGTGGCATTTCCTCCTTTGTTTTTCATTTATTTATCTTTAAAACACTTTTGACATTGACCGCCTTCAACCAGATTGCTGTTGTCCTCTGGCTGAAATCCAAAATAGTCCCACATCAAACTTCTCTCCGGCATTCGCCATGACTGCTGCACTAATTAAATTTTGGTCACTTCCGCTAAGCTTAGTTCATATTGTTTTTAAAGCACACAATTACTGAGTTTTGTTTTAAAAGCTAAAAAATATATATTTTTATTTTACCCCGATTATTAGGCATCGTAGGATTTTGGTATCATGATATACTGTAGGTATCGATATACCGCAGAACACCGCAGTTCTTTTAGATGTCTGAAAACAAATAAGAATTCAATAAATGAAACAAGTGAAAAAGTGCAATAATTAATGATTTCCTATGAGACAAAACAAAAGCTCGGAAGAGGGCACAGACGGATCTTATTACTTCCAAATCACAATCCCTTATCATTATGGGTCTTTAAAAGGAAGACAAAAGTTCACAGAACAACAAGGCCATATATAATTAGAAACCTCAGAACTTTCATCTACAAATACCACACAGTAGTTGACCACAGAACATTCAGATAGAATGTCTAGCTTTTAAAAAAAAGATGAAACAGGAGGAAAGCAAAACAAGATAACAAAAATATGGAAGAGGTCATGCGGTACAGAGAGAAGAGTCCATTGAATCAAACAACATATTTGCCACTATCGGACACAGCATGAGGGTTTTTTATTCATGACGATACCAATGTGTCATTACAGCAGAGGAAGTGGTTACTATGCAAATGAAAATCCTGACATGCATTCTGTGGTATGTAAATAAACTACTCCCGCACAAGATAATTGTTTCCCCAATACATAAAGGATATTGCCTCTGATCCTTAATCTCATTTTAAAAGTTCAGTCATGGAAGCTCAAAATATACAGAGGCTTGGCTTGAGTGTACAATGATACTGCAAAAAGTCTCAGATCACATTTTATAAAATGCATTTCAACTAGTCTGTATTAATGGATCTCACTTGTTTAAGTGAATATTACTGTGCATCTTGAAAACCTCTGAATGCCCTTACCACTTACATGTTGCCTCTATATCAAACTTATGTTTCACTTGATACCAAACTTTGAGATAATCCTGTGAAATACAGTAGAAGGGAAAGGGAACCCCTGCTCTTCTTGATATATAATCCCCATATGATGGTGTGACAAAGTGCCCGCCCCTGTGTGTATTTTCTGTTATATGTTGCGTGTTGTGTGTTAATGTTGGTGTATAGTCATTGGTACACGGGATATAAATGGGTCTGTGTAACACGAGTGATTTAAAAATGTAGATTTGTATTTAGGCACGAAGATGGCACAAATCACTTCACGTGCTGGTTAAAATGTAATGTGTGGTCACGGGAGTACACTTAATTAATTCACGTGCAGTTGTACCGAGATTCCAATTGAATGATTGACTAGCAATCGAGTCTCGGTACAACTGCATAAAAGCAGCATGTTTTCACTCACTGGGGGTGGTGTGTTCGGTGAGTGGAGAACGAGATAGGAGACGGAGGTAATAAATTGTAAAAAGTAATAAGCAGTTTGTTTTGTTTGTCTTTTTGTTTTGGCAACGAGTGCCGTGTCCTGTGTTTTGTGTTCAAACCTTTTTATTTTCTGTTCTGTTTAATTATTAAATGCTGAGCGCGATCACGTGCTCAGCTCCATCAAAACCCCAAGTCTCTGTGTGTTACTTCCTGTTTCTGGTCTGACGTCACCCAGTGCAGCCGTCTTTGTGACAGATGGTCACTTCAGAAGCTTTTTTTTTTTCAAAATAGTAACTGTTGCTATGGTAACCCCCCACTCTTTTTATATCAGTGCTGTAGATAACAAGCTAATTCTTAAATAACATTCCTTGCCCTGGTATTGTACTCCTTACAATAGCATACTAATGCAATAGATAAGACTGCAGCACAATTGCATTCAGATGCTGCCAAATGTTTTATTAGTCAGCTTTCAAACACAGACAAGTTGTTTCCACTTAATATTTTAAAACTTGATTTGTCATAACAAAATATTCAGTTACATCGGAATCAATGTATCTCAAATTACACTTATTTACCATGTAATTCAACATAGATATGTACATCCTTTCCTACAATCCAATAGGACTGCAACAAAGGGTACATTTTGACCTTCGAAGGTTCGGAACACATTATCAAAGGTACTAATTTGCATAATTTACTGGTGACGTCACCATACCTACTTGTTTATATTTGATTGAAAATCCTATTTTACAGGTAATCCATATAAATTGAATAAAACATTCACATGTAGTTTAAAAACACGTTATATAGAACAGTAATCATGTTTTTATATTTTCAATACAAATAAAAATATACGTTTATTTACACGTAATTGATGCTGCTTGCGAGTAAGCTTGCATTGCAGCAGCACTAACTGCAGCGGACTTAGACAAAACAAAGCTTTATTTAACAGTCGCCGTTCCAAGCAGGTTATCAGTCACATTTTACTACTACTAAAAATATTAATAATAACGTGAACTTATGCTTGTCAAGTGACCTCAGAGATTGGTTGTGCCTTCATGATACATCAACAGTCGCTTGCGCACTTTGCATTCAACTTTTTTTTGGATCATCTGGGCATTTAACAAAAAAATCTCAAACAGGGGTTTTGAAACATTTCTTTCAATACAGCTTACGCTATACAACGCTTTGCTGTCGAGATGATGAATGAAGAAATTAAAGGTTTGCCTCTGGATAACACGAGCTGGAGGGGGGAGGGGCGGAAGGTGCTCAGTTTTCAAAATAAAAATTATTAGTTTTAGCGTATATGTTGTATGTTTCAAATATATTCTAGAACTTTTCTTATACTGTCTTGTACACTAGGTATTCAGTACATATTTTACTGAAGCACTACAGTCACTAGAGGTATGAGCCCACTGCTTTGGATACTATACCCTGCTCCATACATGACAGTGGCGCCATACAGAGTTGCTACGTTTGGTAGTGGATTTTAATACAACAACTTTTGCTTATGTAATATGCATTATACAAATCCAAAGACCCAATTTTTGCATGTGAGTGACATTTAATGTGTGATTCACACATTGTCAAACGGTTTCTGTTAACAGAGAAAAAAAACAAAAAACAGTGCGTGAATGCCACCTGACGAACCTTCGAAGGTAACTACCTTTGAATTCCTAGCTAGCAAACGAACCTTTGAACACAGCCCTACAATCCACCACTATTTTTATATTTTAGACCAGAGCCCTCGCTGTCAGCCATCTACAACATATTTCTGAAAAGTTGACATAAAACTGCCCAAGTCAAACACTAGTGTGTTGACAAACACCTCAACATTATCAAAGTGTTACATTGAATTGTATACAAATGTATAAAGTGGAGTTCTTAATGGAGCTTTGTTGATTAATTGTAAATGTACAACATAACGGCAATAAAATGTCTTCATCGCATGCTTGCCTTTATTTGTTACAGGCAGCAGGTTCTAAATCCTCTGATACAGGTACCTGGCATGTTGTGTCATTGACCTTTCAAGTTGTTTGTAGAGTGACGTTGCAGTGCTGTAGAAACTGTAAGGCTTTATAGAACAGTCAGGGGCAAGATATGTACTATGTTCCTGAATCTTGTGTGGATGCGTCAACTTTGACCAAACCAATTTGTTTCATCGAATTTGGTTCCCTTCTCAATCTCTAAATAAGATTTGTAAATGTTTTTCATTGTAGTTATGGGGGGATCCTATGCTATTATCACATCTCACAACTACAGAGGCCCAAAAACAGACACTCAGAAAAGATTCAGGAGAGAACTCCTCCTATATCGATTCTGGTTATTCACTGTTCATGAGTTAGCTATTTAAATGTATTTCAAGTGTTTTACTCTTCAGTTTCTTCCTATAAAAAACATTTTACTAAAATAGAACCAAATAACAATGCATTCAAATGCAAGAACTATGTTTGTTTCTCATCTAAAACAAATATACCCCAAAGATTCAAGGTACATTCAAAAACATGTATTAGTCAACATGCATGTAGAGACTTGTTCTCATCTTAAACTTATAAAGATCACCGATCTAAAAGCAACTTTACCAGCAGACTTGACTATATTGAGCACAGAACCAAGATATAGATATCCACAATCTGACGTAGTGTTCAGTGCTCCCAGAAAATATAGTACTGTAAATAGAAGACAAATAAATACATACCGTGGTTGCTTTTCATTGTACGGACTGGTGTGTAATGGTTTTTGGAAGTACGAACAGGTGTATTTTCTTTGGATGATCCACCTATTGCCGTTATTTTTTCTCGCTCATAGTACGGTATTGGGCTGGCTCCTTGTTGCCTTAAAATGTCTGCAAGGGCTCTGGAAAAGCAATACAAAGTCAGAATTAGCATCCTGAAATGAGTCTGAAATGAGCTTGCTGAAATTTAGTATACATGTCACCTTTATTATACATTTTGTTAATTGCCAATAAATGTCCCACCCACAGTTGTTTGATATTCCTAGAACATGGATAATATTTTGGGGGTACCACTGCTACCCTGATAGGCTTGCTCATTAAAAGTGTTTGCTTGTGTGTGTGTGTATATATATATATATATATATATATATATATATATATGAAGGGTCCAACACTTTTTCCAGGACACTGTAAACTAAATTTATAAGGGGGAGACATAGGAACACTGAACCAGTTTGGTACTTTCAGCTATTACCCCTAGAAAATAGACAAGACTATGTTCGATAATGGATCTCTATCATTGTGCTTGATTTTTAGAAATAGAAAATAGAACATCTTGTCGCCATAGCCCCTCGGTTGAAGAGGAGGTTGATTGATGGTGTAAGATGTTTCTATGCCAAGAAGATATGAATCTAGTGCAGGTTTGCTTCTGTTTCCCCGTGTTTTTCCCATACTCAAATACTTGAAAAAAATGCAAAGTGTACCTTTTATCTCAACGTGCCTTCCTAATTCTCAGTTTATAATTTAACCTAAAACCCTAAGATTAATTTACTAGGGCTGAACAAGTCAGCAACAGTAACAAGTTTGAAATGTTTCTTTAATTGATATTTACTACAGATTCAATAGGCAGCGTGTAAGAAAAAAAGTGCATTTCAATTTTGACACTTATTCATGTCTAACTAATTTTCAGTTGGTTAATTATCAGTAATTTGCTGCTTTACCATTAGCATTAAGGGATGCTGAAGATTCAGTATTATAACAGTTCAATATTAATGTTGTGTGGGTGTCTCGTTCTATATTGTAGGCCTATCTGAAGAAACATGTTCTCTGTTTTTTTAATGTTTAATGTTTTTGTTTGTTTATAAATTATTATTAACATAACTGTTTAAACTGCTGCCGTTTGGCACAGATAAAGCAGTTTCCACTTCATTACGTCTGCAGAAGTTTTACAAGGTACCATGCGTGTATGTGTGTCTATATACAATATATATATATATATATATATATATATATATATATATATATATATATATATATAAATTACATAGATAGATAGATAGTAAGATAGATAAAGATATTGTAACGGGCACAGCTGGACTGGCTCGCCATTGCCACTTGTTGGCGGACTGTGTGCCGTGCCCAGAGCCGGCCTTCCTCAATTATGCTAATGAGCAGCAGAGGACACTGAGAGTGGAAAATAGGGTAGGCGAAAGACTGTCATTATTGTTGTTATAATTTGTTGTGATTATTGTAAGTGTCCCTATTATTTATTTGTCATACCCTGAACTGTTGAAACATTTCTGTATTGTTTTATGTAGTGTGTGAATGTCACCTTGAGAGGGGCGGGTAGTGCTCTGGGTTGGGGAAAGGGCTGTCTGCGTGTGTGTGTTGGGAGTGTGTGGATGGTGCTGACTTGCTGTTGGTTGCCTAAAGGCATGGTTACACTGAAGCAATATACAGTGTTCATGATGGCACTGATGCGGTATTACTTTAAGTGTAAATGGGAAATTCCTCCACTAAACCATCTCTCGAGGTGGTTCAATGGTGGCACAGTGCAGGTACTGAAGTGCGTTACTTTCAGTGTAAACTGCAATGCCATTGCAGCCACCACATTTTGCGTTCAAGGTGGATTTTTTTCCCAAGTAAATGCAATTTTCTGTTCCACCACATGCTGATTGAAGAAATAAATCCAACAAAATGGCAAGTGACCCAGGCAGTAATTGGTCTGAAAAAGAAGTAAGGGAGCTTTCAGTGGTGTAGTCCTTAAAGTACCGGAACTAAATAAATTAAATATATAATTTAAAATAAATTATAGGAACTCATGTTTTATTTGTACATTGAATCTCCACGATTCCCTGTATAGTATATCACATCCTCCCTGCCTTCAATCACCACGATGCCCTGTATAGCATATCACGTCCTCCACACTAAACTGGCAATATTGTTGCGTGTAAAAGGTGAATTTAAAAAATGAGATGCGGTAGCACTGCAGGCACTGATCCTGCATTTTCTGTGGGAATACGGCTTAATAAAACCGCATTATATCTGAAAGCTTTGGTGTGTGTCTCCAGTAATTCCTGTGATCGCTACACTGGTGTCAGAGCGGGATGGACACTCTGTCACACACCTGCCGACCCTCTTCTGGGACAAGGAAGCTGAGGCCCATAGGCTGGTGGAGAAGCAGCAGAGGGGTGGGACTCGCACCCCTGAAAACCCATGGCAGCAAACTCTCGCTGCCGCAGGTAGAAGCAGGAAGCCGAGCGGGCCACCTCAAGAGAGGCAGTGAAGATGTCAACAAGGCGGGCTGCCTCGGGGAAAGCCACTTATAAGGCGCCGGTGTAGAAAAAAACAGCAGCCAAGCGGGCTACTCCAGGAAAAGCAGACCCAAGGCAGGGGGAACAGTGACCAGCCAGGGCGACCCCAGGCCTTCGTCGGTCCGGCCAGCAAAAATACCATCAAGGCAGGTCACTACGACGGGACTTCGTCCTGGGAAGCCTACCAGGTGAAGTTCTGCCAGCGGCCTTGGCAAACAACTGGAAGCCAGAAGAACAGGCAGGGCAGCTGGCGGCAGTGCTAGAAGGGAAGGCGCTGCAAGCATTGCTAGACTTAGACCTGGAGGAGCCGTGCGACCTCCACACCCTCTTCGCGGCTTTCCAGCGCCGCATGCCGTCGGCCTGCACCATTGCCTTGCCATACGAAACAGGACCAGTGGCAAGAAGCTTGGGGTACACAGTGGGGTTATCCAGGTTTACCACCAGCCTACAAGAAGACGTGGTGACGGAGGCATTCGAACGTCAGCCCCACCACATTCCGACAGCAGATCCAGCTTGTCATCCCAACCTCCCTAGAACAGGCTTTGGCCCACACCACAAGGGTCAGGGCCGTGCTCGAGGAGGGTGAGTGAGACCGGACCTCCAGAGTCCGCGTGGTCAGGGAAGAGGAGGGTAGTGACGAAGACGCCACCGCTGTCAGACAAATCATGCCTGCAAGACACTGCTGGAACTGCGGGAGCCATGGTCACCTACAAGCCCAATGCCGCCACCGCCGCCCAGTACCGTCGGAACCAGCCAATATACAACTGGCGGTAAATGAAAGCGGAGCGGCATAGACGGGGGACTGCCCCTCCACCACCTTCCTTCCCCCAGCTTCAGAGACAATAAGAATGACGCAATGGCGATTGTGTGCCGTATTGGCTGGGGTAACAGCCTGCACGCACCTTGCCTCCTAAATGGGGTCCAGCGCAAAGACCTGGCCGATACTGGCTCCACCATTTCCATCCTGCAGCCCGGGGGTCCTCCCCAGAAAGAGTGATGGACGGCTGGGAGGCTGGATGCCAACTAAAGTCCACCTTCGCACTGTCACCAGCCAGGTCACTTCCATGCTGGATTGACGGCTCCTCGACGACTGGCTCGGAGACTGCAAGATCCAGCACGAGTTCTGGCTGGTGGAAATACAGGATCGCTGCATCCTGGGTCTGGACCTCCTGACCAAAGTGGGGACCACCATCAACATGCCCTGGGGAACCCTGCGCCTCGGCCGGAACCAACTGTGTCTGATCCTGGGTCAGGGGAAGAAAGAGGGGAATCGCTGCACGGCAGCCACCGTGCTGCATCGCTGGAAAAGGAGGGCTCGTTGGACGCGGAGGGGCAGCCCCATACCATCCTAGAAGCAGATGACGGCACATCAGCGAAGGAGCCAACAAGGGCTGCAATCACCTCCACCCCATCCCCTGCAATGCTTTCACCACCTCATGCAACCACTACTAGCGGAGCACAGGACTGCAGTTGAGTGCATCCGGGGAGCGGGTTTGAAACTCCAAAAACTGCTAAAGTGACTGCAGTAAAGAACTGGCCGGTCCCCAGTACTGTAACAGAGGTGCGTAGCATTCTAGGCCTGGCATCTTACTATCATCATTTTGTGAAGGGTTTTTTCTCAGATCACCAGGCCCCTGCGAAAACAAAAAAAGGGGCTGGTTCACCTGGGACACCGACTGCACACAAAATTGTGAGAAGCCCTCGTGAAGGCCCCGGTCATAGCATTTCCCGATCCCCAGAAACTATTCATCCTGGACACGGACGCAAGCTACGTGGGGATCGGGGCGGTGCTGGCCCAGGAGGGCCCTGACGGGGAACAAGTAGTCATGTATTACAGCCAAGCTCTTAGTAAAACAGAGCAGAACTATTGTGTGACTCGCCGGGAACTGTTGGCTGTAGTACGGACCACGCATCTCTGCAGTGGCTGCTTAACTTCCACGAGTCTGAAGGACAGGTGGCTCGCTGGATAGAAGCACTGCAGGGGTATGACTACTCCGTCCAGCACCGAGCCGGACTCCTGCACAACAACGCCAATGCACTGTCCCGTTGCCCCTGCTCCTCCGAGGACTGTAAGCACTGCCATCGGATGGAGGAGCGGGAGGCACAGCGGTCCCTGGACGAGCGGCTAAGTGCTATCACTGTAGCCGTGTAGGTCCTGCTCAAGTTGCCAGAGGGGGAACTCCAGTGTCCGCAGGGTCTGGACGCTGAGCTGGTGCCACTAATCCACTGGTTAGACCCGGGAGAGCTTGGGGAACTGTGGATTGTGCATGGCGGACTGGCCACTGGACACTTCGGTGTCGCCAAGACCCTGGGCCGGCTCCGGGAGTGGTTCTACTGGGGGTGGTGCCGCTGTGACGTGGAGACCTATGTGCATCGCTGAGACTGGTGCACCGCCTGGAAGGGCCCCTTTAACCGCTCCCACACTCCGCTCCAACAGTACCAGGTGGGGGATGCAGCACATTGCTGTGGACATTCTAGGGCCTTTCCCAAGGACGGAGGGGGATAACCGATGCGTCTTCATGGCTATGGATTACTTTACCAAATGGCCAGAGTCTTACGCTGTTCCCGACCACAGCACAATTACCTGTGTGGAGGCACTGCCAGTTTGGGGTTCCAGACGAGCTACACCGACCAGGGGCAGAACTTTGAAGCGCAAGTGTTTGGGGAGGTGTGCAGGTGGCTGGGTATAAAGAAAACTAGGAAAATACAAGACCAGCTACAAGACCGACTGGATACCGCCAATGCTTACTCTTGGAAGCACCTCACGTTTGCTGGCCAGCGCCAGTAGCGGGTGTATGCTATCCACTGCCGTGGCCAGGGGTTTCAGGCTGGGGAGAAGATCTGAGTCTTTTGTTCCTGGTGGAAAAATGGACTCTGCCCCAAGCTGGCCAGTCAATGGGAGGGCCCCTGTGTTGTTCTTGAGAGGCTCTCTGAGGTAACTTACCAAGTGCGACTGCAGACCCGGGGCCGAGCGGTCGTACTCCACCAAGACCATTTGGCCCCATACCGCCCAGGAACAAACCTGGTTGCCCCCGCAGCCAGCTGCTGGAACAGGGAAAGCGTTCCCTCATCGCCTGCCTGCCCACCAGCTCACCGGCTCACCACAACCAACCGGGCCACTGAGAGTGGGAAATAGGGTAGGGGTTATAATTTGTTGTGATTATTGTAAGTGCCCCTACTATTCATTTTCCCATACCCTGTAAATGTTGAATTCTTCCTGTATTGTTTTATGCAGTGTGTGAATATCACCTTGAGGGGCGGGTAGTGCTCTGGGATGGGGAAAGGGCTGTCTGTGTGTGTGTGTTGGAGTGTGTGGATGGTGCTGACTTGCTTTTGGCTGCCTAATAAAACTGCATTGTACCTGAAAGCTTTGGTGTGTGTCTCCAGTAATTCCCGTGCTCACTACACTATATATACACACACGTTAGTAATATGTCCAGGATTTTTTTGGCAAATACTTCACTGTGATTTGTGATATTGATTTATAATTGAACATCCAGACAATAATTTAATACATCGTTTGTGTGCAGTGTGTCGCAAATTATTACCATTTCGCACAGTTAGAGCACACAAACCGTTCAGCAATTCACGGTCCTCTCATCTAAACTGGAACAGATGACAACTCTTAATAAGACACACCCTAACACACTACAGAATACCTTCATGAACAGGAAATGTTTTGGAGTCGGAACTCAGCCCAATGCTTTATGGGATGTTTTGTTTAAGATCATAAAGACGTTCTATTAAAGAATTGTGGTATTTAATTTTAGGTGAGGATGCTTTTGATAGATGCAGACCCTCCAATTACTTGAGATACATGTCTGTGAACACTATTGTTCATATTTTACATGAAACATAGCAATCAATTCAAACACAAATACCTGTCAATACTCATTCTCACACTACTGCCTTACATACGGAGGGCAGTAAATTATAGAACGGAGATAACATTCACTGAATTAACTACATCTAAAAAATATTAGATATTGTCTATCGTTTTGTCAGAAAACAATACTACTTTCTTTAATATTAAATGTACCTGAGGTATATAACTACAGTATCTAATCAATATTTACAAATAATATACAGTACAGTGTATGGATAGACTCTTCTTAGCCTGTCTTGATGGTAAAGTGACTAAATACATAGCTAGTTCAACTTTCTGCTGTATTCAAAACTGTCCTACCTGGATAGTGGATACTGGCTTCAGCAAACTCTATTGGCTTGTAAATTATTATCCAATCCTGCTTGTTTTGTCTGATAAAATGTATTGTTTTTTCCGTTTCAAGAATCAAAACACGACTTTAAACACATCATATTTTAATTGTTTGAATAAGCACAAAACAAGTGTGACCGAAATAAAGTTAATACTGAGATTATGTTAAATTCTTAAACATTTGTTTTTACAGTGTAGGGTTTACATATATATAAACTATATATATTTCCCTATATAATTTATAATATTGCTATAGATAAAGCAAAACGTTTACTGAAACAGTATTATTTACATTAGGCTATTGCAGCAAAACGCTCACCGTTCTGAGTAACAGATCTTATTTGACTTAAAGTTATAGTATACAGATAGCAGTTGAGATTTGATTAGTCGTTAATATATCCAAAAAAGCTAATTAAAAAAAAAACGGTATTTTACCTGTGAACATTCATTTCCTGAGGTGGTCGTGTTGCTTTATCATAAGCAACTTTTGCAGCGACTCCAGCGACGATGACAAAAATGATTACCCCGCATGTGATGTAGACTGTTGTGTTGGTTTGATCCAAATTGGGGTCGTAGGTATTGTCTGTAGGCTCAGGCGGTCCAGGCACGGTGGGTTGGATCCAGTCCGGACTTGCAATATTCCTGCAGCTCTTTTGATCGATTCTTTTCACTTTCTCATCACAGCAGAAGCGTAAGTAACAACTCCCACAACAGTAACGGTGGTTGGTGTTATTGCATTCAAATTCTTTATCAAATTGCCCGCTCACGTCGTAGTAACTGAGGCACGTATCGTGGTCTGCTTTTGGCGGCTTAACCTTCCTAGGGGGGTCCACTGGAGCAATAACAGTGCTGTTGACCTCCTTCCCTTTCCGCCTCGGCGACCCGTTCTTGTTTCTTGTCGTTGTTCCCGCACAGAGCAGTACATTCAGGGGGTCCAAGTATATTAAAAGCAGCAGAACATGCTGTATCCCCATGGCTTAGTTCTTTTTTCCTTCCCTCCTCTTAAATCTTAAAGGGTTGTTTTTTTTCCAAGAAGCAATAACCGATTAATCCCCTCTTGCTACTGCAGCCCACGGCTTCCCTCCAGATGCCCAACTCCAAATGTAAGCTATCCACAAACTCAACAAAGCCATCGTTTGAAGAGTGAAAAGGATCTTACAAAATCCATTGTATTGTGCAGTGTACTGCTGGTGTCATTCGTCTTTTTTTTTTCTTTTTTCAACAAAGTTCTACAGCTCTGCTCAGCAACGTATTACTGGATAGAGCACATACCATGTCTTCCTCTTTTATTCAGTTTAGAAATTGGGCGTTATACTCCCCTTTGGAGTCCAGGGCTGTGCCACACAAGAATGGAATGGAATTCTCAGTAGCTGTGCCAAGGGGAAACAAATCATAAAGCTAGTTACTTCCTTATACGTGTGTCTCAGATTCTAATGCAAACTCTGGGAAACTTAAGATATCGTTGCTCTCTTTAAATGAACCTTCTTGCTAAAAATGCTAAAAAAAAAAAAAAAAAAAAAAAAAAAGAAACACTGATTTCTCAATAAAAATATCTGATTTGTTAACTTTAATATTGTTTTCAGATATTTTTCTGTGTCGCTGGTTTATTAATTAAAGCAGATTAAAGTCATGCAAAATAATACTAAAACAGTTTGTCTATAGTCGTTTCAAATATTGCAGCATGCGTCTTTAAAATAAAAGAAACATACAATGTGCTATAAATATCATGTATCCACAGTTCTGCAAAAGCATGCATTTGAACTCGGGGAATTCCGAGTGAATTACGGTATCTGCATTTGTTAAACCCTTTATGCAGCAAACTGCAAACTGTTTACAATTCCAAGTCAGCCCCTCCAGAAACAAAAACTGCAGATAGTACCTTATATGTGTGTCATCGGGTCCTCTGCAACAGGAGAGGACTTACCAAGCTGGGTTTATGCTGCCGGAGTGTTTCTGCACTATCACTGAATCAAGTGAGGATCAGTCTTCACCACCTCAGAGCTCTGGCTCTGATCCGCCCCCGTCTCACTCTTACATCACTCCAACACCAACGTCACCAATACACCAGGTACCCGTTAATTACAAATCAATCTCCAGCAACAGTGCAACTGGTTATGTCTGCAGGCTCAGTAACTGTAGGTGTCCCTTTCATCGACGCGTTTCTTTTATTAAGGAAAATATGTTTGACCTACCTTAACAAGCTTTGTGCTAAAGTGCTGCTTTAAAAATGCATATCTGGTTGCATGGACATTGAATGATTGAAGGATGTGCGCAGCGATATAGTGTTAACATGGCATGTGCAGTCATGCAATAATAAAGTTTTGGCATAACATTTTGTTACATTATCTGGCCCCTCTAATATATTAACTGAGTAAAACGGCACTGAGCTAATCTCCGCATCTCCAAACGGGACTGACAGTGAGTGTTCTATATGAGTTAGACTTTAATCTGAATTGGCTACAAGAAGGATACTTTTAAGTAACTTCAAAATACAGTACAACACTGTTATTTACTAATGTCTGCCCTTAAAACACAATTATGTGATTGTGTGGATGGAACATACATTAATAACATATATGCAGTACGTTATTTTCCAAATATATTTTTGTTGTAAATCACATTAAATATTGTTGAACGTTGACCCATTCGACTCCTCGAGACCATTACTTTCAATTGAGACACAAAATGACTCGTTTTTTTTGTGTGTGTGTGTGTGTGTGTGTGTGTGTGTGTGTGTGTGTGTGTGTGTGTGTGTGTGTGTGTGTGTGTGTGTGTAGATAAAACTGTTATAAGATAAAACCATGTACGGTAATACAATAAATAAACCAACTATAAATGGAAAGGAATACAATAATACATTTATAAACGCAGGCTGAACAGTAATGAACACATACAATTACAACAACATGAACCTTGTTAATAACCTTAAATGACAAATGAACGAACAAAAAACAGATAGTATTGTAGCGTTGCGTTTAGGATGATTCAGCAAGTTGTTTATTTGAACACGGTAACAAATACGGACCACTGTCTGCCGTGAACCATGCCAAGTAAAATAAAATAATTGAACCTATCTCCTTGTCACTCTCACAACCTCCAGTTCTGTCTCTCTCTCTGTGTCTAACAACCCCCCCCCCCCCCCTTTTTGCTCGTAGCGTGGGACAGCAAAACATTACAACATGTATTACAAACATGAAAGACAAACAGTCACCAAGTCCTTGCAGCGCAAATGCCTGCGTCGTTACAGTATTTATATTCAGCAGTATAGAAAACAAACACAATTTGCTCTTGTCCTCATGTTTTATTACGAATGATTCAAACCAAAAAGGGAGACTGATTGGTACATAAGCCTAACTTAACACATTCAATTGTCAGTTTCCTCGTGATAATTGAGTCACTCTCAAATGTGTTTTAAGAAGAACGTTTGAACAGCCGCTCAATCCGTTGTTTACATTAAGGGCTTAAAAAACGGTATATAGGTTTACAAAAGCATTTTGTATTCGACCTAGAGAATATGTTGCGTGGTTATTTGTATATGGTTGGAACTCTCTGGTTATTTTGAACTTCAGATAAAACTGAAGAGTCGTCATACACAGCTAATGTTACTGAAGCTGACAACCTGGGATCCTTCAAGAAGCTGCTTGGTGAGATTCTAGGATCAATAAGCTACTAACAACCAAACGAGTAAGATGTTCTTAAATACTAAGAAAAGAAAAATAAATTCTCACCGTGGAAAGTGACTATTTTTTATTATTATTATTATTATTATTATTATTATTATTATTATTATTATCATTATTATTATTTATGGCGGTATCAAGTGCTTTTCTGGCAATTCATGGTGCTTGATAAAAATAAAATATGTTTACAGTGTTTAAAATATAGCATCACCTTCGGGTATCGTGAAGCCATGTATTAAAATGTATGACCAATATACACCATACACTAGTATAGAAAAATTATAGTCAGTTATTATTATTATTATTATTATTATTATTATTATTATTATTAATATTATTAATATTATTAATATTATTATAATTATTAATAATAATAATAATAATAATAATAATAATAATAATAATAATTATAATAATAATAAACTGAATTAAGAAAAAGGGGGACGCGTTCTTTTATGACAGTAGCCTATTGTCAGAATCAAAGTACAAAAAAAATTAATGATAAAAAATAACAAAAGCACAACATTAAATTAGGCGACTGCAAAAATGAAATGCGAGTTAAAAGTAGGATCGGGATGAACAATGCACGCAATTTGTCAGCTGTGTTTGAAATAAAATTAAGGGGACTGTTGTATACAGAAGTTGCCAGTAGATGGCGTCTTCATGTTAGCTTCCAATTAAAATGCACGTGGTTTGTAGGAACCGGATGTCCTAATAAAGTTAAACGAGTTTGAAGACAGCCTTGCCTCCGGCGTCGCATAGGTTGCATGGTGTCGAAGAAAAGACAATAAAAAGACAAACAAAGAATATAAATGGAGCAACTTAAACCACAGAGTAGTTTGTGTCTTCAAAATAATCTGGCAGAGAACTAGAAAACCTGGATTCAGAAATGTGAACTGTTCCGGACAGCGAGTGGAATCTCGGAGAAGTCGGAGAAAGTACAGTGTGCCACATTTCTCCATGTTGCCGGAGAAGAAGCCATTAAGTTAATTAATACATTTGAATTTCCTAATGTTGAAGACAGAGATAAAATAGAGATAAAAGTTCTGAAAGAGAAATTTAGAGCGTACTGCGAACCGAGAAAGAATTTGCCGTATATTAGACACATGTTCTTTACGAGAGGACAATGCCAGTCTGAAACAATAGACACGTGTGTGTCATTAGAAATGACCAGGTCAGAGGCAGATAACTTATAGAAGCGGATCTCACTCTACAGAAAGCAGTAGATGTATTTTGTGCTAGTGAAATGAGTTGCAGTCAAATGAAAGGGCTCCATGACGAAGCACAGGGTTCCCGCGGATCCTTAAAAAGTCTTACATTAGTTTTTCAATTATTAAGGCCTTGAAAGGTCATAAATATGACAGATTTTCAGTTTTAAATTGTTTTTTTTTCTATAAAAATAAAAAAACACAATACCAGAGATCAAGTTCTTAAAACTGCCATGCGTATCCGAGTATTGAATAAGAAACCGCTGTACCCTAAACAATGATCGCTAGCAAACGTGATTGTAAGTAAATGAAAACATACAACAAATAAACTCGAAAATATCAGCACGAACAAGGCACAGTAAATGTTTAAGATTTTGATTTTGACTATAAACCGACTACACTTTTTATCACTGACTTTTAATTTACCGAACCAAAGAAGTATTATCAGTGCACACTCGTCACACAAAGGATTCGGTCAAATGAACTGAAATGTAGTAAGCACATACACCAATGCAGATCATCAGAAAGTCTATGTACTACTAGAACTTGTCTAAAACTTTAGGCATTTGAATTTTTATTTTAAACGGTATTTTAAAGATGTTGCCGTCTCCTCGAGTTGATACTACTACTAGCGAGCTCAATTGTGTTGTGGGGATTTGGGTTTTATGTATTAAAAAATGAATACAATATTATTCCCATTTTTTAGAAAATGCCGCTTAACCTACCTTAACTGTGTCTTTGACATAAGTGACATTTCCTATCATGATCGCTCATTGAAGGCGCAAAGATGGAGGGAAATTCCTTTGGAACTTCAGGTACCTAAGTAAATAATTGTTATAACTTGTTAACGCCGAAGCAGATACTGTGTGTGGTAGTGTGTGCTCTCATTAGAATCAATTTCTACAGTCACTCGTATTCGATATTCCTTTCAAACCCCTATATGCTTGTATTGCTAATTTAATCAAATACGAGGAGGAGGGGTGCGCATCTGTGTGTGTGTGAAATAGAGAGAATGTAGATTACGTTGTTGCAAATTTAAACCTATAACAAACTTGTAGTAGCTATTAAAGTTGTATTCTAGTCTGTTCAAAAGCGCAGCACTCTCTTGTAGTACAAAATATTTATAATATTTATCTGACAACCGCTTGACGGCTAATCTCCCACGCCGATCTTTTAATCTAATAAGTATTTCAGTAGTTCAGGACAAACACCAATCACAAAATGTTTTAGTACAAATATTTATTGTAGAGAATGCAGAGTATGCGATTTTACAGAAAAGTATGCTGTATATACACATTCATTTGGCATCAAACCTAACTTGGTTTGAGGGTTCGCTGCCTGGTCGACTGGACGAGGCTGAGACCCCCATTGATAAAACATAAAAATTGTTATTAAGAAAGGTGGAGATGGGGAGGTGGTGGGTTACGATGAAATCAAAACGCAACTGAGAGATAAGTGAAGAGGGTATTTATAGTGCTAACAATTTAATTAGCTAATGTGTAAATTAAATGATTCAATTTGGTGACGCGGAGATTGGTGTCTGACCCTCCTCCCGAACTTTAATTATAAATTTCTTTTCAGTAGTTCGGGACAAACACCAATCACAAAATGTTTTAGTACAAATATTTATTGTAGAGAATGCGGAGTATGCGATTTTACAGAAAAGTATGCTGTATATACACATTCATTTAGCATCAAACCTAACTTGGTTTGAGGGTTCGCTGCCTGGCCGACTGGACGAGGCTGAGACCCCCAAAAAGAACAAGCTGGTCTCAATGCCACAATTAGAATTGAATATAGCCCACTTGAAGGTTTAGCCAACCTTTAACAAATGATCATCAGCACGCAGGAGAGGAAAACAAAACCCATTTTTGGGAAATAAACTTCTGGGAATCCATGGCTGATTCGATTGCCCTTCCTCCAGGCAGGCTACTAACACTTAAGAGCACATTTCTGTAAAAGCATTTTTAGGCTCCGTAATATTTGTTATAATGTAAACTTGGTAAGCACTGGAGGATCAACAACCTAACCGTTTGATAAGAGAGTCTGGAACTCAGTGGAAAAAGCTGCTACGATTCTGAAGGAAGGACCGGAAAACTGCTCAGCTGCGAATCCGGACCTGGAAATAAATCAGGTGAAAAGGTGAAAGAAGAACAAATATTGGGTGACGATTGTTCAGTTTTCGTTAATAAACAGCGGGCCTGAGGGTGATGTGCCCTGAGAAAGATGGAGATGGATAAGAGAGAAAGGGGTCATATGGGCCAACATGGGAGTTTAATTTATAAACAAATTGAAAAGCTTTCCCTAATCTTCCTGGTCAGTTTTACTTCTTTTGAGCAGGAAGGAAAGGGTATCAGATGAGGTGATTGCTAGGACAGAGATTAAGGGGTGAATCTGGGGGTTGAATTTGAGAGCGATGTAGACTCTGAGCACCTATGGGAACCCAAGATGGCTAAGAGAAAGAGCTTTAAGGTTTTATTTAAAACAGGCAGGAGTAGCTGGAGCAGATGAGAGGCACCAAGAGAGTACGTTGATGGCGATAGGTAGGCAAGCAGGGGGAGAAAGAGATTCTGATAGTTGAAGCCCTTTCAGGATTAGTGAAATTTGTGAGTTGCAGAGTGTAGAGCTGGGACACCGAAACTGAGTTGAGTTTGTAGAAAAACTGGATGCCGGAAATTCAAATCTTATAGCTGTATTCTTAAGGTACATAATATAGGATGACGCTACGGGCACTGAAAATGATGGAAAGGAATGTTGAATGCAAAGTGAAATTTTAAAGCAATTAATTCCAGGATGACCAGTACATTTGCAGTGAGAGGGAAGTGATGCTGAGAAGAGTTGTTTCTTGAGCCTGCAGAATCAGGGAATGCAACAGGTGGCTCACATGAATGTCAGGTCTGAAAATGGAGGAATCTGAGTTGGCAGGAGGTCGTCTTCAGGAGCTAATGCTCTGAATCTGCGTTTGGAAACGAGAAAGAGAATCGATTATATTCAGGTAGCCGAGAATGTGTTGAGCTCTGAAAATGAACTGATGAGTAACAGATAAACAGGTAATCCTTCTGAATATTCTCATTATATGGTGGGAGAATGAATGACCTTGTTAAAGATTTAGACTGTAGGTGAATTATGTCAGTGGAGAAGAATGGATTTTGAGCCCATTTAGACCCCCAAAAGGAATGCGGCTACAGCAAATGGACACATTTTGCGCAATGACGAGGAGTGATCGGTTATAGGAATGATGCTGAATTAGTCGGGCCATGGAGCAGAAAACCATTTTCCCTTGTAGTATCCTCCAAAGCCAAGAGCGGGAGCTGCAACTTTGAACGGTTGAATGTCTTTGTGCAGCAGGAGACAGTTGTCGTAAAAAAAAGTACTGCCATTCCTTTCTTTTAGTAGGAGCTCCCACAGGCGGAGTTCCTTGCGAAAAAAAGGATCCATGAGTATGACATCGTTGAGGGAATCGACAGAAGGGATCAAATCGAGAGAAGGTAGGAGATAAAAGCTCTGCCTTGAGGATTTATCCTCATTGCGTACAAATTGCAAAGCATATGACATGGTTTATTTAAATTTCCAGAAAGCTTTTGACAAAGTCCCACATAAGATTAATTTCTCAAACTGAACGCAGTAGGGATTCGAGGAAATGCATGCACGTGGATTAGGGAGTAGTTAACATGTAGAAAACAGAAGGCCTCCAGAGAATGCAGTATTGCAGCCCTGACTGATCTTCAAAGAAATGGGAACGGTTTTGAAAGCGTTTGAATAAACTGCCGATAAGCTGAAAGAAGAAAAGCATCTCACAGAGAAGAGACCACTATGGGGTCCTGCTGGACATCCATAGCGGCCAGGGAGATCACTGCAGGGGCCTGCTGAATGCCTGCAGTGAGGGGAGGGTAACCTAAAAGGTTACATTTGGAAGACCGCTGAGGTAAGGAATAGAAGGGGGCTGTGGGGCCCTGTTGAAGCTCGCAGCTGGTAGAAAACCATTTGACAGAGAAGGGAGCACTATGGGGGCCTGCTGGACGCCCATAGTGGCCAGCGAGGTCACTGCAGGTGCCTGCTGGACGCCTGCAGTGAGGAGAGGTAACCTGAAAGGTTATAGTTGGAGGTGAAGGGAGCACTATGGGGGCCTGCTGGACGCCCATAGTGGCCGGAAAGGTCACTGCAGGGGCCTGCTAGACGCCTGCAGTGAGGGGAGGTAACCAGAAAGGTTAGTTGGAGGTGAAGGGAGCACTATGGGGGCCTGCTGGACGCCCATAGTGGCCAGCGAGGTCACTGCAGGGGCCTGCTGGACGCCTGCAGTGATGGGGGGTGGGGAACGCGGGAGCAGCCGCTCCCAACTGTAATTACTGATTAGAGGAGACATCAAAATGGAGCGAGGTAAACAGTGGTGTATCACATGGGTTCAGTATTAGGTCCTCTGCTATTCCTAATCTACATAATGATTTAGATTCTGGCATAGTAAGCAAACTTGTTAAATTTGCACACGACACAAAAATAGGTGGAGTGGCAAACACTGTTGCAGCAGCGAAGGTCATTCAAAATGATCTAGACAGCATTCAGAACTGGGCAAGCACATGGCAAATGACATTTAATAGAGAAGTCCTGCACACAGGCAATAAAAATGTGCATTATAAATATCATATGGAAGATACTGAAATTGAAGGAATCTTTGAAAAAGAGCTAGGAGTTTATGTTGACTCAGATATGTCTTCATCTAGACAATGTGGGGAAGCTGTAAAAAGGCCAACAAGATGCTCAGATATATTGTCTGGATACAAATGCTCAAAACTGCTGATGAGCAGAAAGAAAAGCATTTCACAGAGAAAGAATCACTTTGAGGGCCTGCTGGATGCCCATAGTGGCCAAAGAGGTCACTGCAGGGGCCTGCTGGACGCCTGCAGTGAGGGGAAGTAACCTGAAAGGTTATAGTTGGAGGTGAAGGGAGCACTATGGGGGCCTGCTGGACGCCCATAGTGGCCGGAAAGGTCACTGCAGGGGCCTGCTGGACGCCTGCAGTGAGGGGAGGTAACCTGAAAGGTTATAGTTGGAGGTGAAAGGAGCACTATGGGGGCCTGCTGGACACCCATAGTGGCCAAAGAGGTCACTGCAGGGGCCTGCTGGACGCCTGTAGTGAGGGGAGGTAACCTGAAAGGTTATAGTTGGAGCCAGCAAGCTCAGGAACTGCTGAATGAGCCTTTGATTGACAGGTGCTGTGGTCCCACCTTCGGAGTTTTCCAAATATAGACGCGCTTCGTGGAGATGCAGTCGGTGCACGGCGAGGTGATTCAAGTCCGCTTATAATAAGCGGAAATTGGGCTTGTTTCTTGAGAGTCACAGGTTGGAATTTGTAGAAACACCTGTTTTGTCGTGAGACTTGGCAACAATGGGTAAAGCAATGATCAGTGCTGACGTCATAGCGACTGCGACGGGAAGGATGAAATAAAGTAAACAAATTCTCCTTACGTGCTGTAGATTTGAATGGGATGTTGTTGCTACGAAGATAAAGCTGGAGCCGAGAGATCGTCCAGTCTCTGATGTCAGGAGTTGCAGAGGAACGAGTGGCCAGGCGGGAGCCACAGCAGACAGGACAAGCAGACATCTGGGCAGAGAAGTTTGGAGTGATAATACCGCCGACCGAAGTTGTCGTGGAGTTGGCCCGGGAAGGGCTGGTTGAACTGGTTGCGTGGATCTCGGCTCCGGGGAAACAGCAAACAGATCATCATCCGTCGAAACGGAATAATCCAGAATGCAGGCCATGATGCGTGCATGTACAATGAAATCAAAACGCAACTGAGAGATAAGTGAAGAGGGTATTTATAGTGCTAACAATTTAATTAGCTAATGTGTAAATTGAATGATTCAATTTGGTGACGCGGAGATTGGTGTCTGACCCTCCTCCCGAACTTTAATTATAAATTTAATTTTGTACTAGGAGCGAGTGTTGCGCTTTTTGAACAGATTCAATTTTATTATTTTGGATGCTCCTCGACTCGAGTTGGTTCAGAGCACAGACGTCAATGAAATAAATATTGACATTGCTATAGCCTAATGTTATAACTGTTATAAACTTTTTTTATCGCAATATTGAACATTTGTGCAGTATATGTCCCTGAAGTATAAGTTCTCATGCTGCAATTTGCAGAGTATGAAATTAGCAATATCCACGGTCCTATTATACACACATAGTACTTATATATTCACAATGCATTACTGTATGCTTTCAATTACATAGATACGAATAATGATACTGTAATATGTAATTATAATTATTTTTGGTCAGTGGTAGAAGTCCAAACACAAGCAGAAAGCTGCTGAAACCTCGTCACAGTGGGAGTGGGGCAAAAGACCTCACTTCCAGGCAGAAATTGATTTTAAAGAATCTGGAATTCTTAAAGCCATTTCTTGTGCACCGTCATAATGAAACCAGTTTGGAAGCAAGTAAAAGATTTTTTTTTTTTTAATGAGAATATTTTTCTAGTATTTAATGTTTTTTTTTCATATCAGAGAGAAATATTAATAGCAAAATCTACATAAGCCAATTGCGCGTCCAAATGGATCTTCTCCGCGTTTTCTTCTTTTATTTGTGCAAATCAATGCACAGACAACAGCGATCGCCTCCTTGCTTGAGTCCATGATTCTCTCGAATGATGTCTATGATTCTGCAATGAAAATAGGCGCAGTCTGCGACAAGATATCTCATATAGTGTGTGTAGCATGCAATTTTCTGATCTACAGTGAGAAATTGTAGCTTAATCGGTACGTGTGCGTGGCGCTGTGTCTCCCCATTGAAAACATCGTGTAGTGTAAACCTGGCTTTAGGTGAATGATGGGAATTGGATCAGAGTCCCCATTGAATCGGTTCTTTTGATTCACCCTATGAAGAAGCTGCGTGGCGCACAGGAGTCGAGTTACCAGCTTATCGAGTGGCTGATTTGTTCGTTGTAACAAGTAAACCGGGTTGTCTCTCAACTCGTTGAGTGTTATGAAACTGAAGACCGTATGTGCCATGTTGGATCCAAATTCCCGCTTACTTAGTGCATGATAAGAACTCTTTGTGAGCCAAAATGGCTTCAGTTACATCCTCCAGACCATAGCTATATATCTGATCCAGACGGTGTGTACTTTCTAGAGAGCTGCTTCACGCTGTCAGAAAATCAGTTTCTTAGTTCTTCTTAGTTTACTATGTACGTAACCTTGTGTAAGTCTGCCAAACAAAAAATAAATAAAATGAATCACTACTAGTTGTAGCCTATGTGTGTTGCTGAATAAACACAACGGTTTAGTTCCACAAATACCACTCGTTCGAGCCTCTCTTTGTTGTTGTAAAAAACAATGAGTGATTCCAAATGTATAGAAAAAAATAAGTAAGAAATGCAATGGACTTTCTTTTTTTTTTTAAAGATTAAATTCGATTGATACTGATGGCTAAACAATGCTAATGGTTCAAACTGTTAAGTTATCTCCAGGATTATATATATATATATATATATATATATATATATATATATATATATATATATATATTAGTCAAACTATATTTAATTTAATGTTTATAACGTGTCAGAACATAGGTCAAGTGAGAGTGCTGTTTTTTTTCAGCTTTGACAGCTCTTAATGTAATTTAAGATTTCATAAATATATAATTGAGTTGTTTGTTGATCAGCTGGAATGAACTAATGCTCTATTGATTAAAGAAAGATTGAACAATAACCCTTGTCATCAACTGTTATCATTGCATTGGTACTGTATGTATTGTACTAGCATCAAAATGTTTGATTCTTTTACAATTCATACAGCTTGAATAAATAATTGTTAGGTGGTATTTGAACTAGGCACAATTTTAGTATTTACGTTTGGTATACTTGTGAAAATGGGTCTTACATTTTCTAAAGATTGGTCTTAAAAAGTTTTAAAAAGGTCTTAAATTTGCTCAGCTGAGAGCTGCAGGAACCATGAAGCAGAAATTAAACTTCACAAACTTCGGAAAGTAGTGTCAGACTCATAAATTAAAAAGCGACAGAAGTGAGAATGCAGAAAAGAGGAATTTTCCTGTGGTAGATGCAGTTACAAGCACGAAAATAGAAAATGTCCAGCTTTTGGTGAAATGAGTAAAGCCTGCTGCAAGAAAAATCACTTTGCTAAAATGTGCAGAAAGCAGTCCCAGACTCAGCACAAGAAAGTACATGTGTTAGACGAAGACGATACCGAAGAAGAAATGTTTGTTGGAAGAATTGAGGTCGAAAAAAAAAGATGAGAGTAAAATACAGATTGAAGTTGTTAATGTTGCTGAACTCAAAGATGAAACAAAGGATTGGACAGAAGCCCTGAAAATAAATAATAAAGAAGTTAAATTCAAGCTTGGCACTGGAGCAGAATGCAATGTCATGTCTACATGAATTTACAAGATGCTGGAATTGAAAGATGAGAAATGGAACAAATCCAGTTGCAAGTTGGTGACGTACTCCGGACACTAGATTGCCAAAAGGACAGAAAGTGCTCACATGTGAATTGAAAGGTCAGAAATCTGACATCCAATTGTAAATAATTGAACAGGATGCACCAGCAATACTGGGTCACTCTACATGCTTGCAGTTAGGCATGTTGAAGAGAATCTTTGAAGCAATGGAAATTATATTCTATAAGAATATGAAGAATTGTTCAAAGGTCTAGGATGTCTACCAGGGTTACATCATATTCAAGAAGATCCCTCAGTCAAACCTGTTGTGCATGCACCCAGAAAAGTACCTGTAGCACTGAAAGAAGAAGAACTCCACAGAGTGGAAAAATTAAGTGACATTGCAAAACAAACCAAACCTACTGATTGGGTAAACAGCATGGTGACAGTAGTGAAGCCTAACAAACTCAGAATCTGCATTGACCCTAGGGATTTAAATGTTGCAATTAAAAGTGAACACTACCCTCTGCACACCATGGAAGAAGTAGTACCCGGAATGCCGAATGCCAAGGTATTCTTAGTGCTAGATGCAAATCAAGGATTTGGGCAAATACATCTGGATGAAGAGAGTTCCAGACTGTGTACATTCAATACACCAAATTGGCAGATATAAATTCAAGAGACTTCCTTTTGGAATTTCATCTAAACCAGAAGTGTTCCAAAAAAGCATAGCACATATGCTAGAAGGTATAGAAGGAGTTGAAAACATCATTGGTGATATGTTAGTGTGGGGTGAAGATGTGAAGTGCCATGACCAGAGACTAATTCAGCTGCCGGAAAGAGCAAGAAGCATCTGAAGTTGAGCAAAAGGAAATGCAAAATCAGAATGGTGGAAATTAGCTACATAGGACACGTTTTGAGCAGTGAAGGGTTAATACCAGACTCTGAGAAAGTGAGAGCAATTCAGCAGATGCCAGGACCAGAAGACAAATCAAGTGTTAATGAGGTTCATGAGCATGGTGCAGTACCTAGCTAATTTTATTACAAACCTGTCTGATGTAAGTGCACCTCTAGAAAATGACATCCTGTGGCATTGGGAAGAGCAGCAAAAGAAAAGCTCTGAAGAGCTTAAAACGCTAATAACTAATGTGCCTGTTCTGAAGTTCTATGACGTATCAAAACCAGTAACGCTGTCAGTGGATGCAAGCTCAGAAGGCTTAAGAGCAGTGACACTGCAAGAAGGTAACCCTGTAGCTTATGGTTCCAGATCTCTTACTGATTATCAGAAGACAAATTGAAAAGAGCTACTAGCAATCGTTTATGGATGTGAGAAGTTTCATCAATATCTATATGGGAAGCAACTACAGGTAGAGTCAGATCATAGACCACTAGAAGCAGTCTTCAAGAAACTTCTGATTCCTGCACCTCCCAGACTGCAAAGGATGCTAATGAGGCTTCAGAGATACAGTCTGTAAGTCAGCTACAACCCTGGAAAAGAAATGCACATTACAGATACGTTAAGCAGAACATATCTCAAAGAAGAGAATGAAGAATTGCTTGATAAAGAGCTAGACGTTAACTTGTTAACAACTCAATTTCCCATCTCAGAAGAGAAATTGCAAGAATTCATGTTAGCTACAGAAAAAGACATATAATTGCAGATGCTGAAAGAAATTGTGCTAAAAGGGTGGCCTATAGTGAAAAACAAGGTACCCAAGGAAATTAGATACTACTGGACATTTAGAGAAGATCACTTACACTGACCTTCTATAGCGAAGCTGATAGTCCCACAACAATTAAGGAAGCAAATTTTAGAGAAAATTCATGAAGCACATGTAGGCATACTGTAGTAAAATGCAAAGAGATTGAAGTGAATGTTTCACAATGTGTCCGCACACCTGATAGTAAAACCTACAGAATAAATAGGAGACACCTTCTGAAGACTCCAGAGAAAATGTTCCCCATGACAATTCCTGATTGTGTTGAAGACTCAAGCCCAGCTTCAGGAATGGAACAATTGGACTATAATACAGACACTAGTGCAGCATTACCTGTAGTGTGATCAGAGTCCAGGGACAAAGACATGCAGAAAGTGCAAACTCCTGGAAAGCAAATGAAAACTACCAGAGATGGAAGACAAATTAGAATCCCTAAAAGATATGTAGACTTAACTGGGAGAACCTGAAAGTTGCAGCATGGACTGGTGGTAAAGACCAGGTCCCAACAGGACTAAGTGCTACTAACCTCTGGTCCTAATACTAATAATAACAAAAGAAGACACTAAAAAGAAAATTGCATCAGAAACATATGTTCTAAAAGTTGTTTATTCAAAGCTTGTAGTACAAATGCAGTACACTACAGTAATAATAGTTAAAAACAGTAAATGTACAAAAACAGAATTAAAATAAAACTGTATCGCTAAAGAATAGTAAAACACACTACTATGTTTTATATATATATATATATATAAAAAAGTAGAACGAGAGTTACCAGCAACTTTATGGCTTCCAGTACCAGTAACAGTACCAGTACCAAACACTTTAGCAAATAGTGCAGAATGCCAATACTAGTACCAAACACTTTAGCAAATAGTGCAGAATGCCATTTTTACATAGTAACCAGGACCCTATCTGCACTCTATAATGAGTTATAAGCCAGTTTTACATTTGACCTTTAGGAGAGGTCAAAGGTCACAGGCAATGACATTTTTGATAGCGCATATAGGTGTTGCTATATGTGTTCCATAGTAACCATGACCCTATCAGCATTCTATAAGGAGTTATTAGCCAGTTTTGTATGTTGATGATGTAATGTGGCCGCCATGTGTTTTTGTTTTTTTTATTGTAGCAACTTCCCTTGAACACCCTTTAAAGACAACCACATCAGCCAAGTTTTTACTAATTTTTGGTTCAATCGGACCAGTGGTTTGGGAAAAGAAGATCTTCGTAGTTTGTGATTATGCTGTCATCCAAGTGTGATTATGATATCATCCAACATAGCCGCCATACCACACAACCCATCAGCTCCTTATGAACACCAGTTAATCTTGGACTATCCCTCAACAAGTATACCCAGTGCTCTGCAATAAGTGGTTTTCGAAGGCGAATTTTTACATTTGTAGCACCTGTTTTTCAATTAATCCAGTATAGCGGCCAAACCATATGGCCTATGATATATGTTTTTTCTTCCTCAACACTTTCCCATAGGCATCTACCAACTTTCCGATTTTCGGGAGTTTTTGAGCTCTCTGGCAGAAAGAAGATGAATAATAATAATAATAATAATAATAATAATAATAATAATAATAACTAGAGTTGCCAGTAACTTTACGGCTTCTAGTACCAGTACCAGTAACAGTACCAGTACCAAACACTTTAGCAAATAGTGCAGAATGCCAGTACCAATACCAAACACTTTAGCAAATAGTGCAGAATGCATACATGGGTTATTATATGTGTTCCATAGTAACCATGACCCTATCTGCACTCTAAGGAGTTATAAGCCAGTTTTACATTTGAACTTTAGGAGAGGTCAAGGGTCACGGGCAATTAAATTTTTTGATAGAGCATACATGGGTTACTATATGTGTTCCATAGTAACCATGGCCCGATCTGTATCTACAAGGAGTTATTAGCCAGTTTTGTATGTTGATGATGTCATCCAATGTGGCGGTGTGGCAATGCGCCCCGCCCCTGTGTGTATTTGTGTGTTATGTGTTGTGCGTGCATGTGTTAATGTTGGTGTATAGTCATTGGTACACGGAATATAAACGGGTCTGTGTTTCACGTGTATTTAAAAAGTGTAGATTTGTATTTAGGCACGAGGAGAGCACAAATCACTTCACGTGCTGGTTAAATGTAATATGTGAGCACGGGGTTGCACGTAATGAATTCACGTGCTGGGATTCAAGTGAATAATTAATTAGTAATTGAATCCCAGCACAACAGTATATATAGAGACACGTAGCACTCAGTCGGGGTTGGGTGTTCGAGAGTGGAGAACGGGAGAGAGAGAAGGAGAAAGAAAAGCAAAATAAAACGTAAAGTGTTTGTTCTCACCGCGTTTGTTTGTCTCCGTGCACCGTTTGTTAAGTGTTAGTTCGTTTTGTTTGTCTGTTTATTTTGGCTACAAGTGCCGTGTCCTGTTTTGTGTTCTGTTCAAACCTTTTATTTTCTGTTCTGTTATTAAATGCTGAGCGAAAGCATTCGCTCAGCTTCACCAAACCCCAAATCTCTGTCTGTTTATTAACTGCTGCTGGTCTGACGCCACCCACTCCGGCCGTCTTTGTGACAGGCGGCCATGTTTTTCATTGTAGCAATTTCCCTTGAACACACTTTAAAGACATCCACACTACGATCATGTGTGCCATTGGGTTTGGTTCAATCGGACTAGCGGTTTGGGAGAAGATCTTTGTAGTTTGTGATTATGACGTCTGTACAGTGTGATTATGGAGTCTGACCAGTTCAGCAGTGTCTGCACAAGTCTCACCAGTCCTAGCAGTAGCAGCACCAGTCTTATCAGTCCCAGCACTGGCAGCACCAGTCTTACCAGTCCCAGTATTAGCAGCATCAGTTTTACCAATCCCAGTATTAGCAGCACCAGTCTTACCAGTCCCAGCTGTAGCATCAGTGTGCCCAGTCTCAACATTAACTTAAGTAGCAGTGAACCAAACGCATGTCTCTCAGTGAAGGTATAACCCCATCTACTTATTCATATATTCTTCTTTGTCAGTTTTTGTCATTTTTTGTCATTTTTTTATCATTTTAATATCACATATTTCTGACAATGTGAATAGGGTAATTTTCGGTTGGTGTGGTTTTGCTGGGACACAATTTGTTTTAAAAAATATGGGTCATAAAATTTCAAACGTCATCCAAGGTAAGTCACTGGGTCAAAAGAGTTAGCGACTTATATTGCTTTGCATTTTGCATTAATACTCTCCAGGCTTTATAAGATGACAACTTTCACCTTCGTAACATATACAGAATATGCAGGGTTGTTTTTTTTTTTAAAAGAAAAATTAGATTTTTGCCTTGGTAAAAATCTATTCCTAGCTACGCCCCTGTGATACATATGTTTATTTCAATGTAGAAACATATAAATAGACATATAATAAATATATATTTTTCCTTATGGGAAAACCCTTTTCAAGCCTATGGGATGTTTTCAACCATGTATTAATAAGCTAAGTATTACATTTCCCAATTGTGTAGTTTCCTTCAAATTCAATTCACAGGAAAACACATTATTTCACAGTTTTGTATTAGGTTGTTTTTCTGTCTTGCAACTGCAACATACTTTTTCCCATTCTATTGGGGTTACTAAGCAACTTAACCAAGCTTTGTGTCCCATTGTGTGATTTTGACAATATTATTGAAACGTTGCATTTATTTGACCTTCTGTATTGCAAACCTGTACTGTAAACTGAAGCTAGGTTCTACAGATAGATGTTAATGTTTGTGTAACATTTTGTCTGATTATTTTTAATGTTTTTAAAGTAACAGTATTGAGTGTATAGATGACCTACTGAAGTTGCTTAAGGATAGAATAATACAGTTTAGTTTTGTATCTAGATCAGATACACTTTGTACTGTCTTGAGTCATTAGGTACTTTGTCTACATTGGTTATTAATGTACTTGTGTAGTAGATCACTGTTATGAAACATGTAAAAAGTATGACATACCCCACAGCTATAGATGATTTCAAAGACCCCCTTCCAGGAGTTGCTTTGTGAAAGGCCATTTGTTATGTTACCCTGTTTGGATCTTCCTATCTTTTTTCAATATTCTTGATCACTGTTTATACTGCATTTACAGCCTCTTCCCCAGACACCCTGGCTTTCCTCACCAACACTATATTTTGGATGGTCTCCATCTTGATAAAATTTAAACTGTTTTGCAATACTGTTGAAATAGTTGCACATAGTTAATGTGCCACATTAATACACAAATAACATGACTTAGAGGTTCTGGTCAAAATTTATTCTAGTTAGTTTCCGTGATGTTTTTGACCAATATGTAAGTATAGATCACATGATTTTAGTTTGTAATGTAAATAGAATCGCTGAAACAGATTCCACAATATATGAAGTCAGTTGCAACTCAGTTTTAGTCATAAAGAAGATCTAATGAACTTTGATAGCTGATTGGAGATGCACAGGCAGCAGGTGAGATTGCATGCTTTCATGTTCTATGTTTAAACGTCCATTGTGGATTACCTCTTACAACTTCACTGATATAAAAATGAGTTGGTTACTTAAATAGTTTCAACTTCTTAAAGTCCCTGAAATAACAAGAAGTGGTAATCATTTACCTTGCAACTGATGCCACACGTACTGTGTGTCTCTGCTCTTTTTCTGAACTCCGTGCTGCTGCTGGGCGACTCAACATATAACCAGGTAAGTGGATTGTATTTAATTTGCTAGTTAAAATCGTTGTTGCTGGGGTAACTATCCCTGACTTTAACAATTGTACTTAAAGTTTTGTAAACTGTGCTGTTGAATCGTGAGGTTAATTAGAATATTGTGTCAAGCATATGGCTGTAGGCCTACAGGATAGTATAAATTGGCAAACAGTGTCTTAAACACCAGCCGTTCTAAGCACCAGCCATCTAAGGGCCACATGACCAAGGGCAGTCTGAGCTGTGGCAGTCAGAGCGAGGACAGGTAGAGTGAGGACCTCCCAAACCTCTCCAAATGGCTTCTATAGGCCTCATTCCTACCTTGACACCTAACGTCTGGATCCCCTGGACAAAGCGTGCACACTTGTTCTCCACTCCCAGAATGAACACTGGTAAGCACCTGCTGCACATACCCTTACTAACTCCTTCTCCCCCTACGCTGCCTGCTACAAACTTGAAAATCTCCTTTTTCAATTGTTGCTCTCTGACTAACAAATCTCTGCTTCTCAGTGAACTTATAACTGATACCAATCTTGATCTTCTCTGTCTAGCTGAAACCTGGCACTCTGTAAATGACATGCATTCGCTGCATCAAGCCACCCCAAAGGGCTATTCCCTCGCCTCACTGGCTGAGGCTGGGGCACTGCTGTTATTGAAAATTCTGTCCTCTCCCTCATCTGCACTTCTACTGACAAAATCCTACTCCAAGGTGACATCAACATTCATGTTGACTTGCTTTCCTCCCCCCTAGTGACCGGCGATGCGGTGACCCTCTACAACGCCATCCTTACTCATATCATTGACACTGTTGCCCCGCTTACAACCAGAAACGTCAAGAAAGATCGAAACTGCCCATGGTACACCCTTGAACTTCGATTGCTTAAGTCTGCCTGCCGCAAGCTTGAGCGCAAGTGGAGGTCGTCTGGACTAACGGTTCACAGAGAGATCTGGACCAAGCATCTCGCAAGCTACAGGCGTGCGCTTGCTGCAGCCAGGGTGAAATACTTCTCTGAAATCATAACTATGGGACACAGTAAACCCAATGTTCTCTTTAAGACAATTGACCAAATCCTACATTCATCCTCCTCTCTTACCTGTCATGATTTCTCCTCTTTCTTACAGAACAAAATCAACAACATCTATTCTATGCTCTCCCACCATAAACCCAGTTTACTACTTGACCACCTTGACGCTCCTCTGGTTGCCCCTCCTGCCCTCTCCTCCTTCTCTCTCTCCGTTGCTGATGTTTCTAGCTTACTGTTGAAATCAACTACTGCCACATGCTCCCTGGACCCCTGGCCGACTAACCTTGTCCGTCTCTGTGCTTCTGATCTTGCTCCCTCCATTAGGCACACTCTTATACTTTCCCGAGTTACGTCGGTACTCAAAGAACCGTCCCTTGACCCAGCTGACTTATCTAATTTCCGTCCCATCTACAATCTCCCTTTTCTCTCAAAAACTCTCGAAAGGGCTGTAACGAGTCAGCTGATGAAACATCTCACGGATAACAATCTGCTTGATTCTCTACAGTCTCACAGTACTGAAACTGTTCTGCTCCGGATTGTGAATTATCTCCTGCTCAATGCTGATGCTGGTGCTCCCTCTGTGCTTGTCCTCCTTGACCTAACAGCCATCTTTTGACACCATAGATTATGGCATTCTTCTTGACCGCCTTCAGAAGTATGCTGGGATCCCTGGAACCTGTCTCTCCTGGATGTCCTCTTACCTATCCGGATACATGCAGTCCGTTTTCTATGCTGGACGCAGTGGCGTTGCAAACCCGGTCACTTGTGGTGTCCCCCAAGGATCTGTTCTTGGGCCCCTTCTCTTCAATATCTACATGCTTCCCTTGGGTCAGCTCATCCACCAACACAGTCCTATCCTGATGACACCCCTCTACTTAAAACTCAACCCTGGTAGCACCTCTGCCATGGTCCGGCTCTTGGCTTGCATTCAAGACATCGGGGCCTGGATGTCTGCAAATTTTCTTCAGCTGAACACTAGCAAATCTGAATTCCTTCAAGTAGGATCTAAAACTCAACTTAAGAATCTAAATATAGCTGCCCTGAACCTCGGAAACTGTCTGCTGCTGCCTTCCTCCACAGTAAGAAGCCTTGGTGTACTTCTTGACAGCAACCTCTCCTTGATGCCCACATCTCCTCCGTGGTCAAATCTTCCTTCTACCAAAGTCCGTCCCTTCCTTTCCCTCGTGGATGCGGAGATACTCTGTCATGCATTTGTCTCCTCTCGACGCGACTACTGCAACTATATTGTGGTCTCGCGGCACGCACCATAAACCGACTGCAGCTAGTTCAGAATGCCGCTGCTAGGATCCTTACCAGATGTAAAAAATGTGATCACATCACCCCCCCGTCTTGCCCAGCTGCACTGGCTACCTACCAAGTTCAGGATTATTTTCAAAACTCTCCTGCTCACCTACAATGCCCTTCATCACACAGGTCCCGAGTACCTCCTCAACCTGTCCCTGCCCGCAAGCTCTTCCGGCCTACTTGTTATCCCCAAGCAAAAGTGCACCACACTTGGAGAACGCTCATTTAGCTTCATGGCTCAGACTCTTTGGAACTCTCTCCCAGCTTTGGTGCGTGATGCTTCCACCGTCGCTGCCTTTAAATCAGCTCTCAAGACCCACCTGTTCTCTCTTGCTTTCCATGCTCTTTAAGCCTGATATCTGTTATTAGCTGCTGTGTTGCTGCTCCTATTTCAGATGAAATATGCTACTATCATGTATTATGCACTTTCCACTGTATTTAGTGTACTATTTCATGTATTATGCTTTTTTATTGTATAGCATTGTGACAGGATTGACCGAGGTTTGAGACTCAGAGACAGTATAAAGTTCAAAAATAAAGTTTTTAATAAACAAAAATACAAAATAAATAGGCACAAGGGCCAAACAAAAAGGTTTCAACCACACAAAACAATCCACAAAACAAAAAACTTACAAAATAAAGCTTCCAGGCTGGGCGTTACCTTCACTGGTTTCAAAACAGAAAAACAGCACACACAAAAACACTCTTGCTTCTCCTTCTAGAACTCTCTCCTCAGGCAGGGCCTCTCCCCTGGCTTTTATCCCCTGTGGCTGGAGCCCAATTAATCAATAATTGCTAATTATTCAATTAGGGCTCCAGCCACATTCTCACATGTTTTCCTGGCAGGGAGGAATTTTAACCCCCTCCCTGCCAGTCCCAACCATGTTCATAAAGACGGGGCAGTCCCCCGTCACAAGCATGTATTATGCATTTCTTTGTATTAAAAGTATTATGGATGTTCTTCTTGTTACTGCATCTTGTAAAGCACTTTATGATGGTGGCCCACTATGAAAGGCGCTATATAAAATAAAGATTGATTGATTGAGTGATTGATCATAGATGAATGATAGACCAGAAGTTTTAAACACATCAGAAAGCTGAAGTTAGTTTTAGGAAAGATTTCAAGATTTTGCTTCTCACTCGTTGCATAGCTTATCCTCTGCATATGCAAATGAGCTGATCACCCCATACACGACCTCAGTTTTTATGCTTAGATTGTGGAATTCACTACTCTTTCTAATAAGGACTATTTTAGTGGACATGTGTGTGTATATATATATATATATATATATATATATATATATATATATATATATAAACAAGTGGCATTCTAAGTTAAGTTGGCTTTTTTATTGAAAATTGTCATCCTTTTCAGGTGTTCTTTTTGTAAAGTGATTATTCCAAGATTATTTATGCTTTTATTGCTGTCATGTCATATCCATGCACTTCTAGCCCTGGTGGCCTTACACCTTGATCACAGTCCAAGATGTTTTTAAGCAGTATTTAAAGCATAATTTTCATGTCTCCATCTAGAAAGGTTCAAACAACTTGCAGACATGCTTCATCAAGTCAGTGCTCTCCAGGTTACCCATGGTGGCCCTACAACCCATTATGCCCTTTTGTTCTCCAAACCGTGGTCTGTATTGCTGACAGTATGGATGCATCTGTCCAATGTATGGTGCCTGCCAAAGCCCCTGTACTGTATGTGTCATGCCTCTAGATAACTTTAGGTTACACAATTCCAGTGTAAATATTCTATTTTAAATATTATTGTAGTTTATATCTTTAGACACCAAAGGGGATATGGGAATTAAAAATAATTGCTTCACTAGACTAGCTGTCTTCTGTATCATAACAACTTGGCAGCTAATGTCTATTAAATCAACCTTGGTTTACCCACCTGTTTCTTGAGAAGTTAGGGGGGTAATCTCTAGAGGGCAAGCCTGAAAACCTTCAGTACTATATCAAGTGTTCATCAAATCTCTTCACTTCCATTGTATCATGTGTGTGTACTGTGTAACTGTGTGTACTGTGTGTACTGTGTAACTGGAGAACGTTTATGAAACGCTCTGCCCCCATTCAGCTGAGATCAGAACTTCACTTGCCTCTCTTTACATCTCTGAAATGGTTTTAAACTGTTGCATCTGCATTCATGCAACAGAAAGCACTTTATACCATAATTGTGGCTCTTAATCTAGCAACATTCTAGTACATTAGGAAACTCAGCAGAAGATAGAAAATATTATTAAAATTGCAATTAATTATATATCTATATAAAAAAGCAGTTAGATAATTGCATTAATCCACTTATTTCCAGGGATAATTCATCAAGACCAGTACACGAATGCTGTGGCCAAGACACAGATCTAATGGCAGATGTAACTGTCACCACAGGAGCAGCTGGGAAATGTATTAGGTTTCATCTACAGTAATACAATAAAGTTTAGCAGTGCCTAAGGCCCAAACTATCCCTGTGGTTGTGACGCAGATGTAATTCAGTTCAGCCCAGCATGGACCTGGCTTCAGTCTGCTCTACTGTTCCTGCACTTGCAAGGAAGTCAGGCTCCCAGCTCAACCTGCTGCCAATCACTACCCCCCACATGCTTAGTATAAGAGCCTAATGGTTAAAACAATAGATGATTTGTACCCCCCCCCCCAAAAAAAAAAAAATGTTTTGCATTTCCTTACTATTCTATGGTGTCTGCAATCATTTGGGGTGAGCACCTGGCATCTGGGGCTAGCTAGAGAGAGATTACTGCGAGATTCCACCTGCTTTATTGAGAGAATAAACTATGGTGTTCATTCAATGAATTTGGATTCTCCTTTTTCATACAGTTTAAAATATACATTTTCATGATAAGTCCAGTGTCATTTTGTAAAAAGAAAAAAGCGCTACAGTTGCTAGAAGTACCATATTCATCCATTTCCATTGTTGCAATCATTTCATTGCATTGTAACCCTTTGTGAAAAGTGGGGTAATCATGTCAAGCAATTCCCACACAGCCAAAATGCAATGATATTTTACACTAGATGCAACATTACAGGAAGAGAATTTAAAAAGCATGAATTTTAGTTGTGTGTAAATTGCTTTTGTGTCAGGCAGCAGTGACATTTTTCTATATTCATTGTATTAGCAACCCTCTATTTATTGTATCATTAATACTGCCATTTAACATTCAGCTTAACAATAGAAAACACCTACATTTAAGTAAGCATGCTGTGAAGAGTACAGTGGTGAACAAAAAAAGAATGAACACCTGCCATAACACTGTCAATAGGCTATAGGGCCACCATGAATGGAGGAAGTATATGTGACTCTTCCTTAGTTATTATCACATCAGATTCCTTCAGGAATGGTTGAACGTTCCTTGTTTAACATCAGCAATGTTTACTACTTTGGATAGGGAGACACCTGCAACTAAGTACTTCCTCTACTATAAGACCCCAGTTAAATTCTGTAGGTCTGTCCTAAATTAGTAATTAGTAATACATTAATGGCAATAGACCCCACATGTCCAGATGGTAGGTAAATGTTTTTTTCCTGCTTGTGTGTGCATGTCTAAGTGGGAGAGTCTATGTGAGATTGAGAAGTCCAGATTTCTCTTTCGGTGTGAGAGGTAAGCACTGCCAGATAAATCAGCCCAGAGGATCCCAGCAGGGTTGTCTTTCTGTGCGAAGACAACCCCTAGATGGAAAGCTGGCATGTTTGATTGGCCAGCCTCTAGCTACAGTGGCAGCTTTGGTTCGGTGGTCTGATTCCTGCCATTGGAGCTCCTGGAACGCCATTCAGAAAGAGGCAGGTGTATTCAGCTTCATTCTGTTCTCCATAGTGGTTTGCGAGGGAGTCATGCTTGTATCACCTCCCTCCAAGTTCAGCATTTCATATCTTTACAGTAAAAAGCCAACCTGTATAAAGATATACACAGTGTAACTTGATAACTATCAGGAGTATAAAGTGTTTTGTGGATGAGTGTGGGTGGGTCACATGAGTAGTCCAGACCCAATGAGAAACTATCATCATCTATGGTTGCTAAGGAATAAATGGCGGCAAATTTGCATCCCCTGCCAGTTGTGTTCAATTTTATATCATATATGGCCTGGCCTGTATAATAAACCTCCGGTATAGGGAAACAGGACTGCAAGTTAAGGTTTATTAGTTTAATAGGCATCCGATAATTATACTTAAACTTATTTGATATTGCTTTAAAGAGTATCTACAAATATAATGTTCTAAGTTTGGTGTACCCTTGTATTTTTATAACATTTTTTTTATTATGCCTCAGTAATTACTCAGATATTGTGTTGTTCTGTTTTGTTTTTTATAAGCCTGTGTTATTGTGCTTTGATTATGAATCAGGGCTTGCTCTTCAGTTCTAGTTGTCTGCCAGACATGTCATGTAGATTAGAACAGAACAAGTGTCTTGTATTAGTAAGTAACGCACCATCTATTGCAGAGAAGTGTACTTCCAGCAAGATCAAACAAAACATGGCCCAAGGTAGCAGATCACAAAATGGTGCTGGTTCTTACTTCTTTCACCCTTTTAGGTACAAGGGATGTGTGTGTGTTCCAAAAATAAAATTATGATAACGTTCTTATTTTTGCAATGAGGTGCACAGAACAGGGTTTAAAATGTACTGACGGGTTGGATCTGGTCATCCAAATTGTCAGTTTCCTTGAGATACTTGAGCCACTCTCAAATGTATTTTAAGAGGAAACCGTTTGGACAGCCGCTCAGTTCTTTGTGTACCTTAAGAAAACACAGTATTTGAGTAATTGCTATATCAACTATCATAAAAGGTAAGGGTACAACAAAAACAAAAAACTACTTTCTCTTTCAGACAATAACAAGTAAATGGGGTTATTACAAAATAAATGCCATTATTGAAAACGCACCTACTGTTAGTATTTTTAATAATGATTTGTTATAAATCTCCTGCAGATGGGAATATGTAGTTTTGAAAAATTAATTTTGGGTCCTTTCACAACTATATAGTCACACACTCTGTTAAAATGTATTACAAAGGGGCATGTGTTAAATAATTACCCTTAAGTATGTGATTACAAATGTTTGTCATTCTGTGTGACCTGATGTACAACCTGTGGAGCAGATCCTGTTCCTCCCAAATATGAACTAAAGTTGTTGTTGCTAGGTAACGGCATGTGTTTTTTTTTTTTTTTTTCATTTATGGTTATTGCAATGAAATATTTAAACACTTCCCAGAAGTGTCCCATTGGAATGCATGATATCTCAGGCATGAGTCCACTGTTGGAAATGTTTTGAACAGCGCTGTCCTCAAAAATAATCTAAACTGTCCCAAAACTTGCAATGGTGATTACAGCAAAGGTACGGAACATAACACATATACACAGATAATTGTTAGATATACAGTCAGTACTCACATACCTAACCCTATAAAATTTTCACTTCAGTGACGGTTAAATGCGTGTGACGCATATCTGATTATTTAATTCTGGCCCGTTCCAACCCTTGTATCTGTTTTGTGTTCCTTAAAAAACGGACAATATCAAAAATACATATCTGAAAGAACTGTGTTTTAAAATAAGTAGGCTTCTATTTAGATGTACTTTATTGGTTTTGTTGATACAGTACTATATATTTAACAGAAGTAGTATTTTAATTCAGATCGATATGATTCTGAAAATATCACTTGCCAGAAAAAAAAGAGATGACATGTTAACTGTAATATTGTAGCGGTATGTAAAATGTATTGTAGCGGTATGTAAAATTCCCCATTAACGACCTAACAGCAAAATTAAATCTAAATGTTATCCATGCACAGAACTGCATAAAACGTAAAAGGCAATGCAATTTAGCAAAACCAAAAGATTAAAAAACAACAACAGTTTCCAGAATTAAAACAGTATCCAAAGTCAGTCTTCAAAATTGCAGAATATAGTGCTTGATAAGGCCCTCATGTCACAGTTCACTTGTAAATGAAAATGCACAAAAGCAACAAAAAAAATATATCACAGTATCTAAAACTGTTTAATGATTAACTGTTTGTGACAGAAAGCGAATGAATCCTAGTCAACAATTTCCCTCCCGACCTGTGAGGGCGCTGTATAACAGGAACAGAGTGCCTCATACTGGATGGTCTGGCTGTTCAATCCCGTGTCAGTTGGAAGCCAGCCATCCAGGAAGGGGGCGGAGTCACAATGCCCGAAGTCATCGCCCTAATGCGGTACGCGATGTGTCAGGCATGGATTGGAAGAGACATGATTGAACTCGCTATCACAGGGGGCGTGACTAAGGGTATAACAGGGGATGTGACGATGTAATCTGTTCCTTCGTTATGGTTACTGAAAGGACCTGTTTGGGAAACAAAAGTAATTAATTACCGTGAGTGTTAAGTGTTTTGTTTGTTGCTAACTGTCAGTGCTTGTCATTATAGAAGGCTAACCTCCGGGAGCTGTAGCAAAACCACCAGCAATTAAACCTGGACTACACTTCACCATTGTACACAAATAAACCTGTAAATCTTTCACTAAGACCACTCACTCTGGACTTGTGACTGTGTTGTGTTTGTGTGTGTGTCTTGTTTAGTGTATTATTATTTCGGGACTGAACTCCAAGGTATTATTATTTGTCAGCAAATAAAGAGCTCCTTTTTCACCGTGAACTGTCATATGTCTACCATTCCTGAGCACTGCATTAACACTGTACCCGTGCACTATGTAACCATTGTTACATAACCCTAGCTTGTCTCGTTCACTTTGTTTTGGCTGCATTTTCGTCAGGTGAAACTGGAGGATACAATATAAGACAGACTGATTTGGCATTAGAGAGTTGTTTTTTTTTAAACGCTGGCTGTGACGGACATTCAGATAAATTGTAACAAAACGCGACTGACGTGTATCTGGGTAACGGATATCCGAATGCTGACTGTATACAAGTATGTTGTTGTTTTTATTTGATGGTGGGGTGTAGTTTTAGACATGTAGAAACCTGTAGACATGAGAACGAATCATGCATTCAAATGTGTTTTTTTTTTTTTTTCTGGAATGATATTATAAGGTAGGGAATTAATTAGGGTTAATATGTGTCACTGGGACAAAAATAAAACAATATGAATTACATTAATGGTACTATATTGAGTTTCTGCAGTGCTTTGTCTCATTATCACTATGGTTGATGTCAATTTAAAGCTCCTCTCTGAATTCACTTATCTGCAGTTCAAAAGGCCACATATCTCAGCCACTTTACAGTATTCTTTTGTCAACCATTTTCCATCTTTTCAATGAAAATCACAATGAAGAAAATAAAGGTTGGACATGAATATAAAACAAATACAGTTTTATTTATTTATTTATTTTTTTACTTTTAGAACTTGTAAAGCAGTATACACATAGAGTTATAGGACTTGAGTGTCTGTGTATATGCAGTTGTTTCACTTCTGCTCATGCTGACACAAACACAAAACACTCTGCTGGTTAACAGTGACATTTTGAAATTCCGTCTACCCACACTCTGTAGTTCCTTCAGCCAATCAGAAGTTTTGCTCTCAACGGTTGTGACCAATTAGAACGCAAACAATATGTTTCCTCAGGCATACATTAACAGTCAATTCTATTATTGCTACATCACTTCTAAACAACACTGGCTGAAGATGCAAAGATGACAGCAGGCATGGAACTCATTATGCAAGCAGTGTTTTCAAGCCATGTCAACCTGAAGCATGGAAAAAGGTTCAATTGAGGGGCAAGACTTTATAGCATTGCTGTCAATCAGCCAGGGGAAGAGGTTAATGAGTTTTTTCTTTGTTTTGATATAGATTTTGAGACATTGCGTCACTGTCACTTGAAGCTCCACCCCTTGCAGCATCGTGCTCAATTTAGAGAAACCAGAACGGCTTGGCTTTGCTTTACAGTCCTCTCATCCAAACTGCACAGGATGACATCCCTTATACAATAAGAGATAGACATGACTATTAACTCATGTCTTTGCCTTTGATAAGCTTCTGGTCATCATGCTTCTCACAATCAATGAAAACTGAGCAGGTTCACCACTTCCCATTTGTCTGGCAACATAGCTCAATTCAAAATGGTTAACTTTATGGCAGCTTTCGTACCTTTTTCTCATTTGCAAAAATGCTAAATACTGTAGGGCCCTCGATATGTATGAGCTGAAACACTGTGAAGGGGTTTTGGATGATAAATGCTTATTGGCCTTAGCCTCACTTCACTACCTTTTTTTCTCAATTCCTTCCTGTCAAGTTCTCTAGGTTTCCCCAATTCATTTACAAGCAAATGTATTTTAATTGCAGCTCAAAGAACATCTTGATATTATGGAATTTTGTCTGCAGTATGAGAACATTATTAAAGAACATTGAGGTGACAAAATAACTCCCATAAATCTTACCTAATATGAATTACTGTCATTTTTTTAGGTCTCACTTATTCATGTATAAAATATGAGTAGCATGGTAAACAGGTTTTGTTTTTTATATATTTATTTATTTATTTAACCAGGCGATGTACCCATTAAGACCGATGCCTCATTTACAAGGGGGTCCTGGTAAGCAATAAAGAGGCAATTACAGTGTATAAAAGACAGTTACAATGTTCAGACACTAAATCAGCAGCATACAGAGATCAAAGAACAGAGTAAATAAGACATATAGTTTTGTTAATGAGGACTTGAGGAGAAGCATTAGCAGGAGGTTCTAAGCAATTCTAATATGATATTTAACACCAGAGAACAAAAGTTTATGAAATTCCATCTTCATACTATGTCTTTGGGAGTTGATATGCAAATGATAATAGTTCATACATACAAACCATCCTTATTGTACCGTTGCAATCTAACATACTTACCTACAATTCTAATTGGAAGTGTGGTCATTATTTTAAAGCTAACTGAACAAGTAATTACTGCAGCAGAAAATTGTATCAATTAACGAGTATAAAGGAGGACCATCTAGGTACTTTTGCGTGGCTTTTCTAAAGAAAGACAGACCAGCTCCTAATTCGTTTCTCACTGCCATGCAAACTAAGTTTAATAGTCTTTTGCAGCTTCACTTTTCCACAGCTGCGTATTTTTTAAAGTGCACAATCTAATGTCACCAATTTTATTTATTTATTTATTTATTTATAAATAAACACTGAAAAATTCCCAAGAGAGTTTATAGAAAATAAAATCAGAAAATAAATTACTCAAGATATATTGTGTTAAAGCCATTTTTCTGACCTAGCATTTCCTAATATTTGACATGTTTACAATGCAGTCCAGTAGATTTATCAGTGTGCTCATGCTTTATTAATCACCCCTCTGCTGCTTTCGATAACTTTTCATTGCCTTACAATGAGCTTTATTTATTCATAAAGTTTCTCTTTGTCTGCATCATATATAGTGGAAGAATTTGCTATTGTCCCTTACCTACCTTGTACTAAATTCCTAAGCACAACCTTTTAAAACAAAAAAAATAATAATAATTTTAGTTTTAACAGTTTGGAAGTTTCACTAATTATATATATATATACAGTTCCAAAACACTATTAAAAGTAGGCTGAAGATGTGAAAAAATCTGGTATGGTTAGATAACATTTGTAAACAGCAGAAATGGAAAATGCTGAAAGCACTATTTGTTAGACTATAATCCACAAGTTTCATTCTTATAGTTTAATTCAGTAATCTTTTTAGATAATGCAAGACAAATTTGCATTGAAACAATGTATACCGAAATAAATATTTGTCAATTTGGGGTGAATTACTTGTGTTTCTTATTTCTGCTGCTCATTCTGTACAGTAGATAAGTATGTTGTAAGTAACTGTTTTAGTTTGATTTTAGAAGGTTTGTGGATATTCAGTGTAATCTGGTAATGTGTTAAAGTAATTGTAGCTCACAAAATAGTTCAGTACAATTTCTCTGCCATGCACATTCAGTCACTATATGTCTCAAAGCTGCAGTTATCAAGAAACATATTATAGCTAACATCTATTTTCGTTTTAAAACATGTAATTTGATGCTATACTAGGTTAAAGAAACCTCTTGCAGACACATTTCCTGTGTCATTTCACCTGGAGAGTGAAATTATCCCCACCCCTTCATAGCTTCCTTTCTGTCTTTTACTATTCACTTGCTTCCCGTATTGACTGAAATTCTTTCAGCCAGTATCATGCTTTGATGCAAAGGCACTACCAAGTTAAAATGACATACAAGTGCAAACAGATAACCCAAGATTAGGGCATAGAAACTGAGAGCTTCCTTTAACTTAAAGGAGTACCAGATATCATGCTTTAAAATGAAAACACATGGGTGCAATAACATGTGTTTCTTTCAACACTGCACATTTGAGACCAATGCAGCTAATGGAAGTTCACAATGGCTAAGATTAATGGAATTATTGTGTTAGCTATAATTACTTTAAGGGCCATCCTCCCTCTCTAGTTTCACCCATTCATAGGATATATACTCTAATATCTAAAGGGTTAAGTTCAGGAAGGAAGGGAGTCAATTTTGAATCTTGGGTAATCAAAAAGGATTGAAAGCTAGTGCTTGGAACTTTTAGCATCAGAGAATCTTTAGACAAGAAGACTAGAAAAAAAGGGGATACAGCTTTTGAGGAATTCATTGTCCAGGGATGTGAATATTATTCTCACAGTGTCAATCAATGTAATCTTTTAAATAGAAAAGCATATTGAAAAATGTGCTATTTTTTTCTCACCGGATCCTGGTATGGAGATACAATGTCAGCAAAACACTGACAAAAGTGGTTCATTTGGTTGGAGATAACAGAGTAGATATTGGTTTTGGAAAACAATGAAACTAAGAGGCAACATCGTTTTTTTTATTAATTATCAAGCAGCTGCACAATCTGTTATACTTTTATGGATATTGGTAGGGTTTTTGTTCCCAGAGTTTTACAATGTTCCGGCATTATTACAGAAGTACTAAATCAGCTGCCTCATTAAATTTCACTCAGGACTGATTCCTTCGGTGTGTCTATAAATAGCATCATCAGTAAAACCCTTATTATTAATGTGAATCCAGGAAATCATTAGCAGTGTTTTTGAGTATTTATAAACAGACACACTAGTAGCCATTTGTATGGTACTTTTAATCCGACAACATCGTTTTTATTTTTATTTTTACAAAATATTCTTTCACACTAATAAGTGCCAAACATCAGTTTCTGACTCCTCCCTAGCTGCACCTTACTGGGGAGTCAGAAAAAAAAAATATTGGGACATGTTACAGAAAAATAAAATAAATACAACAAAATAGAATGCCTCAGCAACATTTGGCAACACAACGGTTAATCGTAAGCATGGTGGTAATGTAGATTTTAAATATAGAAAGGGTCTGTTTTGAAGCATATACCATGAAATTCTTGCATTTATAATGTGTTTTTTATTTATTTACCTGCTTAGCCTCTTTGTGTCTCCTGGCACACACAGCTGGTTGTCCTAGGCAACCCTTTTTCTGTTGTCCGGCTAGGACTGCAGTTGTTACTTTCCTTCACTGTCCATCAGCAGTTTTTTCTTTTTATAAAATTATTTGTAACAGAATTCCTGGAGCTACACAGACTCCTTATGAGGACAAAACAGTACTCTCTGTTTTCAGGGACCTAAAAACAATACCATGTACAGTAGTAGTACTGTGTATTTTCACTGAAAAGAGACAGCTGTACAATAGTGCAATGTTATAATATTGTAAATTGGTCTGGTAATATTTTACATGTATGCTGAATCTCACCTAAATTATTTTTGGGGGAGATAATCCCTTTCAACTGAATTAACACTTCTTGGTTAGCCTCATTTTTGCCAACTATTTAATAAAATATTTGAAGTGAAATATTTTCAGAAATAATCTCTACTTTTATGTGAGAGTATGTATGTAGATAATTCTATTTTTATGGCATTCATCAACCATTATTATTTATTTCTTAGCAGATGCCCTTATCCAGGGCAACTCACAATTGTTACAAGATATCACATTATTTCACATTATACAGATATCACATTATTTTTTAGATACAATTACCTATTTATATAGTTGGGTTTTTACTGGAGCAATCTAAGTAGCTTGCTCAAGGGTACAGCAGCTGTGTCCCCCACCTGGGATTGAACCCACAATTTTTTACTGTTATATGCAGTATTTGATCTTAGAAAGCTTCGGTAATGTGTATTACTGTTCATATTTTTTAAAATAGGATTAACCAGACTCAGCAGTCAGCACAATCTTTGTTCAAATTACTTTTACTGAATATTTGGCCTATAACACACACTGTTAACAAATTCCCAATGTGTTCTATTCCCCTTCCTTCGATTTTCCAGTACACCTTAAATGAGAACCTTGAATATGTAGGCACAAGATGATGCTTAATGGTTAATAACATCCCATTATGTAAATTGCATTTCATCCAAGTTGAAGCAGGAGCACAATAAAAACATACTTTCATTAAATTCAGGGCTATGAGATTTTATTACACCTAAGACATTATTGAACCATTGTAGGAATATATGGGCTTATTTTAGAAATAATTACTTTCATAATTGAAATCTAAACTAAACTGAGACATGCAATTTTGCTTATGACGGTTTTGGGCTATATTTACTGAGCTTTTACTCATAAAGGAAAGCAAGGGTTAAGGCAAACAAGATTTTTACTGCTTGACCCTTGTTCTTTATATATGAATACCTGTATCAAATAAATATTTTTCAACTCAGATCAAATGATGCACAACATACACTGATATCGTAAGGATTATGTACAGGAATCCAGGGTGCTTTACAAAGCTTTCGATAGAACTTTACAGAAAGCAAATCTATATACTAGGGATGTGCTGAGTAATGAGATCAAACGAGTATCCATTTATTATTGTATTCATATTTTCGGGAACATGCTGTTGTAGCACCAACCCTTCTGTTAGCAACAATATATATTAGGACTTCACAATGATCCAAGTGTCAGAAATGTATTTTAAGGATGTAGCCCTGTGGTAAAAATTGCACATTGCAAAACCATCACGTTCAAAATATGCTAAATCTTATACAGGATTGTTTTAGATGTGTATTTAGTGTGTGTTTCCTTTGTCAGTGTTTTACAAATGAAAAAAACACAAGTAACAGTACTGTTATTAAGTCACAGTGCACATTACTGTATATGTTTCTTTTGTACTGCTTATGTATAGCATGCATTGTTAAAAACCCTACCCAAAATACATAATCATTTGAAAAAACAAATGTATGGGTAATTAAACTATGTGGGCCCTGATCTCCTACTGCTCATGCATAAATCAGTGGAGGGACCCTTGCTAAAGTAGGTTGTTTTGGGTGTCACTCTCAAGCAGAGCACATGTGGGTGTTGGTTTAGGACCATGTGTCTTTGGTTGCTGGGTTGTGATGGTGGTTAAGGGGCTGGACAATAGGAAAGGATTTATACAGGTCTGTAAATATAATTGTATCCTTCTTTCGGTGCAAGCTTCTCCTTCTCCTACGTCTTATGCCCGGCCATGTTACATTACAATACTGTTAGCTTTTTGCTAAGTTATAGGCTAATTAATAACATTCACAATGAACATATCACATTTTATCTGCTCTAAAAAAATAGAACCCAGAAAAAGTGATACAAATGCCTCCTATCCTTCAAAGCATCATCTGTGGGCTTCATCTATTAGTCCATAATAGAGACAAATAGCAAAGGAATAGGTTTGTTGGAGAAAGCATATCATGTCACCATGTGTCAAATCAAGTCTCTAGTTCATTTGAGCAGTATTGCTGTTGACAAACCTGTAACAATCTCTTGCAGTGTCGGAGCACAGCTGTCGCTTTATCCGCGGGACCTCATTACCAAAACACCAGGGACAAATATGGAACAGTTATCAGGTGTCTGAGCAAATCATAAAGCAGTGACCTGCAAGAAAAATAGACCACCTTCATAGGGCTGACAATGTAACATTCTTCTGCTACGGTTCAGGCTAATCTGGCATGATTATCTCAGAGCATGTGCTATCTTTGTAAGGGGAAATTATTTGTTTATTTATGTCCTTTTCCTGGTATAACAGCCAGTGTAAACTATATATTACATAATTACAATACAGACATGGAATGCTCTGTTGGGACTCCAAGTCCTGTTGTCCTGTGCTAACATAAACTGTACAGTTTGGATAAACAAACATTATATAAGTCTATTGACAACACAGCGTCAACAGCCTGTAGCCTAGCCGAGTGACTGATTGTTGGAAAACATGGAACAAGTATTGAATAGCAGTTTGCTACGCATGAGGAATGACGGCTGTATTCATGTTATTTTTCTGAAAAGTGATTTAACATTGGATAGAAAAAACTGTTAGTTCCAAAAATGCAAGCACTGCTGTGATAGATGAAAGCTGCAATATGGTAGAGAAGTTAAGATTCATTTGTGTCAAAGCAAATGGCTGGCCAGCAGCACACGGCTGTACAAACAAGTCCTTTGATCTCCAGCCCTGACATGAAAGAAGCTTGCCCTTCGGGGAATCCACTGGGTTATAAAACTAGTTAACAGGTTTTTGCTTAGAAAATACAGCTGGTTTATGACGGGGTCATAAAGCTAGTTTTCAAGGGGACCGAAGAGCCAGGCTCTAAGACTTCAGAGAGATCCAAAAAGAGATAATGCCACTGGGATCAAAGGGTCTTAGGCAAATCGGAGAGATAGGAACAAGGAAGATGACAAAAACCAGATGTATGGACCTTTGTGACACCAGGGTCTGAAGAAAGCACTGAGTTCAGAGATCTTCACACTAGATCACACACACACACACACACACACACACACACACACACATACACACACTCACACAAAATGGAATATATGGCAACAGGATAATGAGTTGTACCTTTTCTATTGGTTAAGTGTCAGAGAAAGAGGAGGAGAGAGACACCTATGCAGAAGGGTATTTAATGTCATGCAACAATTGTAAGAACGAGTATTCTGTGTCCTGTACCTGGGACCAGACTCCCTGCATATTTCAATAAACCTAACAACTGACTGAAGAAAAGGACTCTGTGCAGTTTCTTGAATCTACTTACTCACCATCCTCTTTTTTAAGTTACATCACTGATATTGGTTGAAGTTAAACTCAGAGTTAAAGCGGCACTTAACTGATTTTTTTAATTAAAAACCAGGAACAAGACAAGATTGAAGCACCTGTAATATAATAGCTATAACTAGACAAAGTATCATGTGTACTTGTGGACAACAGTCCCCTTCGATAGTTTAAAATTCTTGACTTTGTCTTGGATTGTATCCAGGAAGAATGTTATCTCCTCGCACACTTGATGTGCCTGTTGTTATTACTTTATTAAATGCTTAGTAACTGAAATTAAATTTGTACAGACTAAACATTAATTAAGGATATAGTCTAAAATTAATTAAACCACAGAGCCAACAGGGAAAGCATCACAATGAAGAGGCAACAGGTTGTTCATATGAATTTTGTACATTTCATTCATTATTGTTTACATATCATTTCAGTATAATTAAAGTATTTATTGGTGAGTAGTGGTTAGGGCTCTGGACTCTTGACCGGAGGGTTGTGGGTTCAATCCCAGGTGGGGGACACTGCTGCTGTACCCTTGAGTAAGGTACTTTACCTAGATTGCTCCAGTAAAAAACCAACTGTATAAATGGGTAATTGTATGTAAAAAATAATGTGATATCTTGTAATAATTGTAAGTCGCCCTGGATAAGGGCATCTGCTAAGAAATAAATAATAATAAATAAATAAATAATAATCATGTGGTAGTTCATGTAATTAATTATTTGACATTACATTAAATGAAAGATTGCTACAGTATAAGGCAATATTTGGAACATATTATTTTCATGAATAGTAAGAAAAAGAAAAAAAATACATAAATACTGTATATATAACCTAATAATAATGGAAAAGTTGTCCAGTGATTAATTGAAGTCTTTAATATGTTGCATAGGCTGTACATGTTTATTCTCCTATTTAATGTACCTGATCTATGTTATTTATCAGAGCCACCATTGCCATACAATAATAATACAACAACTTTAACCCTTTGCGGTCCTATGTCGGACCTGGTCCAACATTGCAATTATTCCTATCCAGTCAAATGACCCTGTCCGACATCATCAAAAAGACGCAAAAAACAGGTTTTTAGTCATTTTTTCTCCAGAAAAAGCCGAGAAAACCATTCAATGGCCGAGTGGGAGCGACAGGAGCCGAGACAAGCCGAAAAAATAAAAAAAGGGCGTATCTCATGAATAGTCATACATGGCAAGTCTAAGAGCCTGTGGATTTATTATTATTATTAGTTTTAATAAAATAAAAAATAAATCTTATTGTAACAGGGTGAGATCTGTGCTGACTGTCTGACGCATGCATGATCCTGCAGGAGACACTTGGGAGTCCCGAGGGATCCGCCTGTCGATCATGGCAGTGACACAGGGAGGGTGGGAGAGAGTGTGTTGCCTCTCCCTCTCTCTGAATGGTCGGGAGGCAGGCCTTGGGGGGGTCGCTCGACCAATAAAAGAATTTGCTACTCAGTCGCTCTTGCCCTTTTTAGAAGATGCACAGTGAAGGTGGGTGCAGGACCACCGGTGTAAACAAACTCGGAGAGAGAACGCCAGCAGCTGGAGAGAAAGCATGAACCAAGCAAACAATGCAGTTATTTATTTATGTACCCGAGGAGGGAGATAGATGGGGAAACCTGGGCAACCCTGTAAATGTTTAGAGAGGGAGTAGAAAAGGTATAGACCCAAGCCTACTGGTGTAGCAGTGGTGGGGGACGCTGAAGGACGCAGCCACTTTATTTGGTAGTTCTGTTAAAAGTGTTTTATTTTCTCTTTTTGTTTTTGCCTTTTGTTTGTTTTATTATTTGAAGCACCTGTGTGTGTGTGCATGAAATATTCTGCTCCTCCTTTACCATTGGTGGTATTGGAGTGAACCAGCAGCACAGTGCCATCTTGTGGCGAGATCAATAAAGTGCATCCTGCAGTGTTGTTTTCAATCACACCTTCTGTTTTGTGTGTCAATTAATTCCCTACACCCTCCCACACATATTTTGCAAACTGGAAAAAATGGGTATGCCAGATTTGTTATTGTACTGTGTCTGGGTCACTGTATAAATTCAAAATGTAGCATTGTAAAGGCCAACAAAAAATTGCCTTTGGAGTTTTCTATCATTTGTATTGCAATCTCTCTTATGCATTAAACATAAGTCATAATTAAGGTGACCAGATGTCCCATTTTGGACGGGACAGTCCCACTTTTAGAACACTGGTCCCAGTGTCCCCAGTACCTTTCTTGGGAGACTCATTTCGTTCCATTTTTCTCCCAGAGCATTGTCGCACCGGTAACAGAATATTGTATTTTCATGCAGGCTGCTGTGTTTCTACCATATCTAACTTATGATAGTACAATGACACTTGATGTGACAAAAGGGAAGGTTGAATGACGAGTAGCATTAAAAGCGGCTGTACAGCGCCTTGCAAATCTGGAGAATTGCTGAACAATCAACGTTCATATCTGCAACCAACCACAGAGAATTGTGGGTGGGTTTATCCACTGACTGTTGCTAAAATGAACTGGCAGCTATCCTCATCTGAATCATCACTCTCGCTGCCTAATGAGGTTAGACTACTGTAGTCTAACAATAACGGCTAATACAGGTACCAGTGTTGGAATTATTCTCTTCATCCATGATATTTGTATATCTGCGTGCAAATGACTTTGCTTCGTGTGTAGCTATTGGCGACAATTGTGGAAATTAATGCTGTCATGTTACATCACCATGCCATGTTTACATACAACGCAGTCTTGCACTGAGGCTTGTCGTGGTTGGAACACTTTCAGCCTGATTTTGAAAAGGAGTAGAGTGAAAAGCAGGTCTCAAAACACCTTTGCGACTCCAGATAAGTTGAAAAATGTATTTTCAAAGCCGTATAAGTCAGTGGCGCAATGGAATTTTAGGCTTTGTGCTTTTTTGAAAATACACTAGCATTATAGCTTGTTAAGCAATGGAAATTCATAATTGGTTCTATTTTGCAAATAACGCCTTATTTTCAAAAGGTGCAAAACACCAAATTACACTCGCTAATTAAGACACGCCCCCCCTCTCGTGTCTTATCTAAACCGCTGACAGGGATACTGAGCTGTAATGGAGAATATTGATGAACTGCCATTTATTCGACTGCAGCACGAGAGGGAGGAATGAGGAAAAAACGACCCTACCCTAAACCCAGAATATTTCAGACATTTCTAGATCTAACTATAAAATGTTATGCATAGATACGGATTGCATGTAGGCACTGTACAAAGCTGTGTGATTTGCTGAAGTTTGATTTAGATTCACAAACAGCACGCAGTAACGCTATACCTGTACCTGTAAAGGTTACAGTAGCCATTCATTTTCATGCAACAGGTGCCATCCAGACAACAGCTGGGGACAGATCAGCAGGCGTCTGTCAGTCTTCTATGTCAAAGATACTGACTGATGTCACATATGCACCACTCCGTAGGGTAAGGGTATATACTATTTTCAATTGGGGATGTGGAACAAAATAGAACCAAACACAAATATTATCAGTTATCTGGCTTCCCAAACGTGCTAGGTGTAATAGATTGCACACATGTTGCAATATCCCCAGATTCAGTGAATGAAAACATCATCATTCTTTAACTGTGCAAGTTTTATGTAATGCTCAATGTATCACGGATGTAGTTGCTAAGTACCCTGGCTCATGCCACGACTCATTTATCATGGAGAACAGTGCCTTGTTTAGAAAATTCGAACAGGGGCTTATAAGTGGAGGCTGGCTAATTTTAGAATATATTAAATACATAATGAACATATGACCATTCGAAAAAATATGTAACAAAGCATATTAATGTTTAAAATTTGTATTCTGATTTTTCACAAACATACATAAACATTCAGATATTGCATGTAAAGAATATGAATATTAATATTGCATCAGAGACTACATTGTGACATTGAAATGCATTAAGGATTGTTTTATTTCTATAGGCATGCTGTAATATTATTAATATTAGTATTATTGTTATTTAGTCATTTAGCAGATGCTTTTATCCAAAGCGACTTACAGAGACTAAGGGGTGCATCACAACTTTAGGTCCCAGAATCTTTTTTGGACTTCTTTATTTTACCTTTTTTATGGAGGCTGTGTTTATTTTTCTGGTTATATCCTTCCGTATTTTAAATTTAGCAGTGACTCCAGACCTTTTGGCTGAAAATAACAGTTTTATATGCTAAAATATCATCGAGCAAAAGCTCAACTTGGGTGCTAAGAATGTATTTCTCTTTTCTTTTTTCCAATTGTTGCGACTAGAGGTGCGCTGCCTTGTTGTTTTCCAGTTTAGTGGAAGTCCAGACTATTGAAATGTGACTAATTGGCTTGTTAATGAACCTGAAAATCAATTGTCATTTCAATTAAATCAGTCATAAGCTGGAGTGGCAAAGGGCGTTGCGAGTAGGAGAAATTAACCTGTCCCTGTTGAAAATCGAGATGTATAATTGTTGGGGAAAAAACAACCTTGCAGTGTTGAAATAAGTCTATATTCACTTCCAGTTCATCACAGATGCCCTCAATGAAACGTATGTTAGTGCTATAGTAATATTGTAAAAGTTTCAGAACATTTATTATTGTAGAACATTTTATGTTGTTTTTAGCAATAATGAAATACCATAGTTTCAGGTCTCCAGGTACCCATTTAATTTGTTTAAAAAAATATTTACATGATAGTTGAGTACTGTATATGATACACATAGTTTAAAACAATTACAAAAAAAAGAGTCACGTCCTCGTTTCATTTTACCTTCTTTAAAATAAATCTAAATAAGCTGCCTTAGAGGCGGGATAAATTTCTTTTTAATTTGGTGACCACTTATTTTTATTTCTGTGTTAAATGTATTATAGAAGTATATTTCAAAATAGATACAAAGATTAATGCTATCTGTTGCATATGTTGTATAGCCATGTAAGGTATTTTATGTATTTGTTTACGACTGTAAGTCGCCCTGGATAAGGGCGTCTGCTAAGAAATAAATAGTAAAATAACAATAAGTATGTTTTTCCTTCAGCAAAATAGGCAAATGTCAGGGCTCAAATTACTGGGGGTGAGGTCAATCCCTTTAAGTTTCTCCAAATATTTTCTTTCCAAATATACTTTTTAACATGTTTTAAGCTGACAGGTATCACTTAAAACAGAAAGGAACCTTTAAAAAAAAAAAGCCTTGTCTCTGCAGTTTTCAGTACCAATCAATGATAATGAGAAAACGTCTGCTGACAATCTGAAAACTTCTCTGCACATTTTACACAGGCTAATGCTTATGCTCATATTAAGGAAGATTAAATAGCATTCCTTTCGTAAGTAAAGAAGTGACAGCATTTCATTTGATCAGAAATGGAATACGATTTAATCTTGTTACACCTTGATCCATGTCTCAGCCTATACTGTTGACTCAAAAAAATAAACTCCAGTCAAGATCAGCAAAGAAATTAGCCTTTGTAAAATGCGTAGTTAATTTAGATTGACAGAAGACACTTTCTCATGATCACTGATTGGTACCAAAAAATGGAACAGGCAGGAAATTACATCTTGCAATTATCACGTTTTTAACAGGTTTCTTTCTGTTTTAACTGATGCCTGTCAGCTTACAACATGCTAAAGGGGAATTTGGAAATACAACTATTCAGAGAAACTTAAAGGGTTTTTCTACATGGATTACTATCTACCATACTTACTAACTACTTCAGAATGAAATTCCCTTTTGTGCAATCAATGTAGCTTCTAAACAAAACTCAGAAAATCATATTAGTGGGCTTCATTTATTGCACACAGTCAAAGAGAGAAGATTTCTTAGGCAGAAAAGGGACTAGATTTGTAGTAGTAATCAGCAATAAAATAGAATCTCGGAATTTTATATTATTGAATTGCTACTGTGTAATGTGATACTTGTTGTGTAGAAATGAAACTACAAAGACAATAAGATCATTTATTCACACAAAAAAAGTTTTTTTAAAGTGAAAGATTCCATTCTGAATATCACCACGAGTCACAGCATTCACTTTCAACCTGATATTAGAACAAACATTGCCAAAGTGAAAAGTTGGAAGTTATTCACAATATTTCCATACTGTCCCAGTTTAAGGATTGAAAAATCTGGTCACCTTAGTCATAATGAGTCAGAATACTAGTGGTGACCCTGGATTCTCCATGTTCTTATTCTTATTGTGATTAGCAATGGCTATTCTGATTGTTGTGCTTTTTGTTTTTGCTTGTTTTAAAATGTAATATTATTGTAGGATATGCAGATTTTTCAAGCACCACGTTATTGCTTTAGAGGGTTTGAACTGCTACTTCCTGGAAACTTGCCACTTCCTGTATTCACAGGTTCGAATGGAGGCTATGTCACAGCCGACCGTGACCGGGAGTTCCTGGGGGGCGGCGCACAATTGACTGAGCGCTGCACGGCTAGGGAGGGCTTAGGTCGGCAGGGGAATAAAAAAAAAAAAAAAAAAAATAGGGGTCTACTACACCACCACTTGCCACTTCCACATTACAGTCCCCTTGTCCATCACAGTATATTGCTATTCCCACTAAGTTGTCTCTTTTAGAGGGAAAAGTGATATATTTGAACTCCAATACCTGGTAGTGCTCCACTGGCTCAGTGCAAAGTGAATGTCAGTGTCAGTGTCAGTAAGTGCTGGCGGATGTAACGTACACTGCCTCATCGATAGTGCATTAAAAGCCTCCCATTCTTTAGGGAGGGCTGGCAACTCTCTGAGGGCTCATAAAAAACAATTAACCCAACTAAATGGAGAATATACTGTCTATGTATTTATTTATTGCTAGGAGTGAGTGGATGAAAGCTATTTCAGTTTTACTGTTGTTAAATTAAAGGCATAGCACACAGTGAACCTATTCTCCATCATTAGCATTTAACTGCAAACGTCAGCACCATGAAAAGCTCAAAATGATGTTGCTATTGGGGGAATCATTAGAATTAAGGACTGGCCACTTTGGGAATATTAAAAAGCAAATGTCACTGAAACCAAACTCTGGGTCAGTCTAACAACCTGGTGTTAAGGAACATGCTTATTTAGTACTGAAGGCTTATGGTCAAATTACAATGAAATGTAGACAGATGCCTACTGCAAATATACTTAGGCAAGCATCTTAAGGACATTTTAAGCAGTCTGTGCAATCTCTACAGTCATTACATATAATATGTTTGGTACAATCAATTCTCATTAATACAAACTCAGATAACACGCATTTCCTCTTAATATGAATATTTTGCAAGGGTCCCACCTTGACATAATCATTTCTTAATTTAAAACACCCGTATATAAATTTCTATTTTCACTACTATGTGGAATATTTTTGAAGAAACCTGTGTGGTAGTTTCTTGATACTGCAGAATACTGACCTGCAGTGTATTGCTATATGTTTGTGGTATTTCAGCATTTTAATCATATCTATTTTCTTTGAGCTGAATATTGCGCTGCTAAGAAATACATAATAATAATAATAATAATAATAATAATAATAATAATAATAATAATAATAATGCAATGGTGAACATACAGTAATTCAGTTCCTGTATATGTAAATCAGCCTCAGGAGATTCACATTTTCTCATTGTCTGAGGAATTTAAATGGTCAGCTAAGCAAAAAACAGCAATGCATACATATATAAGTAATACATTAACATTATAATATAAACAATGACTCTATACACACCGGTAAGCCTGGCAAGCCCCATGGTACAAATGTGTGTACCGTATCCATTCACAATGTGTTGCAGTTCTTGGTTGGGTTTAGTCTGAATAATTCTCATAAACATTTTATAAATTGGTAAGGGACGGATTAAAAAGTGATGGTAGAATTCAGATAAGGTGCTAATGCACGCTACCTTAAAGTTTTACCACTTTCATATAAAACACATTTCAGACACTACATGCATTAAATATCAAGCAGGGAAATGGACACCATCTTAAAAAAATCCACAAAAGTCCCTGTTGTTCACAGTCCTATGTTGTCATTTATCCAACCCATTGTCTCCTAATGACACTGTTTTGCAGATATTTGGTTTCTTCTGCAGGAAAGTGGGAATGCAATCCTGAGGTAAGAATCTCTGCATTGATTTTGTCTGGGAATTGTGTTCTACAGGGAGATATCAAGTATTCATGTTAGTCACGTTTCACCTCTGGTGCCATGACCTAATTTCTTAGAAACTTGTGTTAACAGCTGACGATAGGCTGTTCAAAACTCAGATATTTCAAGATATTGTTGTGATCAGGAGGTTCAGGTTGTATATTCATCTTCTATATTCATCTTCTAGTGGTATAAATTTGGAACAACATACAGCTGGCAGAATGAAAGTTTTTGGAATGAAATATCTACAGGTATACACGAAAATGGTCAAGTTGCTGTCTAAAATCCCATAAGGCAAATTCACATTTTATGATTAACTGTAAAAAAAAAAAAAAATCTGTTTAAGAGAATGTTAACTTTTCTATGAAAATTAGCATCTAAAAGGCCTTTTTTAATACCTTCTCCAAACTTTTATCATAGACTCCTAGACACATGAATCATCTGGATTTATTTTAGGCACAATCCAATGCACTGTTAAAATTGTACAGATACTTATCCAGGGAGCTGATCCTGAATAAGCAGTTGTCTGTCCTGCGTTCGACTCACATAGGCATGTTCAATAATGCTCTTGTGCATGGCACAGCTAGCTAATAAATGCTCTTTTGATTTAGGTATGTTTTACATTTATATATAATACCAGGATTCTGACTGCAGAGCCAGCCAGTAAGTTATTACTCTGCTGCCTCATTAACCTGTAATTTATAATATTCTCTCATTTTTTCACATATTTGTTTACAACCATGCTTGATATTATTTGCATAATGTATTGCACCCCCATCCCATTGTACATGAAACATTATACAGTTTATCAAACAAGGTTTTATCCTATTTAGTTCTTAACCCTAATATTCTCTGTGCTTCCCAGTGCAGTGTAAAATAAATGTGTTTTGCTGTTGAACAACGTATTTTAATTATTTTTGATAGGTCATTTCCTGCCACAGAGACATATTTTTCTGTAAATTCAGTGCTTATTGTAGTCATATTCTTGGGTTTTATTAGTATACAGAAAGCATTTGCAAACCATAATATTAGTATTACTGCAATAGAAATATTGTTTTATACTGAACCACTCACATTGCTTGGTACGATCCTGCCCTGTACATGATTATGAGGACCCTCTGTGTGTACACTGGTTTTTATAACACACTGCACTTACGCCTGGGCCCTTTTTGATTTGAAGCAACATATAATCAAAAATCTTTCTCTCATTTCAGACACCTCCTCTATTTGGATGAGCTATTGAGCTGTTCAGTATACAAACAGCTCCCTTCAACATGGTACCACAGAGCGCTTTACCTAAAAACACACATGTACTGTATATATATATATATATATATATATATATATATATATATATATATATATATATATATATATATATGTGTGTGTGTGTGTGTGTGTGTATTGTAAAACCCAGAGCGGTATGGTAAAGCCTATTTTTAAAGAGACATGGTAAACTATGGTAAATGCATAGTGTGTAACCATGCGAAAACTATAAAAGGGCTGTGCAAATTAGGGAGAGACCAGCATCCTGAGATTCCCCAGTATAAACAGGGGGACAGGGAGCGAGCAGTTCCAATTAGCAACCAATGCAAAACTGGTGTAAATGCTGCTGGAGTTCAAATCAAGACAGAGCTTTGAAAGCTGAAATACATTAAAGTATTTCACGTTTAGTATTGTTGAAACAGTAGATTCTGGGGACCATGCATAGTTTTTGCAACCATTTAGAATATACTAACTGGTTGCCAGTACATTGTATATGTGAAATGTGTTAAACACTGTTTCCTTGCACTTATCATTACATTTGAATATGATCTTGAGAGCTGCTCTCGTTGTGCAATACACGCTGATAACTTTGACTTGTGTTGTCTCTTGTGCAAAGTGCTGGTTGCGTCCTAAGATTTATTTTTCATTATATTGCCCCCTTGAAGAATTATGTCAGCTTTTCACTCAGGTTATTGAGGCTTTTAACAACACTGCATGTATCTGTCAAACACTGGCAGCTCAGGACCGTTCAATGGCAGCAGTCTTGTTCGTTAACTTTTTGAACACACATCACACTGACCTTATCGCTCGTATACAGGGGGCGCATTGACATTTCACCTTTAAGACAGGACAGGATTATTAAAATACATGTTGATGCAAAAGCTGATAAATTTTCTCTTACAAAAAAAACAAAAATGAATTTCAATGAGACAGTATTAACCTCTTGAGACCCAAAAGATTTCTGTTCATTTGATTCTACTCCCCTTTGAGCTATTGAAATCAACTGTTATATTTTAGGACACAGTAATAATCAATGGAACACAATGTACATTATACAGTAGAGAGACTGGAAGCCTTGATTAGTTCATACCCCCCCCAGCAGCATCTGTGGAGCAGACACTTTACCTAATCCAACCCAGCAGACCACAGCCTGCATAATCAGAAACAAACCATCTATCAAAACGAGGAAATCCTAGGTTTTAGGATTTTGATTTTAAAAATTATTAAAACTGATTGATTGATGAGTGATTGCCATTGCCGCCAGTGCAATCCTTGTAATGTTCCAGCTTATGGTGCAACCTGTGGTTGTAGGAGGGTGCTTGTGACAGATCCTGCCTAACGCAGTGTGTGCACCTGGACCATCCTAGCTTTGTGGGTGGATGCACTTATGATAGGCTTCTGCTCGGATGGATTAACAGCCCTGTTAAATTCCAATGTATTTGTCTGTAGAGGTTTGTGTTAAATAGGTACAGTACTTTCCCCTGTGCCGCAGTCTAATATACAGAACAGAGCAGCAAACATATTAATGATGATGCATTCTTACAGCTTTGGTCAAGGAACCTAGATACACATAAGATGTGATCTTGCATGTAAATTAGCATATGACAAGAGAAAAGTACGTCTTTATACCTTTGTTCTGTGTTGCTTGAACACATCTTTTATACTTTTTATTGGTATTTCATTTTAAGCCACTGCCTCTGCCAACATGAAATCCGCTTTCTCCAATTCACTCTTTTAAGCCATGCTTTACTTACAGTTCTGACAGATCTCCATAACTCAAACAATTTAAGATTTGGAAGTTTTGTTTACAATATGGTCTGCAAAACTAAAAATGAGTGACAAGCTATGTGTACTCACAGAGCAGGCAAATTGAAAATAAAATAAACCCAGTGCAGTGGAACAACTTGAGGTCCTAATATATTTATATACACCAATATGTCAGCTTTTAATGCATCGCAGCAGAACAACAAGGGCAGATTTTCTTTCAAAAATTGCTTTTCATGTTACACACTAGTAGATGGTACCTGAATGGGCAGATATTATTGTATTGTGGAGTCATTCATTTTAAATGTTTCAACGTTACATAACATTTAGTTATGAGTATGATTCTCATATGCATGTATAAGGCTTTTATTCAAAATAACTGTACAGGCATTTTGGAAAACCTCAGGGCAGACTGGAGACCTGTAGTTGAAGTATCTGTATCCCAGACTGCAACATGGAAGCCCAGCACCTGTAAAGAATGGAACATCACAGAATGTCTCCCAATACTGGGTTGCTCAATGGCACATTGAATCACAAATGAAACATTTCACTGTTCTTAGATAAAACTCAAATTGGGCACCATGTCACCTCCTCTCCTTTATAGAAAAACACAACACCAATAGGAATATGCAGTTATTATACAGATCTTGGATTGGGTCTCTTACCAATGTGGAGTAGATCGGGCAGGGACAGTTGAAAGAGAACAGTGTCACATTATTTGAATGGAATGGGGAAGTCTGTTTAGTTCCAGTAAAGGCAAACATAGGGAAAAATGTTAATAACTTAATAATGAATAAGCAAGAACCACTTGGAATGATTTCAAACAGCATGAATCGTAAAGGAAAAGTCAGTTCAAATGACATTTGAAGCTACAGTATCTACTTTTTAAATGTTTTATGTCACAGTCGTTGAAAGTTTAATTATAACCTGGGTGTTATTTGGGAAGCAGGTGCAGGGGCTCCATCCTAGTTAATCATGCCAATCAATCAATTATGCTAATCTATCATAACCTCCCTATTTAAACCCTGAGTCAAACACTCATTCTCTGTTTGTTTTTTGCGTTTGCGTATAGCCACGCAGCGCTGCAGACCCCACTTGTCGTTTTTATTTCTGCTGTCTGTGCTTCCCTATGCGTCGCCAGGCTTTCGCTTGCATTGTTACATTTTTCTGTGCTTTGTTTGTAAGAAAATTTGATCAGAGCAGTTCGGCCTAATCTGTTTTCAATTATATGTGCTTTGCTTGGTATCCAGTCATATCAGATTTTGGTGATTAGTTATTGTGTTTCCTCCCAATTAAGGGGGGTTTTCCTCCTGCTGAACAGGTGAAATTAGTCCTTAATAATATATGTTTTTTAAAAAGTTAAAAATAATCCTCCAGTATTGATTGTCACTTATTAACCTATGTTTCTTTACGAACCATTATTTTTATTTATTTATTTATTTATTTATTTATTTATTTATTTTTTGCATTGGTGGCGCAGATGCGGGGAGCCGGGGGTCCTCTTTTGGAGGCAAGCGACGTCACTTCCCAACCTTAGGCCCAGCCTAGCTGGCCTTGACTTCCAAGAGGAAGGTTCTCCGAGAGCCAGAGGGGACCCCAGCCAAATCTTAACAGTCTCGCTATCATTCCAGGTTCCCCCTGGAGGGCAGCATACATGCTCCCCATACTTGGAGTCTGATCGGTTCGGTCTCACCTCTGCGAGTGTGGTATCTCTATGAGCCAGGGCGAACCCTCTATTCTTTACAAACAACTTGCTTTCATCTATGCCAGTGTTCCTCTCCAGGCCCTTTGCACGTTCATTTCCTTTTCTCTTTCAGAAATCCTGTCCCGCCGCAGGGCTCTGTCTCGGAGGTCTGGTCGTGCTGATCTCCCGAAGCGTAGGCATTCCTTGTTAGTCGGGGCGACTTCTTCTAGTCTTCTCAAATGTATCCTCTGTCCTTCTCTTCATTTTCCCCTTTGGGGAAGTAATGCTTGCTTCTCAGCCTTGGAGGCAGATTGGTTCGGTCTCACCTTAGCAAGGGCGGCTCTCCGTGAGCCAAGGGGAAAACATATCATCTTCCAAAGCACATCATGTTCCTAAAGTCACAAGCACATCATTTCTATTTCAAGTCTCAGGGCTTATTCCTTGCAGGCCTTGCTCCTGTTCTGTGAAATGAATTTGAGCACCAGAAGGGCTAGCATACTGCTGTTGAATATTTGCTGTGTTTTCCCCCAAGTTTTGGAATAGGTCACAGATTTAATTGGCACCAAGAAATTTATAAATTATACTTAGACCTTCTAAAATGCATTACACTTGGTATGCAAAAATCTGATATTTTCAAAAATGCATTTTTGAGGTGAAATATTGCACATTTTATTCCAGTACTTGACTGATAAAGAAATATAATTTGTTCTAGTTAATCTTTTCAGCTACCTAAATAATTCATGTTTAACACATGTTGAAGGCGCATGAATGTCATTCACTTAATTCACAAGCACGTTTGGAAAACACGATCATCAGGCATTAAATTCATAGGGTAAAAAATGAGTGAATCTGGACTAATATTTATTTGTATTTAATCAGCACATTGCCAAAGATGTGTATTTCACCAGAAATTAATATTGTAACTAATTGTCTTTTGAAATTGTTTAAAAACTATTTAGTTGGTGTTTTTGAGTGGCAAGCTTTTGCTTCAAAAGTTTCAGGTAGTCATATAAGCCTGTGTGGTTCTCATACAAAAGTCTTTAAACATCTAAATTATACAAAGTGGTAACCCTGACAACATTGTATACACTGCCTATTCAAATAAATTCTCATTACTCTCTAGCATTGTGAAGAGATGCATATTTTAATGAAATTACATTTATTATGCAATACAAATGATCATTTAGTCATAAAATGCATTGATCTAGTGGCATTTAACTTGGGAGCCTAATGGGAATATGATTTGATTATTTTAACTAAAGCTTAAATAATCCATTCAGACCCCATAAAGCACGTATTTTGTATTAAACTGTATATTGTATTGGGATTGGGGATGAATACATAATTATTTTAGCATGAAGGTTAATCAGTAAGCCATATGATCTTACCCAGATGTCACTGATCTAGTATTAGGTAATATTTTCAAAGTGGCTCCAGTCTTTAATCAACACCTATACTGAATACTGGATACTTCCATTATTAAATACTATATGAATCCTGCTGATGCCATTCGTTAACACTTAGTTTAGAGTTTAGACCCCTTTTTAGATTTAAAAAATATACCGGGAAGCCAAATATGGTAATCTGTTTTTAATGGACACTATATAGCAGTCAAAACACCTGTAACTATACACGTAATCCTTCATTACCACTTTGAAAAACGACATGCATAGAAAACATTTTTGTCATAACATTTCTTGCTGTAATGCTTATATTAATTAATATCTTTCTCAATAATTAGTTACAGTGTTGATTGATAAAAGTTGAAAAGTTGAAATGCAAGTTTTTTCCATTACAGTATACTTGTTTTGTAACATATGTCTTTATGTCTGTTTTCAAAGTAGTTATGAAGGATTATACAAGTAGTTATACAGTGTTATGTAGCCTTTATTATGGAAGTGTCCAATTCAAATAAAGCATTACCACAAATATTATAACAGGTTATGTGTGTTTCATTGATACCAGTCATGTACCACTGATATTTTCTCATTCATTTCTTTCAGCATTTTATTCCTACACCTTCCTTGTCCTGTGAATGTTCTTCCATGTATTCACCTATAACAACTCCATTCATCTGCCACTGGAGGTTTACATTTTAGATTCCCACCTACCCCAAGCAGAGACATAAAACCAGAAAGGACATTTCTTGGTTTGTGTGTCATAGATGTACATTTCTTTTCATTGTGGATGTACTTGGGGCAGTAAACATAGAACATCACATGCCTGCATTTTAGTAGGCCAGCTTCTTCCCATAATGACACCCTTTCTTCTGCATCGTACACAGTCCTAATACAGCACTTAATCTTGGGACCTTAATATGATAAATGATTAATTGTTTGCACCCTGGTGCTTCTTGGCATACAGTTACCAAGACTCCAGATGATCCATGTAGGTTTTTCTTTTTCAGTCCAGACTCCCATCAGTGCACCTGCTATAACTTCTCATTTAATCCACTCTCCTCAGTCTCGCATGCTAGTGAAGTGACATTGGGTCCTGTCTAGCAAAATAAATGGCACTGCTATATAATTAGGGCTTGCTGAGGAGTGGCAGTATCCCCAACTATATCATCCTAGCATGTCACCCATGTACACATCACTTGGTCTTCATGTCAAGGCTTTCGGTGTGCAAACGGAAGCCAGTTAGGCCAGAATTTACTTTGCTCACTCAACAAAAAACACTGACCCGCTAACATCGAATAACATACCTATAACATATTGTTTACTTGTGTAACAGTCTTAGATTGGACACGAGTAACAAATCAGTTTTGTATTGTGCCTAAATAATCTTCACTACAATCTTCCACCGCAGTTTTCAGAACTGCTTTTGATTATAATAAACTTAAAGTTGGTTACATTTTCTTCCAAGTTTAAATATCTGAAAGTTTACAAAGATTTTTTTTTTGATGTGTTTAGAAAAAGTGGTTTACCTCCTAATTTGGTAAATACAACTACCTATAGTAGAAATGCATGCGACTGAACAAATGAGAAAGCTGTTAGTTAAGAGGCCTACTGTGCAAGGGACTTTAAATGTATACCAAACGTCAACGCACATTGTATGCAAAGTATATTGCACATTGTATATTTCTAAATAAAACTTCTATAACCTTCAAATGTGATAGGCTAATTGCATTATTACTTTCATACAATTTTAATACCACCAGTATATCAACAATAGCAATATTAATTTGTAAATAAGGATTTACACGCAATCTGTGCAGCATGATGTGGTTATCATGAACACTGCAGTGTTATAAATCAAAGTCAAATGTACAGTAGTCTGCTTGCGATACATGAATCATCATCATCATAGTATACAGTAAGAAACAGCAAGAACATTAAGATTAATATAAATGCAGTAACTAAACCCTTTCACTGCCCAGTTAATAAACAGTATGTCTCTGTATTGACCAATACTTCTAACATAATGCTGCTGACAATGGAATTCACAGCCCTCATGTTCTCTCTACATATTTGTTTCTGCAGTCAGAGATTTAAAACCCACCTCAAACATCATTTGCTTTGGACGCTCATTAGGCACCGCCAGCGTGAGTTGGAGCGATTGAGTTCGGCCAGCCCGCAATCCTAACTGGGGCTGGCAGAGTCACAACTGAAACAGATTTGGATCAGATCTGCTGCTGATCAATGGTGTAATCCTAAAGCGAAGGGTACCGGAACGCCACTAGAATATTGAAAATCTTAAACAAGAATTATATATATAATTATATCTGATGTCCACAAAGAATCTTTCTCCATCTTGTAAGAATGTTTACCTTATGTGTCTGTGTGAGTCAGTGGCTGCGTTTGTGTTTGTGTCCACAGTCGTAGTTGATGCACTGTTGCTGTCGTCTCCGTCATCATTTTTACCCTTCTTAAAGAAGTAGTTCATAACATAAATAGTTCCTAATGCTCCTTGTCATTGCATTAACAGGACTACTCACTGAATTAGACTGTTGAGTGGGAGATGTGAGTCATGTGACTTAGCTTGCCTATTATGAGAGTTCTGGCTCGATTACACCACTGCTGCTGATAGAAATGAACAAATCTGCTTTTAAATCACTTTGAAGTCAGTCCCAGTGGCAGATGGAAACGCAGCATTCGTGTACCTCATATACATGGTCACTAGGGGAGGGTGATTGTGTCTCTACAGCAAACACTTACCTTGTAGGAATGTGAAAAGACTAAACATATGTTTTAATGCAGTAAACAGACACCATGGTTTGTGGGACAGTGCAGCTTTAAAATGATAAATAATGCAATTTTGAGCACTACACTTCTCATTATTTTCTCTGTCTGTGTTTGTTGTGCAAATAAATGAGCACTTTTCACTGCATTGTACTCGTCTAAAAATAAATAAATAAATAGTTCCCTTTAGTCTGATCAGAGCCAACTTCTACAGATCTCTCTGGCTTGTATTTGTTTCCAGCTATTTACCCTTCTGCTTTTTGCTTGTTGTACTTGGTGGGCTGTTGTATTTAATCTTTGCATACACAGCAGACACATTTGCTTACCGGCAAAGGAGTAACAGTCTTCAATTTATCTGAATGTTGACGCATCTATAGTTTCTGAATTCTTCAACTTTATTGGAAAGCTTTCTGGAGAACACCTGCTCCATTCCGCCTGCAGCAGACTGTCTGTGATGGAAGGAAAACTTGGTAATGAGTTTCAGCTTATTAAAACTCAAACTTTTCCCTTTTTTCTAATTGCATGTTTTGGCAAAAACAAGTTACTGCAATGTACAGCATTTATTATCCCTTAGGATTTCTTTATTCTTTTTCTCAACTGAGATTAAATAAACCATTATTTGGATATTGAAACAAGGTTTATTCTTGCTGAGTCTTAAAAGGAAAACTCTGACTTTTAATCAGTTGGATAGAGCATTTGGCATGAAAATATTAACCTTTTTTCATTCAGATTTGAGGATTATTCCAGGTCAATGTACTGTAGAGCAAATAAAGCTTTAAAAACAGAATAACACCTGATTATAACATTTGACTTCAAACTTTCTTGGCCCAAACTATTGAATGTTTTGTTGTACTGATTGGGGTAACTAACAAACTATAAAAAAAAAAAAACACAATGTTACTGCATATTGGGACCTGCTGTTAACAAGAGCAGTGGGAATGAAGATCATACATGTTTTCCTTTGACTTGCAACAAGGGAGATGCAGCTTGTGGCAGGGCAAAACGTAGCTGGAGCTTAACTGAGTATCAGTTAAGCTCAGCCACATGCTATAAAAGGGGAGAGAAATCCTTTGTTTGGTGGTGGAGTTTTGAAGAGTGGATGTATTGTATTTGTAGAGAAACCAATTCAGTGAAGGCCATTGCCCAGCCTGAATTTAACGTACTTATTTTGTGTGAACCTTTTGTTTTGGCCCTTGTGCCTTTTTCTTTGCTTGTTGTTAAATAAAAGTGTGCAACAGCACCTTTAAACTGCAGCTTCTGGTGTCTGAGTCTCTCTTCTGATGACCTAGTGTAACGGGGCAGAGTGCCAACGGACAACCTTGCACACAGCAAGCTGGCATCTTAACTGCGATGCAAAAGAGATGGGCTTGTCTGCATTTTCCGTTTTACAGCTTTTAACCCCATTTCATCCCACTAACGGGCCAAAATCCGCAACGACAGTGCATCATACAACACTGCCCGTTACGCAAGACCCAACTCAAGCCACAAATGTGGTCATGTCTCTCACAGGTTTTCTATAGACGGACTTCCCAAAAGATAACAAGTTTATGCCCATTGACCATTTCCTATCCTGCTGTCAGGAGGGGAGAGGTGCAGGTGAATAATGAAATGTCCAACAACAAATTTGCTATCAAAAAGCAGGCCGTATTGAATAACAAATAATAACACAGTGTAACAATTTTTTTTTTTTTTTGGTTCCTGGGTAGTAAGTGTTATTTCCTAATTGCTTATGCCACAAAAGTATAGAAAATGGCTATTATTCCCCACAAACTTTGCTTTTGTGACCAGGACAGTGATATTTTGAAATTTACCTATTTTCCAGAACATTCCAGATAGATTCAGTGCTGAGTAAACTTGGAGTAACTTCTAGAACTTTCTAGAACTTTCCAGTAATATAAATAGTAGTATAAATACAGGGGCCTTAAGCCCACCAGTTCAGTTTAGTTCCAGCTGCCTAAGTGGATACATATCTGCATTTTTCTGAGATGGCATCAAGGTCATAGGAGACTTCAAAATGGTGGCATTCCTGATGGGTCTCCAAGGCGGTTTTACCAAGTTTCCCTGCTATCTTTGCCTTTGGGACAGCAGGGACACCCAGGCGCACTACCACAGGCGGGACTGGCCACAGCGGACCGAGTTCTGTGTGGGGAGGAACAACGTCAAGTGGGAGCCACTGGTGGACCCCCGGAAGGTGCTGATGCCACCACTGCACATCAAATTGGGCCTTATGAAACAATTTGTCAGAGCTCTAGATAAGGAGTCGGCAGCCTTCAAGTACCTTCAAGACTTCTTCCCTAAGCTGTCTGAGGCAAAGGTCAAAGCCGGTGTCTTCGTCGGACCACAGATAAAGAAGATCCTGGAGTGCAATGAATTCCCCAAGAAGCTCACTAGTAAGGAGAAAGCGGCTTGGAACAGCTTTGTCGCAGTGGTTCGGGGCTTCCTGGGCAATCACAAGGCCGAAAACTATGTGGAGCTGGTTGAGACTCTGGTGAAGAACTACGGCACAATGGTCTGTAGGGTGTCCCTCAAAGTCCATATCCTTGATGCTCATCTTGATAAATTCAAGGAGAACATGGGAGCGTACTCGGAGGAGCAAGGCAAGCGCTTCCACCAGGATATACTGGACTTTGAACACCGCTACCAAGGACAGTACAACGAGAACATGATGGGAGACTACATTTGGGGGCTGATTCGTGAAAGTGATTTACAGAATAATCGTAAATCTCGAAAAACTACTCACTTCTAAATCTTTTGTAGTCATTTTTGTATTACTTTAGTATAAATACATGTTAATTTGGATTCATATGTTGTTTTTTTCTGACTTTATGTGAACGAAAAGACACAAATTCGCCCATTTTCTCATTGGAAATAGGTAAATTTCAAAATATCACTGTCTGGTCACAAAAGCAAAGTTTGTGGGGAATAATAGCCATTTTCTATACTTTTGAGGCATAAGCAATTAGGAAATAACACTTACTACCCAGTAACAAAAATTGTGTTACATAGTGTAATTCGCCCCCGCTACCTACAATGGTATCGGGTATACGGCAGGATTACAGTCCTGAAAATAACAGCACACGTATTTATCAATCCACTGGTGCACGGCAAGTGCTCTTCCTCTGTGCTCGTGTCCAGTGCTTGTGGTGCAGTGTTGTTGTCCTATGGATGCAAGTGCTTCAGGTGGTTAGTGCTGGCTTCTTAGTGACAGCTCCCTGGCAAAACAAACAACAAAACAAAAGCAAATACAGCGCTCCGTCTCATTAGTAACATTAAGTGTAAGGGGCAGTACTCACATGGCTGCGTCCCCTTTGTACTACCAGAACTCCTCCCAGCGATCAGCCCGGCGCCATGATTTGTCCAATCGCTATCTGCCTCGCAGTGTACTTGCAGCTACGCGCTTCCTCCAAGATGGCCGACTTCCGGTTTCCACCTACCGTTGAGTCAGCCCGACAAGGGGGAAGCTTACCACCAACCTTACACAGCGCCCTTTCTGGTCGGGAGGGAGATTTACATCTTTGTGCATCACACAATTATACAACATGTCTACTTTTTGGATATTTCCTGCTACAGTACATAGCTTTAAAAAGCAGATTTTTTTAATAATCTTGGTCCTATTTGTAGTCATCACATCTTCATATGGCTGAGCCATTAATTCAGGCTATTTTTATACGTTAAAATGTTTTGGTCAGGCATGTACATTAAAGATACTTTTATATCCTATTAGCTCCACTAAAGAGCTCATCCACCTAGTGTCTGTTTGCAAGATTAAAAAGAAAAAGTGCTACTTTGTGCAACGTCAACTGCATGTTCTGTGCAGCGTATAGATTGAACACTTAACACTTTTGAGGGCTTTAAGCTAGTGGGGACAGGGGGATGGTCACACACCAGTGCCTGATGTTTAATATAAATTGCCTGGGTCACACACAACTTTGATTTTCTTTGCTTTGCAGTGGATCATAAGATTAGTCAGAATGATTGATGTATGCAATAATGGAGGATGAGGGTGGCAGCATCCCAAGGGAATATAATTACTCCGCAATTTCAGAAGACTGTTCATGTTGATGCAATAAAATGTAGGTTGTATAGACTTTCATGTTCATAATATATGTGTTCAGATGGAAAGCATCAGAGAAGTTATAGTTTCTCACCTTTTTTTCATCCAGTCTTCCTTCTGGTCAACCAGTTACTTGGCCAGTCGCTAGTTCATCAAACCTCTGGGTACGGATTCCTCATGGGCTCACCTAGTGGAGTGCAGGGTAAGTAATGCTGCGAGTGTGGTTCTAATCTGTATTGTGCAATCTTCACAAAGAGCGATGATAGTCCATGACCCCTGTTAGTCAGGCACCCAGAAAGGCCAGGCAGAATCCAACCAGGCTGGGCCTGATCTTCACATTTCATTGGCAACATTCACAAAACTAGAATGCTGTCTGATTTAACAATGTTCAGGTGCAAATCTAAAGCACATATTCAATGATCCACCTTTGACTAAATTGAGAGCAGTGAGATCAATGGCTTCTTCATAATGTGAAACAGTGAATGTTCACTGCTGAACTAATGAGGTTTGCTGGATGGCGAGATGAGCTGTAGTAATTTAGCTGGCGCTCTGGGCTGTTACCAGTGGCGGCTCCTTGGGGTAGGCAAGGGAGGCACTGGTGCCTCAAAAATGTAAGCAAAAAATGAATTAAAAAATCACATACTGAGTGATCACATACATTTACTTTTATTTGCATAAATATTACTTATTATTCATGCAAGATGTCAGTTGACAGAATATCTCACTTCTCTGCTCTGTACTGCTTCCCATACAGTCGATGGAGTAGCGGATGGCAAGGGAGATTCTGCCTACTCCTGTAGTGTCATTAGCCAATCTTACTCCTCCTACTACATAATGTAAAGTCTGATAGATAATGCCATGGTAAGCTTGTTGGTTGGCAGTGAATCAGACGGATTTAAATATATATATATATAATCATAATAGTCCTCTTGGGGATTTTTTTTTTATAATAGACATAGTACTGTTTGCTTATTATTATTATTATTATTATTATTATTATTATTATTATTATTATTATTATTATTAGATGTTGGTACTATTGTCTGGTTTCACGATTGCATGTTCAGTTATTAGCACTTTGCTTTGTTGGTGTATCGTATAGTAAACAAACAAAAGGGTTTGGGTAAATTGCAGCATTTGTATTGAATAGCATCGTTTCAAATGTAATAGCGAAAAAGTCAGACCTGCTGCCAATTATATATTCTTCTTCTTAACCTGTGTTTGATATTTGAGTTTAACAGGATGTGTGCATTATTAAAAGACCTCTCAAAACAGTTCAAAGATATATCTGTAGGCCTACTATGTACCCAGTAACTTTAAATGTAAAAATGTTATAAATGTTTTACTCCGTGAAAAACAAACAAACTTGGAAAATCCAAGACATGGAAAATCACTAAGTTAGAATGCTAATAGCTAACACAGCATGTCTCAAAGATTTGAATGGTCCTTTTTGATTTAACATCGGTTTTCTGTGATTTAGGATTTTTAATAAGAGTTCCAGTGTACATGCCTTACAATGCATAAAAGTGGTAACCTGTATTAGGTACAAACTCAGGAAAATTAGCTGTGAGTTTTGCTGCTCCAGTTTTCCCTTGCATACACTTCTCCACAATAGCAATTAAACAAATCCAACCTTCACATGCCTACACTTATTTTCCATTTGAACCTTTCAACTCTGGATTCCCATGAAAATGTTATAATACATGAACCGACAAATGTGCATCAAAAGACTCTTGAATTAGGTGAAAACATGGATGGTATTTAATTCTGTAGGGCAATAAAAAGCATGTCCAGTTAGGTTCTAGAAAAGTGAATCAATGCACCTGTTATTAAGAGTCATTCACTTCTTTTTAAACCATATTCTCATTACATTTATTGAAAACTGCAATTAAGGGCTGTAAGATCAGGACTCCTGTGGATTTCACCTGAATTTAGATTTGTATTAACTCAATTGTTGGAATCTCTATGGGATATCATTATCACATAGCTACAATCAGTTTAATATTATATAAAAACATGTATATGTTTTTATCAGTCTACTATGACAGAATGTTGATTATATGCTGAAAAGTCTGATCTATCAAGCTTCAATGTACAGGTAAAAGCATAATGATAAAAGCATAATGATAATGATAATACTAATAAGGCTGTAATCGCATAAATGGGTTCTGGAACCATTTTCAGAGGTTGAACTGTAGTTACTGTGTATGTATTTCCAGTTAGTTATGTTTGTGTTATAATGGTAATAGAATAAAAAAAAACTGAAATACAATTTAGAACACGTTTATTTAAAGCTGACATCTGAGAACAGGTCATTTTACAGAATTATTTATCCAAATTAAAAAAAAAAAAATGTTATGTCATTATTATTAGTCGTAGTAGGAAGGCTGTAATATTTGAGGCCTTCTGGTTACACCATTATAATAATAATGACTTACTAAGCACCTCTAGTTTTACAATTGCAGAAGCAAATAGAAACATCATTTCTTTACAACTGGTGTCATAAACCAGTGTAATCACTGAATGTCATATTACCAGAGTAAAGGTGAAGCAGAATAGCAAGCTACTGGTCTTGATGTCCCCAGTGAGCTCTGAGGAATGAGAACAGGGTTTAATGAGAGGCATGGAGTTTCACACTCAGAAAGCTGCAATGGATTAACATATATATTGTAATACAAGTACCGCAAAATAGCATGTCGAAATCTGAATATCTAACCGCTGTGGTACCATTGCTCTGCATGCAGAACCATTGCATTGTCAGTGGCCTGTTCTTATGCAATATCTAATCAGATTCAAGTTACTTATTTTAGGAACGGATTCCCTCTATATATTCTGCTGGGGTTTTAATCAAATTCAAGTGCATAGGTTCAGAAGCATTGATTCCTCTGAACCTGATTGGGTTTGTCATATAAACTCTTTAATTGAAGATCATTTGGTAAAAAGGTCACCCTGTCAACAGTATGTCAACTCCCACTGCATTAGGTCTGAGATAAATGTCTGCCCATTTTAAACCTCATGCTTCTAGACTGAAGTTAAAGCGTGGACTCTCACTTATAATGGGTTTTAGCCACAGGAGAGGTTTAACATCCCTTCCCCAAGGAGTTTTCAAAAGATCTCAGAATGGAGTTTGAGCAAGATATATATTGTTTTGCTAAGAAGTGATATCACTGTGCTTGTCATGGATAACTTGGAATAAGATTTCAATCTTTATTTATTTATTTATTTATTTTTTAATTTTTTTTTACACTCGGCTGAGGTGATACAGTTGTGTCAACTCATCGAAGCTCTTGCTGCCATGCAGATCATTAAAATATGGTGCCTGAGTTATGAAACCACAATGTTTAAAAGTATACACAAGTGGGGTGGGGGACCAAGGAAAATCTGGTACTGTTATTGTAGTATATACAGAACATTGTGATCTTGGAGAGAGTCCACCAAAGAGCAACCAGACTAATCCCAAGGCAAAAAGGAATTATTTGTTTAGCCTAGAACAAAGAAGGATTAGAGCAGACTTGATTGAAGACAGAAGGGAGGAGATACCTTTTTAAACAGTGGCGAGGGTATGGAATGGACCATGCTGTTGATGCTGAATCATTAAGATCCTTTAAGAACTAACTTGACAGTGTTGAGATCAAGGAACCAAACAAGCACTGAAGGTTTTAATATAAATGTCTCTATTTTCTTATGTTCTTAAGTGGTGGTTCAGTTAGAACACACTTCCCTCTAGAACTAAACCATTGTCCCTGCACGATGTTAAGGGGTGCTGTGCTGTATCACCAACCCGCTGGCATAAGCACTTATGAGCAAACATTGGTATGATATGCCATGTTATACAAACGCCCTGCTAGTACTCCCCCCATGTTCTCTAGGTTCTTTAACAGTATGTAAAATCATATATTTAAATGTTATTTAGATCTGCTGCACTATCAGTCAAATGAATAGATCCCATGCTGTAAATGTATGCTAGAATGCTATTCTTTTTTTATTTATTTTCACATGGGCTGTTATGTTACAGCCAGGGATAAACGCAGTCACACTACAGGGGCTGCATTATACTTTGTACATTTGGACGTCGCTGAAAAACTGTGCAGATCCGAGAATCTTATCTTACTGTTACAGAACACTCAATTAGTTCCAAAAGAAGCAACTTCTTTTCATCCCAAAATGAAATGTAGACGCTGTTCCCATTTTATTCCCTGCTGTATGGATATCTATTTCTATAATATATTTTTTTATATTGCCATATAGTATCATAATATTCCTTTTAAATTTATTTTTATATTTGATCTTCACCAAATACTTTAGCTTGAGAGGCCTTTAAGAAGCCATGGTCTGGAAGTTGTGAAGCGGTCAGACTTCGGATGACTGCTTTAAACTTTGAAAACTATAGTTATTTATTTTTTTATGTCTTTAGTTAGACAAATATGTGCTAGCATGTCAAAGAAAAAATCTATAAGTTGACAAATATTTCAAATGAGGTATGTAGTGCACAGTGCAGTCAAATCCGGTTATTTCTGGATATGAATATACACTGTTTAAACTTGTTTGAGAAAGTTGCAAGTTTATGTTTTTCTCTTCCCCCCATCTCTTGCTCAAAGTGACAAATGCAGGTCTCTTGATAAGCCGACCAAATGGCCTTCATCAGATTTTGACCCCTGCTGGACTGACAAAAGCCAGTACTGAGCTAGGAGGACTGATCAATCAAGAGGCAGATTTCTTCATTCACCATCACAGGATTTTTTTTGTTAAATAACAAATAAGACGACCAAAAAAAGTGCATGCAACAGTTGATGTATCATGTAGGCACATCCAATCTCTAGGGTCACTTTACAATCGTAAATTCATATTAGCAGTAGATGTAGTAGTTAAGTAGTCGTAGTCATAGTTGTAGTAGTAAAATGTGACTGACTGATAACCTGCTTGGAACAGTGACTGTTAAATTAAGTTTGTTTTGCCTAAATCCGCTGCACTTAGTGCTGCTGAAATGCAAGCTTATGCGCAAGCAAATCAATTACATGTAAATAAACAACGTGTATTTTTATTTAAATTATAAAAACATGATTACTGTTCGATATAATGTATTTTTAAACTTATATGGATTTCGTGTAAAATAGGATTTTCAATCAAATATAAACAAGTAGCTATGGTGACGTCACTAGTAAATTATGCAAATGTGTTCAACAACTATTAACAAGATTTGTGGCGCTGGGTGGCGCAGCAGGGTAATGAGTTCATTGGTCTTGAGTGGAAATTCTTGTGGTGTCTGCTGCAACCCCCCCCCCCAAAAAAGAAAAGATTTAAAAACCCAAGAAAAGTTTGTACTAGGTTTTTGTTCTTCAACATTTAAGTACACTTATGGTTTTTATAATGTATTATATTGCTAGGCGAATAAATGAAAACAATACCAAACACTAGAAGCAAATAATAAAAAATAATAATAAAAAATGATTCACACTTATACTTTGCTTGAACAAAAGTTATTGTATTTCTTGCTCTTATTGTATTACTTGTATTGTAACACTTGAAATGTATTTGCTTACGATTGTAAGTCGCCCTGGATAAGGGCGTCTGCTAAGAAATAAATAATAATAATAATAATAATAATAATAATAATTACACAGATTAGCTGTGCATTTATCACTTGTCATGCAGCATATGTGGAAAGGTAATTGTGGCGGAGTGTCCCGCCCCTATTTATTATTATTTGTATTTTTTTTTGCGGCGCGGGTAAAAGCGCCGCGTCTTTTATTATTATATTTAAAAACCCTGTGAGGATGCATGGCTGATCAGCTACTGATTATTTAACTAGCTGACAGTCATGCATCCTTACCAAACGCGTGCAGACTCTGGCCGAGGGATAATAAGATAATTAACAACTAGTTAATCCCTTGGCCAGAGTATATAAACCTGCAGCTCTCTGCACTCGAGGTGGAGTGTTGGAGTAGAGAGTACGGGAGAGCGGAGAGAGAGCGCGTAGAAGACATAGAAACAATTGCTAAAACGTGCTGGTTTAGCCAGCACGCCACTTACTTGTTTGTCTGTTTATTCGTTTGGCCCTCGTGCCATTTTGTTTCTGTTTTGTTTAAATATTTTGTTTTATTGATTAATAAATACGCTGAGTGCCATTGCACTCAGCTTCATCCGCCCATCCATTGTTTGTGATTCAGTTACTTCCTGGTCCGTGACGTCATCACACTCACCACTGCCAGCCAGACTGCCACAGTAATACAATAGGTCTACATAGCAGTTAGGAAAGACACTCTTAGACACAGCAAATCATGCTGGTGTATCCCTCAGAAGTGTTTTTTTTTTTTGACAGCTGCCACTGTTTCCTTCTGCTCTTGATGCAGTTCTGGAATAAATGAACTAGGTCACAGCTGGCAAGATGAGCACTAGAGCACATTTCCAATTTACAAACTGAGATACTATCGGCTTGAGGAAAAAAAATAATCTAAAGGTTTGTTAACTTCTGTTTTATAAAAGACAAAAAGGAGGGGGGTGGAATAAATAGTTTTTAGACTTCGGAAATTGTCTTGTAATTCAGATATTATGTGCAGTCTAGGCGATTTTAACACATACCCTTCTCAGCCTCCTCCTAACAAGGCTCTTCATGGTGGTTAGCTACAGGGGGATACAAAGTAGGCCACTTAAGTAGTATCAAACACTATTTATGGTACAACAAAATCCTAGTGCTGACATGGATAGAAAAATACAGAAGAGACATCTGATAATAGGTACTGTGATTTAAAACAGTACATTCTTTCATTATGTTATGCCTTTCATTACTACTTTATGCTGATAATACAGAATACACAAAGCCAGTCGCCTCTTTACATCCAGGAGCTCGACTGCAGATGTGTCTGCATCATCGGCACCTGCAGGTGTCCGCGAGAGCTCACCAGGCTCCTGGCCAGTAGGGGTCACTGTGGTACAGCGAGATGACTCTGTACCTGATGATTGTATCTAATTCACAGGAGCAGGTGCAACGCTCCCTGTAGAATCCCTAGTAAAGATCTGAGACCTTGTTCAGCCAGGACTCCATACGGTCTTGTCTTTACCAGGTGAACCTCTTTGCCAGTCCCACCTACTTTACATTTATATAGGCAGAGAGCAGGTGTGGCTGTCCAAGCTGAACTGTCATATATCGTCATTTGATTTGAATGGAATGTGGAAGGCTGTTCAGTGCCGCTCCAAGCCAGGTAACTTAGAAGAAAATTATAATAATGCAATATGGGAGAAACAGAACCAAGAACCATTCAGAACGATTGCAAACAGTATTAAAAAAAATGACATTCTAGTATACTTGCTCTTTAAATGAAGGGGAATGTCCAGGCCACTGTTAGCTACCTGCGTTTCCATGGGTAACCAGGATTTTAACCACAATATGCTAAACCATGTCAATCTGTGATTTCATCATATGCAATATTTGTGTCTTTCTTTGTAAGTAGCTCCCTATTTATGTGGTCCAGGCTGGAATGTACTTATCTGTTTCTGGATGGGGAACTCCTAAGGGAGGGAATAGACTACAGGTAATGACTTACCCCATCAGTCTTTGCCATATTTGCTTTCAGTTTGCATGGGAATACAGTCTGGGTCGTTTCAGCTGCAGAGAAACAATAAAATAACTTGAGCAATTTTTTTTTTTTACTACTGATATGGTAAGGGTAGCTTTCACTCAGAAAACGTAAACATATAATGCCAGTTTAATATACAGTCCCACAGTACAGTTGTGCAAAACTGGGTATAAAAGTATTTATTTGTTGATGTAACATTAATAATGCTAATAGCAAAATTGTTTAAGCATATTCAAATACGAATGATTATCATCGGTACTGGTTGTAACCAAATATCTTATTATACAGTAGACTACATCATATGCATGTCCTGAAAGTATTGACTAAGTTGTCCACCTACCTTTTGCAGAAATTGTATATTGCCATGTAAAAAAATGTGTTTTGATTAAAAATCCAATTTAAAGAAAACGCAATTGCATTTGGTGACCCGTTTGCCCACATTTTTATTTAATGGAGATTTCTTTGTTTGCTTATTAACTAAGCATACTTCTATGTGCTGTGGACCTGTAAACACATCCACACAGCGTCACTGAGAGGCCTTGTTTCAGGTAACATCAACACTGCACTCTAACTGCCATGTCTCACCAAAATATTATTCGACAGAACCAGATTTTCAAATTTCCTTCTGGGAGATAAAATACTAGAGATTATGGTTCATCTTTATTCACTTTGTCAATGATTCCAAGGGTACAATTAACTCTAGAGAAAGCAATGGGCAGTACCAGGTAGAGATTAGATCCAAGCTCATCCACGTGACAGAAAGGACTGCTGTGAAATTTTTTAGTGCATCCCATTCCCAAAAGGTATTGCTTTTCAGGTTTGTTATTTTCAGTTAATGGATTAACACTTTACATTAAGGGTCTCTAATTACTGTGTATATACATAGTCGTTACTTCATAAACACATGTGTACTTACATATAATTACAATGTTATTATGCATAGTTACAATGTACTTAACGTGTAATTCTTTTTGCACAATATATCTAAGTGCACAGTTTTATCAAAAAAGGGTAAAGGTTAGGATTTTATCATGCAAGTACATTAAGTACATTTAAACTATATAATAACATTGTAATTATATATTTATTAAGCAAATACACATTAATTAGAGACACAATGTAAAGTGTTACTGTAAATGGATGCACAAGTGAAACGGTACAAACGTGGATTCATCAAAAAAACTGTTCTTTTCTGTAAGGGATATGCCACAAAGCGTGCACAATCTAACCATGCTTTAAACAGTGTTACTCATTTGTGGCAATTTTAATCCATTCCAGTCTTGCTCTGTGAGCATCACATTTTAAAAACGTTATTCTGAATGAAGTGAGTGGCAAATCTGTGGTTTCAATGCGTGTTGATCACATATTATTTAGGTGGTGTATCATTGAACTGAGCAATCCACAGTCTTGGTGCGACTTGTTTAAGGAGTAAGCTTCAAACATCATTTTAATTGCTTTTTATATTTCCCTTACTATTCTAAGTGGTTCTGTAAATACTAATTCAAAGCAGACACACATGTATAAAGAGAGCTCTTTAACAGGTAACTGTAATATCCACCTGCAAGACAGGAGACGCAACTATATAACTTCAAACATTTGTACACAGAGCAGCATTTGCATACAATCATTTTACTCCTGAAACAACTATGGAATTGCTGTGTTTGATGCAGTGTTTAAAATACTTCTCAGCCCCATGATGTTATTCATCACTGAAGTGCTTTTTCTGAAAATGGAGAGTTTACATTTATTTAATAGAGGCTAGCTAAGCTTATCCAATAAAATTGAAATAAAAGGTGACATCTCAATATGGTAATAATAAAAATAACTTGTCAGTCTCAGGCCGCTGTCTAATCAATAATCTCTGTTATCAACACGCATACAAACAGTGGCCATTAAAAAGAGAATACATAAAATAATAATATATATATATATATATATATATATATATATATATATATATATATATATATATATATATATATATATATAAAAGAAAAAAATATGTATTTTATAGCATCATTAATGTTTAATCTCTTTAAAAATGAATTAGAAATATTTGCAATAGATGTGGCAATAACCTAGTTTTCCTATAAAGTTTGGTTCTGTATAGTGAGTCAGGGTAGTTTTTCTCCCATCTACACATTTATTTCTAATTTTAACTTGGCTGGAGTCGATGCCTTGGTCATTTATTCAGTGGAATGGCTTTACACACAGCATGTCTCTGTCACTGACTGTACTGTATATTTTAAAGAAGGGACTGAAACTCCTATCTTGCTTACGGGTGTCGTATCTATCTTATAAATGGCCACACCTCATCCCTGGAGCTGTTGAGATTAAGATCGTCAGAGGCTCAATGAAACATGACTACAAACTCCAGGAACAGTCACTTGGGAGTTAATTTACTTCCTGCAGCTGTACCATTACAAACCATCTCATGCCAAATCAAAAGCCTGCTGCTTCGTTCTGTCAGTTGCATAGCCATCTTTTTTATGATAGAGGGACAGGGATTATATGCCAATGCTACCCATAGCTCCTGTTTTTGAAGTTTAAGTCTTCAGCAAATACGAGTATGTAGGCATATCTCAAAACTGCAGTGTCCTTTTGCTGCAGAAATACTAGCTTAAGCCAAGGAAAACAAGCTTCCTTTAAAAAATAATGGAAGGTTTTGTATTCGTGGCTGCACCCTTTTATTTGACTAAATTGGAAATTAGATCCTGGTGCCCCCGGGGCTTTGAGCCTAACTGGCAACGCTACTATTGTGATGTATGGAGGAAAACCGTTGCTTCCCACAACAGAAGGGTTATTCTGAGGCCATTTATAAATAAATAAATAAATAAATAAATAATGACAGCGCAACATTCTCACTAAACTTATTTTTCTTTTTCGGAATAATAACATATATCAGAACTCGAAATAAACAAGTCATAATGCAAAGTTATTTTGGCAATGCATTATTTGAATTGGACAACATAGCATTCACATGCCATGCCTATTATTATTCATAACACTTCAGGTGACACTTTGGGGGCCTGTGAGATGGTTTCAGCTTGTTTCATGGGGGGCCAAGAAACACGCTGCTTGTAAACTTGCTCCAACTCTTTCCACTGTATATAACTGCATTTCGCAGTGGGATAAAATTAGGGTTGAAGGGTGGATGCTTCTAAGAGCCTTATTTAAAGTCAATTTGTCATTGTAAACTTATGAGGAGTTGACTGCCTTCTTTAGGTCATTAGGAGAGTGGATGTAGTATAATGCACCATTCAGTGATCTTCAAGTTAACAGGTGGTGATGTCCAGTTTTGAAAAAATGGACAGTTGGCAACCCTACTCCCAAATACAAAACAAATGCATCAGTTAATGCAAGTAATGGCTTTTAAACAGGTGGCTGCAGAAGACCTCAACTGTAGCAATAGAGTACATGGCATAGCACATCAGAAGAGTTGTAATAATCGACCCTTTTCACTAAGGGTGACCTTGTGAGTTACTGAAATACTGTTTTAATACAAATTCTGTTGTGATTGAATTAAAGATTGACATTTATGAAACAGGTTTAGATTGTTGCTGTGTTTCATAACAGTCTAGAATAAACCTTACAAAATTAATTTAATGCATCAAAAATGAATAAACAAAACCATCTTTAAATATGTAATGAGTTAAAGTTCTGTTAATAAGACCCAAAGGGGATTGGGTTTTTTTTATTTGTTTTTTTTTCCCCCAAGGAGACACGCATCTGTTAATTCTATACTAGAATGAAGTAACATAATTCAAAGTCATTAGTGCTTCATTTGAGAGCTTCAAATGTAATTTGAATGTAATGTAATAATTGTAATTACTTTTTAAGTCTGTTGTTCCAATATTGAGTTATCATTGTACCGTGTTTACTAGAATTTAAGTCGCCCCTGAATTCAAATCGCACTCCCAAATACGGACACAAAAAAAAAGACCCTGAATGCATGTCACATTTAACTCAATAAAAAAAACCCACAATTAACGGTTAAATTACTTTTTAATTTCTAGGTGCCAGCAGGGAACACTATTACTGTACATTAAAGCATCAGAGTACGTCACCTACTATATTACAAATGCAAATGGGAAAAGAAAATATGTACAGTACTTTCAGTACTGAACGACAGTCATTGCAGTTTATGGTAGCTGGGAAAGGGTAAATTACCTTGAACTTTATTTCAGTCTGCTTTATTGTCCTCGTTTGTATAATTTGGCCAGTGTAACTCTGTCACGTTCACAAGCAAAATTAGTGCAAGACGGAAATGTGTAGTTCATTTTAGGTTTGAGTTAGGACTTTGGAGTTTACACTAGTGGGGTTCCTGTAGTTAAACCAGGCACAGACCATAATAACAGTGAGTAAGTTTAGAGAATCCGCCATTAAGCAGTACATACCTTAGTGTTCCTGTTTCTTATGCTCCTCCAGATAGAGAAAGAAAGATATATAAATAAATGATGGTTCATTTTGAAGCCGGACCCACGTTGATCATTTCAACAAGTACTATACTGGTAATATTATAGTATTAAGTTTGCTGTGCAGCCATTTTAATATACCGGTACTGTACCGAGAGTAATTACTGTAGTGTGCAGTACTGTGTACAGTTGGTCTTGTTCAAGCGCACCAGAATACCTGACATGCGCAAATGTAAATTGGTACCCTAACTAAAAACCTTGAATCCAAGTCGCTCCCCACAAAATTGAACTTTTATTTTGGCCACAAAAGTGCAACTTAAATTCAAGTAAATACGGTATCTATAATGCTGCCTTTACCAGCCTCTGCACTGCTTTGAGTTTGTCTGGAGAATCATCATTGCCGAGACTGATCAGCCTTTTTCAGTGCATTCAGATCATATGACAATGAGACTCTGCCCGCCCAATCTACTCTATATTTATTAAAACAAGCAGGGTAGGTGGGACTGGCAGAGTGGAAGTCAGTCCAGCCAAGCTCAGAGCCTGATAAAAGGTAGATTATTTAGAGAACGATGTTTTATAACTCACTAGTGGAGAAACAGAACCACTCAGATTGCAGACACCATAAAAGAGTAAGGGAAATGTTAAACCTTTAAAAAGCAATTAAAAAGACATTTGAAGTAACTTTTTAAACAGTACACAAATAGAGCCTCTCCTTAGCGACTGTGACTTTAAACAGCCGTGTGCTGAGGTTATAAGGAGCAGCTGGGAAGATAAGCCAGCATCATAAACAGAGAGAGTAGCTACTGAGTTAAGAGACAAATGTGCAGCCTGTAGGGAACATCAGAGGATTCTAATCTGCCGTCTGTCAGCACTTACAAATACTGGAGCAGTGCCATGTCCGTGTTTAAAAGCTTAAAACAGTTTGTTTTTTTAAATATAGGCGATGGAAAATGTCAGAAAAAGTCTGTTTCAGGGGAAATACAATTTGAGATGAACCCCCATTTTATTTACTGGTCTCATTAGAGAAATTCCACGCTTTAAACCCTATGAGTTACTTACACATGCCAGTAAACTGCAAAATATTGTGGCAGTGTCAAGAAAGAAGCAAAACAAGGTTTCAAGGCTAAACTTTATTTGTTTTAACCTTAATAATCGCTTTAACAAAGCTGCTGTCAGCCTCAGCTCATGCTTCTACAAGTCGGCTTTCTCTTCAGCTCTTTCTCTCTTCACTCCGTTCTCCTTTTCTCAGTCCGACCCCAGATTCCAGCTCTCAGCTCCTTTTAAAGGAGAGTTGGAAGGAGGCGGTGCCCATTCCAACCAATCCAGAACAGACACCTAACCCTGCTGGAAGGTTCCAGAATGACAGCCGTGCTGATCCCGCCCATCTCACCAGCCAGCCTCGGGACCCGCCGTTACAATTTGTTATAGTTAGATTTCTTTGTTGTTGACATTTTGTCCTTTCAGTAGGTCCTTGAAAATGCCTTTTTCAAACTGCCAGGGGCAGTGAATAACAAATATAAAACACTGCAATTCACATTTGAAGGCTTCATAGTGTTTAAAAATTAAGCATGGGAATGTTTTAGTCAATGAGAGTTGTCATATGCATCTACTACTAAGTATTCTTGGGAACACAGACAGAACTAGGCACAAGAATAACCCCCAGTGAAAAACAAAGTGATCCCTGTCCATTAGGCTTTCTTCACTTCACAGAAAATCAAATAAAAGCGTAATTATACATATCACAGCAGGCCTCTTGTTTTTTTAGGCAGACTGTATGCATGGTTCTTAGCTATCTTCAACTGGAACTCAACTTGTTTGGTGGTTAGTTTGTTTGTTTTGTTTTTTGTTAGCTTTTTATCATTTGCACGGCAACAATAAAAATATAAATAGTTAGAATTTTCAGATATTACAAGCCAATATTCCTGCAATGGAAAAGGATGCCAGTGCCAGAACACTCTTTAGGAATCTGCGCAGCAAGCTGTCGCATACATTTCAGGAATGAAATGTTAGTGTCTGCGGCTACCTGAAACAAAATCATTCCATTAATCTTACCTGGTTTGCTGTTAATTCAGCTAGTGTGGTTTTTTTTTAACAAATGCTAAAGCAAACATATATTTTCATTTTAAAACATGATATCTGTTACTCCTTTAGGTTAAAGAAAGTTTCTAAACCTTATTCTCAGGATATATGTTACAATAGTGCTTCCAGTGTCTGTACATGTATGACCTATCTGAAATTGACTGAAATTCACAACAGGTAAGGTTTAAGGAATTATT